>NC_084836.1:112570252-112870252 GCF_033115175.1 Lepus europaeus | reverse complement strand
GCTGCCCCCAACGTGCGCGGGTGTCCTGACAGCCTGTGAGGTCTGGCCCAGTGCTCCCAGGACCCCGTGGTAAGATAACAACGGGCAGGAAGTGGTCATGGAGACCCCTCTGTCTGCCCCTCTGGGCTGCAGAGACCATGACTACCTTGTCCTGGTCCCTGCCCAGGGCAGCAGCAGCTCAGGCATCGCTTGAGGGGATAAATAAACAAAGGCAGGGAATGCAGGGGGCGGGGCCCCCTGGTCCTTCCTGGGGCTGTTTCCTTGTCCCCAGGGAAGCGCTGGCGCTCTAGAGCTGTCACCCCAGGTCTGGCACAGGGCAGCTCCCAGAGCCTGCGGTAACCTGAGCTGGCTGGGTCCTTCTCACAGGAGAGTGAGGACAGTGAGCCAGCCTGGGCAGGCAGCTCCCGGCTCTCACAAGGGCCCCATGGCGGAGACCATGACCCTCTGCTGAAGGCGGCTTAATCCCAAAAGCTGCTCAGAAAAGGAGCCGGATGCCAGTGGGCGGAACCTTTTGGAAAGGCAAACTGACACCCTGCACCCCCATCGAGGCATTTTGAGGCCCGAGGCCAAAGGAAAAGGTGCGTCTCTCATTTTCAAGGGGACTTCAAGATGCCTTTGTATGTTTCAGCTTGTTTTCACAGCTAATTTCTTTCCAGAAGTAAACTGTGCAAACAGTACTGATGCCTTTGCTTCCGTCAGAGCCAGGAAAGTGGAAGTGATGCAAAGTGTTTCGGGGCGGGCCTTGGGGCACAGCGGGTTCAGCTGCCTCTTGGGACCCTTGCATCCCACATCAGGGTGCCTGGGATCCCCACCTCTGCTTCCGATCCAGCTTCCTGCCGACGCACCTGGGAGGTAGCAGATGGTGGTCTCTGTTCTGGGGGCCCTGCCACTCACTCACTCAAGTGACAGATAAGTGTGGAGCTCCGGGCTCCTGGTTGGACCATCCGGCCCTGGCTGTTGTGGCCATTTGGGGAGTGAACCAGTGGATGGAAAAACTCTTTGTTTATGTCTCTCTCTTTCAAATAAGTAAATAAAGAAATCTTTAAAAAATAAAAACTGAAAGCATAAAATAATGTGAATTTAAGGGCACCTACTTTTCAGTATATTTTTGTCAACTATGATGTTCTAGGAAAAAGTAACCGTTAAAGAATCCACAAAACTAAGTAGGTCCTGATACACCTTTCCTGGGTTCTGGCTCCAATATGACGCTGTTGGATCCTGAAAATTGTGAATTTGGCTCATTGTGGACGGTTCGATGATGCTAACTGTGTCTGTTAAAATGTTGTATTAAAATGTGATTTCTCTTCATTACTGAGGGACCCCCTGTTAAACTTTGTAACCAAGTGTCTCACTCACATCCCACTTCTAGCCCTGGGGGAGCCAAACCACAAGGAATTTCACCCAGGAAACAGGGTAGGACCCACTGCAAAAACTCACCCGGGCGCAAAGTGTGGCCTGGAGGCGACGCTGGGGCCCCTGGGGGAGGCTGCCTGGAGGCCTGGTGGTCCTTCAGAGGCTGGGACATCCTACAGTGCTCCACAGGACGTCTGCTGACTATTCCCGCACAGAAAAACATCTGAGAAATACCCAGGGGAAAAAGTGACCAAACCGTATCTGCAACAAAGCCAGTGTTTCCGTCTCTTCTGTTTGAACTGTGTTGTGAGCTTTAGCCCAGTTCATTTCACAGCTTTTCTGCATAATTGTAGATGAGGGGCCGGCGCTGTGGCTCAACAGGCTAATCCTCCGCCTTGCGGCGTCAGCACACCGGGTTCTAGTCCCGGTCGGGGCACCGGATTCTGTCCCGGTTGCCCCTCTTCCAGGCCAGCTCTCTGCTATGGCCCGGGAAGGCAGTGGAGGATGGCCCAAGTGCTTGGGCCCTGCACCTGCATGGGAGACCAGGAGAAGCACCTGGCTCCTGGCTTCGGATCAGCGAGATGCGCCAGCCGCGGCGGCCATTGGAGGGTGAACCAACGGCAAAGGAAGACCTTTCTCTCTCTCTCTCTCTCTCTCTCTCTCTCTCTCTCTCTCACTATCCACTCTGCCTGTCAAAAATAAAAAAAAAAATTGTAGATGAGGAAATGGGGCCCAGAGAAGTTAAGGAAACTTCCTAGGGACACACAGCAGGGGATCAAGAGTTGGCTTTTTAAATGCAGGCCGTCTAGCCAGGGAACGAGTTTAGCCCTAAGTTAACCTGCTTCTGGTTTACTTTGAGAACCTATATTTAACTATGCACCAAAAATCATGGGGCAAAACACAAGCTGTTATTAATGGTGATCTCGGATGTACTTCGGTTTGATATAATTTGTTCAAGTGTGGACTCTGAACCGCACGTTTGACTTTCACAGCAATAAAGAAGAGAAGCTGCTTCCTGGGTTCACACCGCGCCAGGTCCTCTGTGGCCCTCTTTCTGCACCATCTCCAGACACAAAGGCCACGCTGGCAGAGGGACCCGACCCAGCCACCGAGCCTGCCCTGGGACCTGGAGCCCCGACATGGGATCGCCCAGGATGCAGGGCCTCCTGCCTGCTTTGCGCCCTGTCTGGGGCACCCGGGTTACCCAGCGCCACCTGGAAGGGGCTCTGTCCTCTGCAGTGGGGAGGGATGGGACTCGGCTTCCTTGGGGCTGCGCCAGGGGCGTGGCTGGGACTGTAGGCTGGGCTGGCCCAGGAGCTGTCTGCAGTGCCGCTGCTCCTGCACAACCTCACGGTCCCTGGAGGAACCTCCGGGGGCTGCTGCCGCCGGCGCCACCATCTGTGCTGCGCAGGTGTGCCCGCGCCCCTGCCCAACCTGGGGGCTGCGAACACTGGGCCCAGCGGGCAGCTGCCATCTGTGAGCGCAGGGCCCCATTCAAGCGCTGCCAAGGCCTAATTGATGAGAAATGGCCCTGAGCAGGTGCGAACCTGTCCCTGGAGGCGGCGGGGGGTGGGGAAGGGCGGCTGCTTCCCAGGGAGCGCAGCTGTTGCGGGGCGGCGGCCTCCCTGGGGCTATCCCGCTGGGGCTGGGGTGGGCGCAGAGGGGATCCCCAAGCCCTGTGCCGCTTTCCAAGGCCTCCTCCCCTCAGGACTAGAGTTTAGCGCCTATGACCTTGGTCAGGCGGGGCCGCTGGCACCGCTGGCACTGTGGCTGCTGCAAGCCGTGGTCCCCAGCGTGGCTCCCAGCGACTTCTCCACCCCCCACCGCCCATCCCCCCGGTGTGTGTTCAAAAGGTGTAGCACAGTTTGGAAAATGCCCTGTTTTACAGGGTCCCATGAACTGCACCCATCTTACAAATACCTTGCCCTCACAGAACGGGCAAGGGACAGTCCAATTCCAAATCGAAAATGCTTGCGGGAATGACTTGTGCAGTAGGAGGGCCAGCATCCCTGCCCTCTATGCAGGTGCCCGTGGGTCCTTGGGGCTGAGTTCATTAGAGGCCCCGCAGGAGGCCCTGCTCAGCACTGAAACTTGAGGGTAAGGGGTCGTCCTCAGCCCACTTCCACCTCTCAACAGCGCCCCCCTCGCGGTGCCCCAGGCCAGCTGAATGGCACCCACATTGTCCTGGGCTGTGGCAGCACCACCCTGCAGCAGCCACAGTGCCCTTTGCAAAAAGGAAACCAGACAGCCCCCAACAATGTCCTATTCCCCGGTGCAAAAAACGTACCTTTGCCATGGCCCACCTGGGCTGGTCCCCAGGGCTCCTCCCTGCCCCCGCCGTGGGCTCCCAGGGCACTGGGGGAACAGCCCACTAGGGCTGGGCTGCAATGGAGGAAACACAGAAATCCCTTCTTCCTGGGCTGGGGTTGGGTCAGGGGAAACAGACACACAATGGAAACATAGACCTCAGGCCTTCAAAATCACCCCCTGCCTCTCCTCCAGGCTCCCCTTGCCTGCAACACCGGTTCCCAGAAATCCACTGCTCAGAATTTCAACTCTCCCGCTCACTGTCACCTTCTTGGGGAGGCCTTTCCCGACCTTGCGGTTTAAAATCCTGATCGGCACTGGAACCTCCAAGTGACTCAGCTCCGTCCGGCGTCATGGCACGCCTTGCCGTCATGGCACGCCTTGCCATCCCACCTTGGAAGTCCTTGTTTGTTGCTGGTGCTTCCCAGGATCTGCGTTAAGCTCACGGTTAAGAACATTCTCCACCATCCCTGGAAACTGGGACTGAGTCCTGACCGGTGAAGTATGGTGAGAGTGACGGAGAGCCCCCGCCGCCGCATCCTACGCCCTCCATCTCCTCCCTCTGGTCTCGGGGAGCAGAAGCTGGGGAACCTGTGAAGCGCCAGACTTGGTCTCTAACTTGCACTCTCAAATCTGGGGTATCTTGGCTTTAGTTTTGCAACCTGAATCTTCACTCACCTCGAATGGACGATTGTGACTTCAACTGTGGATGCAGCCAAAAAGCGCAGTTGTTGGGACAAGGCCTGTGGCTTTTTACCCCAGGGGAATTGCACCTGCTTTCCTGTCACATGGCGATGGCTGCTTACAGCGCATTTCCCTGGGAAGACACAAACAGTAACTGTTTTAGGCTACAGGATAAGATCTATGTCTCCATGGTTCAACTTGTCCACTGTGGCGCCAAAGCAGCTGAGACACTGCTTAGTTAAGCGAGTGGCTGTGTGCCAATAAAACTTTATTTACCAAAACAGGTCTAGACCTAGCCAATTTAATCCATGGTCATATTTGCCACATCTGGATTTGAAATTACTGCGATGATTAGACCCGTCTCTAGGACTTGTTATTTACGTGTTCATCTATTTGCAAGGCAGAACAGCAGAGAAACAGAGAGAGAGCTTCATTCACTGGTCACTGCCCACATGACCACAACAGCCAGGTCTGGGAACTCCATCTGGGTCTCCCACTTGGGTGGCAGGAGCCCACGCACTTGGGCCATCACCCACTGCCTTTGCAGGTGCATTATGAGGGAGCTGGATGGGAATCGGAGCAGTCAGGACTCAAAGCTGTACTCTGATCGGGGTGCCAGCATTGCAGGTGGCAGCTTTAACCTGTGCCACAACACCCGCCTTGACATCTTGTTATTCAATGTGTTAATAAAGAAGCACACAGGGGCCAGCACCGTGGTATAGCAGGTATAGCCGCTGCCTGTGACATCGGCATCCCATTTGGGCACTGGTTCAAGTCCCAGCTGCTTCACTTCCGATCCGGCTCCCTGCTAGTGGCCTGGAGAAGCAGTGGAGGATGGCCCGAGTGCTTGGGGCGCTGCACCCAGGTGAGAGACGGGGATGAAGCTCCTGGCTCCTGGCTCTGGCTTGGCCCAGCACTGGCGGTTTCGGCCTTCTGGGGAGTGAACTAGAGGATGGAGGCTCTCTCTCTCTCTCTGACTTTCCCTCTGCCTCTGTAACTCTGACTTCCAAAATAAAACCGTTAAAATGAAAGAAGCGTGCCTATTTACTATGGACGAGTGGGAAAAAAATCCCGATGATGTTTCAATGTCCTTTGTAATCTCGTGTACTTGACTTTTCTATGTTTATAAACGTGGTTCTCCAGGAGGCCTACAGCTCCGCCACACGGCCAAAGGGGCCCCCGCCAGGGCCCGTGCACGCCGGGCCCGTGAGAGCAGAGCTGGCAGGAAGCGCGGGGCCCCAGGGACATGGCCCTGCCGCTTGCTGTGGACTGAGCTGTGAACGCGAAACAAACCCTTTCTTCTCTCTTCAGTGAAACAAGCGGAAGTTCAGGGAGAGGTGACGCTGGTGACAGGGGCACGCAGGTGGGCAGCCACGCGCAGGCTTGCTTTGATGGGAGAGGCTAAGCGGACAGCTCCTACGGGAACCATTCCCAGGGCTGGGTCCCGGGGCTCGAACCAGCCCATCCTCTTCAGTCCCTCCATCTCCTTCCCGAGTCTCTTGCTCCTTGCGTGTCTGTGTTGGATCCAACACAGCGGAGCGAGGCCCCACCCTCACTGCATTGCAGTGATAAAAGAAAACCACACCCGGCCAGGTCCAGAGTCCTGGCCCCAACCTCTCCTCTCCCCATCTGGTCTCAGGGCTCATTTCATCCCTGTAACTCCACCTCTTCCCATCCCCCCAAGCCCCCGGAATCCCATTGGTCGGTGTTCTCTGGCCCTCCATTCCTCCTGTATCACCTGGCTCAGGTGACCGGCCCTTTCTGACCCTGCACTTTCTGAATTGTAGAATGGAGGTGATAAGAACTGCCCTTCTTTGCGGGGTTGGCGTGGGGGTCCAACACCTGACACAAAGGAGGCGAGCAACCCAGGCCAGAGGTGGCACCAAATCCATGGTCTCACCAGCATTCTTGTTTAGGGTGAGGCTGGATTTCTTTTTTTAAGATTTATTTACTTATTTGAAAGGCAAAGATACAGAAAGAGGAGAGACAGAGAGAGAGGTCTTCTATCTGCTGGTTCACTCCCAAGATGGCCGCAATGGCCAGAGCTATGACATCCAAAGCCAGGAGCCAGAAGCTTCTTACGCAGGTGCAGGGGCCCAAGGACTTGGGCCATCCTCCACTGCTTTCTCAGGCCATCAGCAGGGAGCTGGATCGGAAGAGGAGCAGCGGGGACACAAACAGGTGTCCATATGGGATGCTGGTGGTGCAGCTGGAGGCTGAACCTACTACACAACGGCACTGGCCCCAAGGCTGGGTTTTAAAAAATCTTCCTGAAGAAGAAAGCAGTGAACAGGACAGCATTCAGCGGTTTGTGGCTATGGAAACCATCAGGAACCCTGAGCGAATGACTGACATTTAGGCAGTTCTGCAGGCTGGGAGGAGACCACGGCTCCTGCCTGAGCATCAGCTTTGGCCTGCGGGGTTGGGGGAAAGTGCTAAAACCCTGCGCAGCTGTCAGGGCCGCTGGGGGCTCGATCCCGAGTCACTTAAACTGGGGAAGCTCGGCCTGCCCACCCAAGGGCCGACCCCCGGAGCTATGGCCTTGCTCAGGTCCAGGGGCTGTGAAGGGGAGCGTATTGGGAGCAATGTATATATTGAGAGAGAGAGAGAGAGAGAGAGAATCTCCATTCACTGGTTCACTCTTCAATGCCCCCACTAGCCGGGGCTGGGCCAGGAGCCAGGAAATCCCATCTGGGTCTCCAGGTTTGTGGCAGGGAACCACGCGTGGAGCGGCTGCGCATTCGCAGGGAGCTGGATTGGAAGCAGAAGCAGAACTCAGCCCCAGGCGTTGCTGTGATGTGGCCACGCCAGCTGGTGGCTGAACCCCCTGTGCCACACCATCCGCCCCGTAATGAAATTTAGATGAGGCCGTAACGCGGTGTCCTTAGGAGAAGAGGCTGCGACATGGACCCCCACAGGGGAGACCCCGGGAGCACCCAGGCAGTGCAGGAGCCGGCCCCGCCCACAGCGGGCTGGGTCTTCCTTCTGGCCAACCCTCCAGGGGGCAAGGATGCCTGACGCTGCTTTTCCCTGTAGACAACGTCACTGGCAGGAAGGAACAAGTCCAGGCGCCTGAGGCCAGAGCAGCAAATGGCTATCCGGTCTCTGTCTTGCGAGCACAGCGTGAACCCCCGTCTCCCTGGGGGGGGGCTGCCTCAAGTGCTCCCTGAGGCTCGGCTGGCTCTCGCGGGGTGCCGGCAGCTAGCACGAGAACACTGTCATTTTTTGCAGGATTTTATGGTTTCTATGAGCTTACCAAAAAATAATTGGTTGTCATTTCTTTTCTCGAAACACGTACTTTTAAAAAATAACAGTTTTAGGAAAAAAATTGATTTTTAAGTTGATTTGAAAGGCAGAGAAACACAGAGAGAAAGAAACAGAGACAGACAGGCAGAGAGAGATTCTTCGATTGCTGGCTCACTCCCCAAATACGACAATCAGAGCAGGGCCAGGTGGAAGCCAGGAGCCAGGAACTGCATCCAGTCTCCCTCATGGGTGGCGGGGGCCCAAGGACTGGAGCCATCACCTGCTGCCCCCCAGGGTCCACATTAGCAGGGAGCTCGAATCAGAAACAGAGCTGAGACCTGAACCCAGGCACTCTGACATGGGATGCAGGAGTCCCAAGGATGTCTTTTTGTTTGTTTGTTTTTAATTTTATTTATTTATTTGAGAAAGCAGAGTTACAGAGAGAGTTACAGCCAGAGCTGTGCTGATCTGAAACCTGGAGCTTCTTCCAGGTCTCCCATACGGGTGCAGGAAACCAAGCACCTGGGCCATCTTCCACTGCTTTCCCAGGCCATAGCAGAGAGCTGGATTTGAACAGGAGCAGCTGGGACTTGAACCAGCGCCCATATGGGATGCCGGCACTGAAGGCAGAGGCTTAGCCCACTACACTACAGCGCTGGCCCCTCCAAGGGCATCTTAATTACTATGCCCAATGCCCACCCCTGATATCTATTTATTTGCATGCCTAATTTTGCATTCCTAACTTTGTCTTCTCCTTAAAGAGGACACCGCAGACGGTATAAGCACGAGGCTCAAGGCTCAGTCTCCCCCTCCCGCCCCTCCCCACTTGTTCCCAGCACTCACTGCTCTACGGGCACCTGTCAGCCCTCAGAGGGGCTCCCTCTGACGTCAGCCTGGCTGACCCCGCCCCCCCCAGAGCAGCCCGCCCACTTTCCCGGGAGGAGAGTGCTGAGTGCAGGAGGGAAAATGCATAATTGATGAGCCTCCATGCCTGGCTGGGCTGAAGGGGCCAATTAATTATTAAATACAGACAATAAATTCGATTATGGTGTCATTTAATTAAGTGGCAGGCCAGAGGGACACTGGGGATGGGGTGTCACCGGCTCTGGGGTCTGGACCGATTTTGAGATGTCCACAAAAGAGGAAGCAGCCCCGTCCCCTGGAGTTTCGTGGGCTCCGCCCTCTCCCGGCACCCTCCTCTCCCCCTCCTCCCTCCCTTCCTCTGCCCTTCTTGTTCCTTCCTTCCTGTCCCCTCTTCCTCCTTGCCTCCCTCCGTCCTTTATCTCACGCGTCTTTACCGACTAGCTGCCATGATCCAGGCCTCCTCCTAAGCAGCAGGTGTGTTCACAAAGCGGAAAGAATCAAATCCACAGAGAGGCCTGAAGGGGGCGCTGCCGAGCCCAGCCGGGAAGCAGGGGGAGGGGCAGCCTCCCGGGAGTCAGGAGGGCAGCTGTTTTGAGCCTGGGAAGAAATGGCCGTGGGGCACAGGAAGGGGCAGCGCCCAGGCCCTGCTGGGGGAGCAGCTCCTGTGCCCCCGCACAGCCAGGAGGCTGGGCACGTGAGGCCCACCAGATGGGCAGCTCCTGATAGATGATTGGCAGACGGCGATGATTTTTTAATTTTTAAATTTATTTGAAAGGCAGAGAGACAAAGAGTAAAAGACAGAGATACAGAGAGATCTTCCATCCACTGGCTCACTCTCCAAATGCAGGTGACAGCCAGGGCTGGCGCAGGGCCAAAGCCAGGAGCTGGGCACTCAGTCTGGGTCTCCCTTGTGGGTGGCAGGGACCCCGTGAGCTGTCACTGTTGCCTCCTAGAGCCTGCGTGAGTTGGGAGCTGGAATTGGAGCGGGACGGGGACTTGAACTCAGACCTTCTGATAGGGGCTGGAGGGTGTCCCAGGCTGGGCCCTCGATTTGTTGCACTGTTTAATGGCTGCTGGGCCACCCTGCCTGCCACGCACTGGGCCACAAACTGTGCAGCTGTGTGTGATGCGACCCCACGCCAGGCTGTCTTCTTCGAAGCAGGGGGCTTCATAGGATCTTTTTTTTTTTTTTTTTTTGCCAGGCAGAGTGGATAGTGAGAGAGAGAGACAGAGAGAAAGGTCTTCCTTTGCCGTTGGTTCACCCCCTCAATGGCTGCTGTGGCTGGCGCACCGCGCTGATCCAAAGCCAGGAGCCAGGTGTTTCTCCTGGTCTCCCATGGGGTGCAGGGCCCAAGCACTTGGGCCATCCTCCACTGCCTTCCCGGGCCACAGCAGAGAGCTGGCCTGGAAGAGGGGCAACTGGGACAGAACCCGGCGCCCCGACCGGGACTAGAACCCGGTGTGCCAGCGCTACAAGGCGGAGGATTAGCCTGTTGAGCCATGGCGCCGGTCATAGGATCTTGAATCTGAGATAGAGATGATTGGGCTTCTGGCGTGGCTGAATGCTGCAGCCCAAAAGATGATTAGGTCGCATTGAATGTGCATCTCTCTCTCTCTCTCTCTCTCTCTTTCACTGGATATGGACAGACATCACAGCCAGAAGCAAGGCCCTCCTCCCGAAACGCCGCCGCTGACGGCCCAGCCAGACGCCATCTTGCCCGGCCCTGCTCGGCTGCCCGGCATGGAGCTCTCGGTGGGCCTGGCCATGCACTACGGGAGAGGTGGATGTTCACAGAGTAGGAGCAGGGAGCAGCAGCCCCCCCACCGCGGCCCCTGGGGTACGACAGCAAGGAGCAGGGCCGGACGCCGGGCACACCTGAACGAGACATCCCCAAACCTCTCAGCCAGGCGGTGACTCTTTCTTTGCGGGCGAAAGGCTGTTGTCTCGAAGGCTCCATCAGGAGGCATTAGCCCTGGAAACCACAGGCAGGGGTGACGTGAGCCTGAGCACGCAGGATTCGCAGGTGGGCGTTTGGAGGCAGGAAGGCGGCCTGGAGAGCTGGGAGACGCCCAGGCTCTGGGCCCCGGAAGGCAGCACTCGGGGCCCCCACTGCGTGTGAGTGGGAGGAATGCCCTTCCCCACCCCCCTGGGGGGAGGGACTTGGATTTTGCTGTCCCCAGTGGTGGGATCTCAAACTCTCAACAAGAAAAAATGGATAAAGTATGTTCTGGAAGGAGGTTCGTCTGATGCGACCCTCCTGAAAAGCAAACAGGGACACCTAAGCCTATTAAGTGGATGCAGAGCCCGAGGGCCCCGTCGTCCCTCCCGGGAATCCGTGGCAGGCAGTGAGGAGCGAGGGAGGCTAGGTCTGGGGACGGCCGCTTTCCCGGGCAAGGGAGGAGAGGCGGGACTGAGTCTGCAGGAGTCAGGTCTGGGTGGGCGTGGAGAGAAGCAAGGGAAAGAGATGCTGTTAGGGAGGCCTAGGGACCAGACGGTGCAGGGCTCAGGGGCCAGAGCCAGGAGTCTGGGCCTCACTCTAACGGCCACGGGTGGTCACTGGGGGGTCTGCAGCAGTGAGGGGCTGGCCTGACTTATTTATTTATTTATTTATTTGACAGGCAGAGTTAGACAGTGAGAGGGAGAGACAGAGAGAAAGGTCTTCCTTCCATTGGTTCACCCCCTAAATGGCCGCTACGACTGGTGCTGCGCTGATCCAAAGCCAGGAGCCAGGTGTTTCCTCCTGGTCTCCCATGCGGGTGCAGGGCCCAAGCACTTGGGCCATCCTCCACTGCCTTCCCGGGCCACAGCAGAGAGCTGGCCTGGAAGATGGGCAACCGGGACAGAATCTGGCGCCCCAACTGGAACTAGAACCCAGGGTGCCGGCACCGCAGGTGGAGGATTAGCCTAGTGAGCCGCGGCACGGGCCAACTTCTTTCTTGTTAAAGAACCATCTGGCTGCTGTGTGGAGAGTGGCTTGCACAGTAGAAGATGGCCCAAGTCCTTGGGCCCCTGCCCCGCATGGGAGACCCAGAAGAAGCTCCTGGCTCCTGGCTTCAGATCGGCGCAGCTCCAGCCATTGCGGCCATCTGGGGAGTGAACCAGCAGATGGAAGACCTCTTTCTCTCTCTGCCTCTTCTCTCTGTGTAACTCTCTCTCTCTTTAAGATTTATTTATTTGAAAGTCAGAGAGAGAGAGAGAGAGAGTGGCTTACAGCACACAGGGCAGGGAGGAGGCCTCTCCAGGAGCTGACCGATGGGGGCGCCTGGCCCGAGGAGCCATGGCTGTGCAGGCGCTGAGAGAGGCGTGGGCTCGGGATCCGTGGTTCATGAAGACCCAGCAGGATTTGCACCTGGCTCCTGCCGGGATGTTCCCACCCTCGACCGAGCAGAGGAGGGCAGAATCTAGAACACTGTGGGTGGGGCTCTCCCCCGAATGGAGAAGCGCCCTCTGAAGCTTCCTAAACCCTCCCCTGCCTGAAGGAGTTCACCCAGACTCCTCCGTGATGCCGACTTCAGAGGGACTGAGCCCGAGCAGGGGCCCCCACCCCACCCCCCACGCAAGCCCCTGGGTCACTCTGGGGATAGGTTACCAAGTTGCTTCTCAGAGGTGAAACTGACAAGGTCAGGTGCATAAATGCTGTAAATATTAGAAGAGACACATTGGAAATGACAGGCATAACCAAACCAGAAAATCCCCATTTCTAACCAGATACATTAAGTATCTGTTTTTCGTCTGCAGCCCAAAGATGTGTGCAGCTGTCCGGCATTTGTGGGCCGGCCCAGGCTGCGCGGCTTCCACCTGCTTCCTGGGGTCAGGCCCCTCCGGTGAACTTGAACGCTGGCAGCACCGCACCAGCAGTTTGGGATGTGGCCAGCAAGAGACTCCTGGAGGGGAGAGGAGGGGGCCCAGGGGTGCAAGCCGCAGTGCTGGGAGGTGAGCTCAGAGATCGCGGGGGTCCCCAGGAATCAATGAAGGAGCGAGCGGTTGAATGCACGAGCAGTGACCTGGAACTTTAGTAATGGGAGAGGGGGCATCCGGGAGAGAGGGGGCCTGCTGGGGAGCTGTCAATCACCCCCAGGAACGCTGCCTGGCCCTTTAGAACCATTCAGATGTTGGATGGAAGAGTCTCTGATGCAGGGAGGGAAGGGAGCTCCAGCTACCTACTCCCTCCCCAGAACTGTGTGGTTGCCCGGGCCGGGGGGATTCTGGCTTGGGTTGGGGGGGCTGTCCTATGGGAGGGGCACCCCTGCAGGCTGTGGCCAGCATGGCGGGAGCCTGCCACTCTTGGGGCCACAAGCGCCAGTGCTCGCTGCACCCCACACAGCGAGTCATCTTCCTGGCAGACAGGTGTCACCCAGACTTCCTGCTGCTGTTGTATGGACCGGGGTGGCTACACTAATGGAGCAGCAGCCCAAAGCCACCTGAGGCCACCACGAAGAGGCCACCACAGGTCTGCAGGCCACACGAAGGAAAGCTGCAAGGTGCAGGGCACCGGCCCGAGGACACGGTTGGTTTGTCACTCGCCCCAGCTGGGAGCTGGCTCTCCTTGGGCTGTTACGGTTACGCGTTGGTGAGCCCACAAAATGCTTTTGAGTCTGAAGGCAGTTTGAGGTTTTATAGCCACTCGTTTCCCACGGAGGATCCCGCTAGTGGGTGGCCACAACCCAGTAAGGAAGAGTGACACCAGATGATTTCTCTACTCCCCCATCCCCACCCAGCGTGACCGTCTGCAAATCGTCAGCCCAGAATCAATCATAAGTGCTCGGAGGCACCTGTCGGGCCAGCGGCATTTTCTACAGTTACCTGCTCACGGTCCACCTTTGGTCACCCCAGACACTCCCTTCTCCTGGCTGTCCTCTGCCACACCCCAAGGAAGGAGGGTCGGGGTGCTGGTGCTGGCTGATGGCAGAGTTGGTCACCAGCAGAGCTGATGGGGGACACTGAGCAGAGCCAGGGAAGGTGAGGGAGGGAGCCATGTGTGTTTCTGGAGGGGAGCTTCCCAGAGAAAAGAGCAAGCACAAAGGTCCTGGGGCAGGTGCCGTGCCCACGGAGCATTGGGGAGCCCAGAGTGGCTGGAGGAGAGAGCGTGAAACAGCATGAGGCCAGAGAGGATGTGGGGGCCGGGCAGGTCGGTAGGGCTCCGCGGACCACAGGGAAGGCTTCGGATGTGGTTATATTGATGTGAGCGCAATGCTCACTCGTCGCTGATCACACACTCATGCGCCCAAACTCCCACAGTTCTCCCCTCCCGCCAGCCACACCACACACGTCGTGTAGCGGTGAACACTGGGCCATGGCCACACTCACGGCCACAGATTTTCTCACAACCCTTGCCCGAGCACACGAACTGTAATGGGCTCACCCACGCTCCCTATGATGAGCGTTCACGCCCAACCACAGCCAAACGTGTGTATATGTGGGCATGTGTGTTTCTCTGCACACATGGCCACGCACCCTGGTATTGGCTGAGGTCCACAGCTGTGTTCACACGGAGTTGCACTGGACCTGGGCGGGCCTCACACTGCACACACGTGTGTGGGTGCACGCACACGCATTCTCTCACACACTCACATGCACACACGTGCACCCTCAGACCCAGGCAGCCGCATGCTGTTCCCCCGGCCCCGCCACCCCCACCCCCATTTCGTCACTGAGATCGATCCCTGGTGGGGTCAGGACAGACAGGGCACTGCTGCAGGGGGCGGGGCCGGCCGCTGCTTCTCTGGGGAAAAGGAGCCCCCGGCCGCTGCTGGGAAGCTGGGCTCAGGCGCGGGGGTAGGCGATCGGCCAGATGAGCTGGCTGCTTTCATTAGCCCCACGGTTTATTTTCCCCTCTCCTCCCTGACAAGTGTGCGGGAGACTGACAGCCACAGCCGTGGCCTGGCTCCGCCCCCTGAACGCTCCGCCTCCTGTGCAGCTCCCCAGGGGCTTGGGCATGGGTGGGAGTGTGGCTTCTGGCCAACTCTGCCTTGCAGTGGGGTGATGAGTGTGCCCCCACTCACGTTCACCCGGAATCAGTGGGTGGACCTTCCTTGGAGACAGGATCTTTGCGCACAAAATTGTTTCAAGGGTCTTGGATGAGGTCTTCCTGGAGGTGGGGTGACCCCAAGCCAGTGACTGACAGGAGGGACACACACAGAGCAGCCGAGTGGAGAGCGAGGCAGAGGCTGGAGCTGCAAGGGGCTGGGGAGGAGCCTCCGCGGGAGCCCCTGGAGGGAGGGCGGCCCTGCCCACACCTGGGCTTCGGGCTCCAGGCCAGAGATGCTAGGGCCCCCGGCCATGCCTCCACCTGCTCTCCACTTGCGCCAGGACCAGGACCCAACTCCTCTGAGCCTCCACTGCCTCCTCTGTTCCTGGGGAACTCATGGAGCCCCGTCTGGAGCTGGGCTGGGCCTGTTACCCGGGGTTCCCACTATCGCCCTCTCTCTCAGCCACTCCTCAGCACCCACAGCCTCATGGTGTGTGGGCGGCCAGCAAGGCCCCCGGCTCCCGGGTCCTCTGTAGCAGGGGGGAGCACACCTGCCACGATGCGTCATCATGATGCCCCCACGGACCCCAGCAGCTGCTGATTCCAGGGACGCCAGGGTGGGGTGGCGACTGCGGCAGCCGGGACTGGGGTTGGGGGGGGAGCTGCAGCTCTGCCAAGGGCCCCGAGCTGGTCCCACGAACGGTCTTCAAAAGCTCACCTTGCAGGGCCATCACTGGCTGATGCTCCCTCCATTTGGGGAGTGAACCAGTGGATGAAAGATTCTCTCTCTCTCTCTCTAACTTTGCCTTCAAATAAATAAGTCTAAAATAAAACCCCCACCTGGATGGCACATCTTTGTTTTGAGAATGTGTCACCACAGTGGTGTTTGATGCCCGGTAGCTGGGCACCTGCTAAGTGTCAGGCCGCTGGAGACACAGCAGTGAGCAAGACAAAGTGCCCCCCCGACCCGTGCAGAGTGCAGTGGGCGAGACTTGGAGACAAAGGGAGAGCAGGCAGGGGAGGGGAGGGCCGAGGCCGCCACGGGGGATGCAGCGAGGAAAGGGAGGAGGGGTTGGGGTGGAGGCGGGAATCAGAGGCCGGAGGGCTGGGGAGAGGGTCTCTGGGGGCTGCGTGGAGGCCTGCAGGGAAAGGGCTCTCCAGGCGCTGGGACCAGCATGTGCAAGGGACCAGCATGTGCAAAGGCCCAGGGAACAGGGCCGCTCTTGCCCAGCGGAGGGCAGCGGGGGCCGGCTCGGTGTCCCAGGGCAAGGCTGTATTTATTATGAGTGAGACTCTTGCAACGCTGTAGCCGCAGAGTGGCTTCCGAGCTGGCCTTCCCCACTCCCCACCCGTGTCCTCCTCTCTGTTCTCCCACACTTCTCTACTGGCCCCTCCAGCTCCTTCCACGGCCTTCTCTGAAGCGCCTGCCCGCTTTGGCCTTGACTCGGGCCTCCAGCTCAGCCTAGCCCGGCGGGGGTCACCCCCAGCTCCGGTTCCGAGTGCGGTCACTTCCACGCAGGCTGGCACCTCCTCCCATTGGGTAAGTGATGGGCAGAGATGAGCAGGTCGGTCTGAGCTGAGCAGAGTGGGCGCAGGGCCCCTCTGCCCCCCCGAGAGAAGCTGGGGGGCAAAGGTCCCTCTCTGGTCTCCCAACCCGCCACGTGCCTCCCCCAGGGCCTGCCTCCCTCCCTCAGGTCACCGGGACACTGAGACGGGGGACATCTGGAAGCCATTAGGATGGCATCAGTCCCACACGGCTATGTTTTGACTGGGCCCGGGGCTGGGATTTCGTGTACATTAACCGTGTTTATTTTCCAATAAAGACTCTTAAGTTGCCATTGCCGCCCGGCCCCTTCTGAGGGGACAGACGAGCTGCAGAGCTGCCCTCTGACCCAGGGGTCCCGGGGTCTCCGGGTGCGGACCATGGAAGCTTCCAGATGTGGTGTAGATGGTCAGATCCCAGTGGCAAGCCCAACCCTGCCATGACACATGGCCTCAGGTCAAAAACCCCGCCCACATTCCACGAGAAGAAAAATGCAACGTCCCGGGTTCTTTCTTCGTAATGGCAGCAGCACTCCCTGAGCTGGAAACACCCTGACCGGTCACCCGTCCGACCAGACGTGGGGTCAGGCGGGTGGCACGGGGATGGCTTGGGAGGATCTGTGGAGGGAACGGTTCTGGGTTAGCTAGAACCCTGTTGGCCTTGGCAAAGACCTTGGACTTGACTGTGACTGTGGCGGGAAAGCCGTGGAGGCGGTTAGAGAGTGGAGGAGGAGCGTGACTGGCTGACATTTGAAAAGACTGATGTCGGGGCAGGCACTGGGTGTGGCGGTTAAGGCCCTGCTTAGATGTGTGCATCGTGTATCAGAGCCCTGGGTTCAAGTCCCACCTCCATGCCTGATTCCAGCTTCCGGTTAATGTGCAGCCTAAGAAGCAGCAGGTGATGGCTCACGTCCTTGGGTCCCTGCCACCCACCCACGTGGGAGGCCTGGGTGGAGTTCCTGGCTCCTGGCCTTAGCCTGGCCCAGTCCTGCCGGTGTGAACGAGCACTTGGGAGCTTTCTCTGTCTTTTCCATCTCTCTCTCTGTCTTTCTGACTTTCAAATGACCAATAAAATAAATAGAAATTTAAAAAAATTATTCCAGCAGCCCAACGCTAATGGGCTTTGGGAGCAGTGGAGGGGAGGCTGGGATTAGAAAGAACAGTTAGGAGGCCACCGTCACAGCCCAGAGAGGGGACAACGCTGGCATGCAGCGGGGTGGCAGGAGTGGGAGTGATGACAAGTAGACAGGGGTCTGAACTGTGCCTGCACGCATGGCCCACAAGGAACTGTCCCAGGGCAGAGCAAGGCCTTGAAGAGGTAGCCAGGAGCCAGAGGACAAGTGGCATTAGGCACAGATGTGGGCTCCAAGCGGCTGCACCTGTTAGCTGGGGGGGGGGGGGGGCAGGGTGGCAGCTGGTGGTTATGTGTGAGGAGAGGAGCAAGGCTCCAGCAAAGCTGCTCTCTGCAGGTGCGCAGAGGCCCGGGGAGCCCATGTGTGGACAGCCACCAAGGATCAAAGCATGGCAGTGCCAGGCAACCCCTGAGACCACACCATCCAAGCCCTTCAAAGCCTGCAGGTTTCCGGGCACAGAAGGTTTCGCTGGTACTAGGGATGCCACATTCCATACTGGGGCACCTGCTCCAAGCCTAAGCCACTCCACACTTGCAATCCAGCTTCTTGCTAACGACACCCTGGGAGGCAGCAGGTGACAGCTCAGGTACTTGGTCTCTGCCACCCAGAGGGGAGATCTGGATTGAGTTCCACACTCCTGGCTTCAGCCTGGCCTGGCCCCAGCTACTGCAGGCGTGTGAGGAAGAAAACCAGCAGGCGGAGGATGTCTCTCTGCATGTCAAAGAAAATGAAATAAATAAAATTGAATAAGACTCTATTTTCAAAAATGGGAAATGGGCCATGATTTGCCGACCTCTGCCCTAAGGGCCCCCAGCGCTTACAGAAGATCGTGGCCATAATGTGGAGTCAAGAAACATTTGGTGAGTCGCTGGATGGCTCTTGCTGATGGCTTGCTCGGAAACTCTGAGAAGGTCGCTGTTCTGAGCACTCGTTTTCTCATTTGTAAAATAAAGAAATTGGGTCAGGTGAGCTTTGATGTGTTGGGGCATATGTTTGAGAAATACAAGGTGTTCAAGCATTTTTTTAAAAGATTCATTTATTTTATTTGAAAGGCAGAGTTGCAAAGAGAGAGAGAGAGGGAGGAAGAGAGAGAGAGAGAGAGAGAGAGAGAGAGGTCTTCCATCCTCTGGTTCACTCCCCAAATGGCCGCTCAACTGAGGCTGGGCCAGGCCGAAGCCAGGAGCCAGGAGCTTCTTCCGGGTCTCCCACGTGGCTGCAGGGGCCCGAGCACTTGGGCTACCCTCTGCTGCCTTCCCAGGCCATAGCAGGGAGCGGGGTCAGAAGTGGAGCAGCCGGGACTTGAGCCAGCGCCCATATGGGATGCCGGTGCCACAGATGGAGGCTTCACCAGCTGCACCACCGTGCCGGCCCCTGGGCACAGCATTTCTGAATCAGTTTCCTGTCTTGAGGAGCCGTGGCTGCTGTGCGCACGTTGTGCAAGGAGGCGGCGTTCTCCTGGTCCCTTCAGGGTTTCGCAGTTCCTTTGTGAAAACTGAGGCCAGAGGCTCTGAGTCCGCCCTTCCTAGTTCCCCAGGGGACTCTGACCTGCCCGCCCCTCTGTCCAGGTCTGGCTTCACAGCGACTCCATCGTCAGGGCTCTCCCAGGTGTAGGTGGAAAATGCAAGCTGGCTGTGGCCTGAAGAAGAGCAGTTGGCTCCTGCAACTACAAACTCACGAGTAACAAGGTTTCTTTTTTTTTTTTTTTTTTGACAGGCAGAGTGGACAGTGAGAGAGAGAGAGAAAGAGAGAAAGGTCTTCCTTTTGCCGTTGGTTCACCCTCCAATGGCCGCCGCGGTAGCGCGCTGCGGCCGGCGCACCGCGCTGATCCGATGGCAGGAGCCAGGTGCTTCTCCTGGTCTCCCATGCGGGTGCAGGACCCAAGGACTTGGGCCATCCTCCACTGCACTCCCTAGCCACAGCAGAGAGCTGGCCTGGAAGAGGGGCAACCGGGACAGGATCGGTGCCCCGACCGGGACTAGAACCCGGTGTGCCGGCGCCGCAAGGCGGAGGATTAGCCTGTTAAGCCACGGCGCCGGCCGAGTAACAAGGTTTCTAGCACTTTCTGTTGAAAGCTCGAGAAGTTAGAATTGAACTCCAGTAAGTTCAAGTTCTTTAAATCTGAAGCTGGTCTTCCAGGTGTATTTGACAAAGCAGGAAAAGGGGGAAAAAAAACTCACGTAGGTGCCTGCATTGTGGCATAGAAGATGAAGCCATCACCTGCAACACTGACATCCCAAGTGAGCATGGGATTCGAGTCCCGGCTGCTCCACTTCTGATCCAGCTCTCTGCTATGGCCTGGGAAAGCAGCAGAAGATGGCCCAAGTGCTTGGGCCCTTGCACCCGCGTGAGACCTGGATGGAGTTCCAGCTTCCTGGCTTGAGCCTGGCCCATATGGCCATCTGGGGAGTGAAACGGCAGATGGAAGATATCGCCCCGCCCCCCTGTCATTCTGCCTCCCAAATAAATAAATACATCTTTAAAAAGAAAAAAAATGCCTATATCTTTGCTTATCCCTTTTAAATACCAGATGTTTTGGATGTGGGACTCCATCTGTAAGCCTCTGTCTGGGCCCACAGTGAGCTGGACCTGGGTGAGGCAGCCTTGGCGAGCGTGGGGGACAGGAGGGAGGCTGCTGCGGCCCCCGCCACGCCCTGGCTCCAGGCTCTGGAGCAGGTGCTGGAGCGTGCTCTCTGAAATAGGACTAAATTAAATCTTAGTGCAGGGCTACTGTGAGAGGCCAGTGTGGTACCGTGTGCAGACGTGCTGGGGAAATCCCGCACAGCGATAAGGAGTTATTATCATTACTGGAGGTGATTAGTGATGGCCACGGTGTCGTCACCCTCCGGGGAGACGGTGCCTGAGCGCATGGAGCATTCTGGGAAACACCTGACCCAAGGTGAACAAGGAAGGGCTGTGGGCAGGCAGAGGGCACCCGAGGGGCTTCACTGGGCGGGAATTCCCAGGAGCTCTGTGAGCATCGAGCTCGTGGCCCAGATGTCCCAGTGGAGAAGGCTCCAGGAAAGACTGGCAAGCACCCTGTGTCCCGCGTCTGGCTCTGTCATGCACCGTCACCGCGTGGCTGTGGTGGAGAAGGCGGGTTCTGTATCCTGGGAGACCACGGTGCGGACAGAGGCAGGGAGCTGAGTGCAGAGGTGCGGCGAGCGGTGCAGACAGACAAGGAGCTGAGTGCAGAGGTGCGGCGAGCGGTGCGGACAGAGGCAAAGAGGATGGGGGCGCGTGGAGGAGTGGGGGGCAACAGAGGAGAGAGAAGAGTGTGCAGAGTAGAGGTGCCTAGCATTATCTTTTATTTATTCAGAAGTCAGAGTGATAGAGATCCATCTTGCATCTGCTGGGTTTACTCCCCAGATGGTTGTAACAGCCAGGATTGGGCCAGGCCAAAGGCAGGAGCCAGGAACCCCATCCTGGTCTCCGACGTGGGAACAGGGACCCAAGTACTTGGGCCAGCATCCTCTGTTTTCCCAGACACATTAACAGGAAGCCGGATCGGAAGCAGAGCAGCTGGGACTTCAGCCAGCACTCCGATATGGGACGCCAGCATTGCAAGTGGTGGCTTAACCCACTGCACCACAATGCTGGCCCCTGATCCTGCCCCACCCTCTGGGGATCAGGGGCTCAGAGAGGTCGAGCAGACTGCCGAGGTCACACAGCTCAGCCTTGGTCTCAGAAGGGACAGATGAGCTGCGGGAGGATGATGTGCAGCAAGGGAGGGGCGAGGGCAGAGACGAGACTGCACCGCGACTCCAAACAGACGCCCCGCCGCAGAGTCGGCCCCAAATGGGGAGGGGTGGTGTGCTAAGGACCAAGGGAAGCAGCTAACCCTGGCTAAGCACCCACTGGATGCTAAGCTCCATGCTGGGGCTGGCGCCGCAGCTCAGTGGACTAATCCTCTGCCTGCGGCGCCGGCACCCCGGGTTCTAGTCCCGGTCAGGGTGCCGGATTCTGTCCCGGTTGCCCCTCTTCCAGTCCAGCTCTCTGCTGTGGCCCGGGAGTGCAGTGGAGGATGGCCCAGGTGCTCGGGAGACCAGTTAGGGGAGGCACCTGGCTCCTGGCTTTGGATCAGCGCAGTGCCCGCCGCAGCACGCCAGCCGCAGTGGCCACTAGGGGGTGAACCAACGGAAAAAGACCTTAAAAAAAAAAAAAAAGCTCCATGCTGGGCACTTTTCTTGCTCATCAAGCGTTGTTTTCCAGTTATCCTTGGTCCAGGGTTTTCTGCTTTGTTTTTATTCATTTTATAGGAAACAGTCAGGAAAGACCAATCCAGTCCTTCTTGGGAATCTCACCCAAGGCCAGTGTAAAGGCCCTGGGGTCTGGGGTGGCAAGGTCACATGAGGTCATTCTCACCAGTGTGTGTCCCTCCTCAGTGTGTGTCCAGTTCCCACGGGGTCCCTTCAGGACAGCCAGCCGGGACCACTCATGCCATGGGTGGGGTACAAAACCTTGGTGAGTTTGGAGGTACTCTGGCTGGGGTCTGAATTCTGCAGGTGCCCCCACAGCCCTCCAACCACACAGGTTCAATCGAGGCCTGAAAGGTAGAGCTGTGCCAACGTGGCCACTGTCTCAACGTCTCTGTGCCCTTCTGTCTATACAACGAGGAGAAGAAGTTACCGTGTGGATGAAATGAGCAGATCCAGTCAGGTGCTCAGAACAGAGCAGGCACACGCTCCGTGCCGTGGCCTGGATACGACCTCGGGTGCCCGCCGCGGTGCCTGTGCTACAGGCTGGGTCCTGGGAGGCGCAGTGGGGAGGACGTGGAACCTGGGGCTGGGGGACCTTCTTCCTGCCAGGGGCCATTTGGATATTTATAGCATCATTCACAGGCCACACAGAACAATCAACTAAAAAATTCGTCTGCTGTCAATTTTTGGAATTTCGAGTTCCACCTGCGATTGCCTTGGCACTTCTATGGCCCGTGGGCCAGATGTTTCCCCACCCCTGGGAGTCCTTGAGGCCGTGCCCTTGGAAGGTGGTTCTCAGGAGGGCGTTGTCATGGAAGCCTGCATTTGTCCCACTCTGTCTCTGTCAGCTTCCTGGGCTGGCCCTGTGGTCCTTCCCGGCTCAGCCCACAGCTCAGCCGTGGCATGCGCTCCACCATCTGCCCTCGACCATCCACTGTGGCTCCCTCGCCGGGGCCAAAGCCCGTGCCATGCCGTTTGGACCCTGACCGTCCAGCCCTGTGAACTCTACAAACCTGTCTACACTGCACGGTGGCCGCCTCTGGCACTTCCTTCTGGTTTTGAAAGCTGACGCTGCGCCACGCGCTCAGGAAGTGGCAGGTATCACTGGCCAGCTTCTCCCCCTTTCTCTCTCCTTGGCTTTGGAGGCCCTCGCCCTCCCTCCTCAGTCTCCATGACACTGGCGCTGGGCTGGCCACGCAGGAGTTCAGAGTGCGGGGAGGAGGGTGGGCGTGGTGCTGTGCAGGGTTTAGCACAGTGCTCCATGCAGGTTTCTAGTGTTTCCATGTTAGAAACATGGGGTAGGGGCCAGTGCCACAGCTCAATAGGCTAATCCTCTGCCTGCGGTGCCGGCACCCTGGGTTCTAGTCCCGGTCAGGGTGCCAGATTCTGTCCCGGTTGCCCCTCTTCCAGGCCAGCTCTCTGCTGTGGCCCGGGAGTGCAGTGGAGGATGGCCCAGGTCCTTGAGCCCTGCACCCCATGGGAGACCAGGAGAAGCACCTGGCTCCTGGCTTTGGATCAGCGCGGTGCGCCAGCCACAGCGGCCATTGGGGGATGAACCAACGGAAAAGGAAGACCTTTCTCTCTGTCTCTCTCTTTCACTGTCCTGGAAAGAAAGGAAGGAAGGAAGGAAGGAAGGAAGGAAGGAGAGAGAAACATGGGATGGGTCCTGTTTGTCCCGGAGTGGAGCTCAGAAGCATCTGCCCTCAACAATGGGACCTACACGGTGAAGGGGCAGGAGCAATGGCGTCTCGACCCGGTGCCCCCCAGCACCTGGCTCAGGGGCGGCAGGAAGGGGGTGTGGCTTCCACACTTCTGGCCTCCCAGGTCCACCCCTGGCAGCCCCTCTTGCAGCTGGCTTGCCTGCCCGCTGGTCTCTCTCTGGTCCTCCTCTCTCAGACCTTGCCCACTGACCCCTTGCTTCTTGTTGACCAAGGTCCTCTACAAACTTGGCCAGACTTCTCCAGCTAAGCCAGCTTCCAGGTCCATGAGAGGAGTCAAGAGACCTGGGCCCCAAGGAGGCAGGGGCAGAACAAGAATCCAAGTTTCCTTTCCCCCAACCTCGTGCCGCCCACCCCTCCTTGGCCAGAGTGGCTGCCTGGGCTGATGGGCAGGCACAGAGTCCTGGCCTGTGGCTCTCAAAGTCAAGTGCGCGGCCCAGGACAGCCTGACAGCATCTGGGCATCTTTGGTTGTCATGACTGGGGGGCAGGGCGCTCCTGGCGTCTGCTGGGTGGAGGCCAGGGATGCCACTATCCATCCCACTGCACACAGTGCAGCCCCTTTGCCACAAAGAATTACCTGGTCCCGAACAACAGGTTGAGAAACCCTGGGTCAGATCCACACGCAGTGTTGACCTTGGCATAAATTATGGACTGGCGAGACCTTTACGGAGGGCACAGAATTGGAGTGGGGGGATTTAACCATCCGGAGCACGTGGCGGGAAGTGAGTGGGCTCTGCAGAGCGGGGCAGGGGGAGACATGTGGGTTGCTGTCCTCTTGGGGTCTGCCCCTGCCGGCATCCCCTAACCAAACTCTAGAAAGTTCCATGGAGGGCCACGGTTTTTCAAAGCCAGGCACGGTGGCACCCTGGTGTCTAACAGAATTTTGAGTTTTGCCGCTGCTCCCCACCATCAGCGTTGGAGAATTCGAGTGTTAATTTAAAAAGAAAAACTACATTACCTGCTCGCCACGCAGATCCGAGCCTCCATTTTAATTTGGCTTCATTATCTCTTTCCCTTATTAAGAATGGTAAATCTGTTTTGTGTTTTCATTATTCCATTAGCTCGAGGAAGCTCGTCAGGATGGTGGCGAGGTGCCAACATAAATAGTGCAATTTCCATACAAGCGAGGCAATAATTGACTGAAATCGCTATTCTGCGGGGGCCGGGGCTCACAATTAGAGAAGCGGTGCGATTTGAAAACGAGTTACAATTGATTGGATTTCAGAGGAAACCAGGTTTGGAATGTGTTAATTGCATTTTGCCTAAACACCAGGTCTAAATGAGGCAGCCGGAGATTTAGGGAAATAACAAAATCTGCTCTGGAAACAGCCCCAAATTGCTTAACAGGCTGGGAGAGATCTGATTAAGACGCGGCGCTAATGGCCTTCCTGTATTTCCGGGGCCACGGACTGAAACGCTCATCTTGGAGACTGTTCGAGAGGAGACAGAAACCAACTTTCACCTGCTCTCCGGCTGGGCTGCCGTCCAGGTCACATAGATGTCCACGGCACCTCCCACCTGAGCCCCTCGTCCTCTCACGCCCGCCGGCGACCCGCTGACAAACCCTGTGGGTGCTAACTTCAGAAGCATCGGGAATCTGCTGCCACCTCGGGGTTCAGGCCCCCGTGGTCCCGCCCAGCCTGGGGCTGTGACCTCCTCACTGGTCTCTGGGTTTCTGTGCTCGCGCCTCATGGTGTCTTCGTTGCACAGCAGAGAATCCTGTGGGAGCCTCAGTCACACAGGGTCCCGCCTCTGCTCAGACCCCTGCAGGGGCTCCCAGCTCATTCCAGGGACAGCCAAGTCTCACGAGGGCTTGTAAGACCCCTGTGGCCCAACTCCTAAACCAGCAGAGCCCCTCCCTCACCAGGGATGTCCACCATCCTTCCTGGTCATCTCCCACTCCTCTCTCCTCCCACGCCAGCAGCCTGGAACGACTTCTTTAAGAATTTACCTAATGTTTCCATGCTGCACCTTGCCCAGGACCTTTGCACGAGCGGTCCCCACCTCACTCACCTTGTGAATCCCTAACCTCCACCCAGACTTACTTGGTTCCTGTACCCCTCCTCCTCTAACCTTCCTGTTAAGTTCATAGGAATGCAGAGAAAAAGAAATGAGTGCGAAACTATTGTCTCCTGTGACTAGCTACCCCGGTCCCCAACTCCCACACCTTTCCCCTCCTCCCCCAGCTGCACAGATAAATGGGAACAGACACATTTTTATCCAATGACTCTGCCTCCTGGTCTCAGGTGATTGGTCCAAAGTGGACCAATCAAAATTTTCCCTGGGAATTTGGAATGTGACAATATTTGAATTTCCATCCCACTGCATGTCTCTCTCTCTCTCTCCCCCTCTCTCCTTTTGCTTAATTTCTTTATAGACATAATTGTACATAAAGAAATACATGTAGCGATAGCATTTTGAGCGCAGTGCTCAGCTCCCTTGTTCCTAGTTCTGTGTCTTTGGTCTCCTGTGATCCAGAGCGGGAGACCCACTTAACAACCCTTGCAGATTTTTGATCCATGCTCCAAATCCTATCTGTGTTGTACATGATACGTCCATGCATCCAAATACACACAAATGGATTGAGATTTTGCAATTATTCTTGGTTTTATAAGATTGGGATTCTAACTCTTTTCTGTACCTTGTTCTTTTCTCGCATTCAAAAGAATCTCATAGAAATGTCTCCAGGCTGATTGACAAAGCTCTCATTTTTTTCCTGCCGATGGTGGTGTGACAGTCTGGGCTGAGTCCACGCCAGGAAGGAAGGCGATTGCTCTCGGAGCAGAAGCAGAAACACTGGGTCTGAAGGTGGAGGGGGAAGCAGCGCCTGAGAGAGGGAGGGAGAGGAGCCCCAGAGACGGGTGCTGTCTGGGTCCATTTCGCGTTGCTGTGACAGAACCCTGCAGGATGGGTAACTTACAAGGGACAGAAACTGACTTGGGGGCTGGGAAGGCCAGGAGCTTGGCACTGGCACCTCATGGCCTGTTTCCCCATCCCGCGGCGGAAAACAGAAGGGCGAGAGATGGTGCCCACGGGAGCAGGAGAGGTCCAAACTCTGCTGTAACAGGCCCACCCTGGTGACAAGGAGCCCACCCCCGATAATGCCATCACTCATGCGTGACAGCAGAGTCCCCATGCAGCACTGCTGCCGGCGCTCAGAGTGGCTGTCCTCCTGCCGCCAGCGCCAGGTGCCCCTGTCGGGGAGCCGGTGTGAAGGTAGAGCCTGGGCCACACACATGGTGGCTCTGAGCCTGGCAGGGGGAGACGGGAGGCTTGCCATGCTCAGCACAAGGCCCGGGGTGTCTTGGCACAGCGTCCTGGCAGCCGCTGGGTCACCTCACCCTGCTGCGTGCCTGGGGCCAGCCAGGGTTCTCGCCCTGTGGCCCCACGGGTTCCTGGGCGTCAGGCTCCAGAGAACACCTTGAATGGACAGAACTCAGGTGTTTGCTGCTAACAATACCCTTGTGTCTCCTCCCAGCCCCGTCCCCACCCACTTGCACCCCAAGCCTTTGTGTGTGTTCATTCCTGTAATTGACAAGTATTTATCGGGCACCTACTAGGGGCCAAGCGAGACGTGATTGTGAATAGAACCAGCCAGCTCCCCGCCCCAGCCCCACCCAAGAGTTGTCAGAGGAGGCTGCGGGCACTCTGAGGGCTGCACCCCCTGCGGCCTGGGCAGCCTGGGGAAAGGGTGCAGCTGAGACCCCAGGTGAGTCCAACCTATTCCCACAACCGCCACAATAATGGAGGTCCCCCTTGCCCGGGCACTGCCTGTGTGCCAGCCGCTTCTCCCGGCCCCTCGCTAGGGGGTCCCTGCTCCGTGGGCAAGAAGCCGGGGTCTCCAGGGGTGCTGGATGTGGTGCCACACCTGCCCCTGCACCTACTTCTCTCCGGTCTCATCTTCCGGTACTTTCCCTCTCCCAGCTCATTCCAGCCGCATGGGCCTCCACCCTGACCTGGCGCACACGCCGGGCATGCTTCCACCACGGGACTTTGTGCTACAGAGATGGCCCGGAACGCGCCTTCTGCACCTGCATCGGGCCACTGTCCCCACGCCACAGCCCTTCCGCGCCTGCATCGGGCCACTGTCCCCACACCACAGCCTTTCTCCCTATGGTCCTTTGCCCCCGCCGCTGTCTGACATGTCCATTTGTTGCCTATTTCTCCCATCTGTGTGTCTGTCTGTCTCTCCCTACCGGAAAGTCAATTGCACGAGGGCCAGGATGAATCGCTCAGGTTCGGGGTCCCTGCCAGCGTGCAGCAGAGCCTGAGCCCATGCAGGTGGCGTGGGGAGCTGTGTGGAGCCAGCAGATGGCACGGGTGCCTTGCCAAAGCCTTAGGAGCTGGAGCAATGCTGCTCAGAATTGCAGATCCACACAGTTCCCCCAGAGAGCTCGTGAGAGCGGGGTTCTGAGTCAGCGGGGCCTGGCTGGGGTCACAGACCCTGTGATCCTGCTGCCGGGCCTTGGCCACCGCTTCCCGGCGAGGACTCGGCTGCTGTGACCATCATCCGGGTCACAGATGGGGAAAAGCAGCTCTGAGACGTTTGGCTGCCAGGAACCGGCTGGACTTGAGACCAGACGTCAATGCTAATCACCTGACATATAGGAGACCCTCCCCACTGTTCACAATGTGGAACATTCTCTGCACTTCCCCAGTGACAGTATCCTGGGTGGCAACCAGGGATTTTGAGACCAGCACCCGGCCGGGACTGACATCCTCCGCTCCAAGTCTCCTCCGCCACACACATGTGTGCGTGTGAGCATACATGCATGTATGCATGTGTGTGGGTGCAGATGCGTATGTACATACAGGTGCGTGTACGTGTGCGTGTACGGGTGCGTGTATGTGTGCGTGTACGGGTGCGTGTACGTGTGTGTGTACGTGTGCGTGTGCGTGTACGGGTGCGTGTACGTGTGCGTGTACGTGTGCGTGTACATGTGTGTGTACGTGTGCGTGTATGTGTGCTTGTACGGGTGTGTGTATATGTGCGTGTATGGGTGTGTGTACGGGTGCATGTACGGGTGTGTACGGGTGCGTGTATGTGTGTGTATGGGTGTGTGTACGTGTGTGTGTACGTGTACGTGTGCGTGTACGTGTGTGTGTACGTGTGCGTGTACGTGTGTGTACGTGTGCGTGTATGGGTGTGTGTATGTGTGTGTACGTGTGCGTGTATGTGTGCGTGTACGGGTGTGTGTATGTGTGCATGTGTGTGTATGTGCACACACTGGGAGAGGAGGGTGCTCAGTACAAGCTGGCAATCTCGATAAGCAAATTGAGAGGACACGTGCAACATCCCCTCATCAGCAGATCAAGGGCTTGGCCCTCTCTCTCCTCCCCACCCCCCAGAGCTCCATCAGAAACCCCAGTGAGGCGGGCACAGGGGCCTGGTACCCAGAGCCCCCTGAGTCCTCGGCTGCTCTGGACTCTCAGAGACAGGCTGCCGGATGAGCTCTTTTGCTCCCTCCCCGCTCTTACCCGAGGCTAACTAGCGAGGCTGCTAGTCCCAAACCTAAGTGGATCCACCCACGATCAAAGGCCAGGGCCTCCCACTGAGCCAGTGCAGGCGATGGCCAGCCCTGCTGCCGGCCATCCACCCCCAGCCCCCATCCACTCCATGGCCATGGCCACTCTTGCTTTTCCTTCTCTTTCCCCAGCCACCCTAGGCTACAGGCAGGTCAGTCAGGAGTGGCAGGCTCCAGGGTAGGTCATAAACTCCGCACCTAAGGGCTCTGGCAGGCAATGTAAGGAAGGTGGGCTGGGTGGGAGGGTGGGCCTGACGCAGGCTCCTTGAAGGCAGCGAAGCCACAGCCCCTCGGTCTGGTTGACACTGGCCCTGAGGGGAGACAAGCCTGGGGTCGGGTAGCCCCACTCCCCAGCTCTGTGCTTTGTTTGATCCTGGGAAGCCAGACACACCTGAGTTTTCCATGGCCTCACCGCCGAGCAGTTAAAGGTTGTGAATTGGGAAGACTTTGGGGTGCTGAGGGCCAGTTCCGTGAACCCCTGCGGGGCGCCTGGTGGCAATCTGCACTTGGAAAGAGGGACTGAGGCAGGATCCAAGGAAGAGACGGGGACAAACCAAACTCGGGGCAGAGGGTGTGTCTGTTTACAGAGCACGGGCAGCTGGAGGGAGCAGCACCCGACACAGGAGCTCAGTCCACACCCCAAGGCCTGGAGCATGGACAGAGAGCTGTGTGCAGACGGTCCCACACACAGCCACGTCCTTGGGACAGGGGAGGCAGCCAGCATGGGCGACTCTGATGCCAGCGGCTGGGTAACAAAGCCCTGCCCTCACATCACATGTGCCTCCCATCCTGTGAAAGATCACTGTTGGCCACGCCCAGCCAGGGCCCACCCCCACCCCCACCGGAGCCAGATGGTGGAGTCCCCTGGGCTGAGCCTCCTGGGCAGGTGAATGGAAAATGGTGGCCCCAGCCCCCACGACGTACGGACACCGGCCACCCAGTCTCCTCCTGCGACCCCGTGCCACGTCCCCTCGCGGCATCTGTAGCCAGCCCACACTTGCTCTCCAGATTTGCCACGTGTGGCGCCTTCCAGGCTACAGCTGGGATGCTTTCCACCTGGGCTCTGATGGTGAGGGTGGGTGACTCAGTCGGGGATGACTTGGTGTCTCACTGCTCACCTGCTGTGTGGTGCTAGGTGACTCCGTCAGCCTCTCTGAGCCTCAGCTCCACTTCCGTGCTGCTGAGACCTGTCCCTCATAAGGTTACATTTCGTGTTCTTACTGCCCATTCTCTGTGTGCCAGGGCTTACATCTTGGTTAACAGCATCTCCGTTTGACTCACGCTCCTGCCTGGCTCCCCCTAGTGGTCGGGACGCTCCCCTTCCTGTTCACCCTGGCATCCGCCCTAACCTAGGGCGCCACCCGGAGGTGCTCTTCTGTACTCTTCTCACTTAGCCAGTCTGACGACTCCCTGGGCTCCACTTGTGGAACCCTCCCCCGTGTTAACCCACGGAAGTCCTCTGAAATCTGGTGAGAGTTGTGCAGAGATGTTCACCGTGTGTTTTGTTTTAATTTGAAAGTCAGAGAGAGAAAGAGATCGTCCATCCGCTGGTTCACTCCCCAGATGGCCACAATGGCCAGGGCTGGGCCAGGCCAAAGCCAGGAGCCAGGAGCTTCTTTCAAGTCTCTCACATGGATGGTAGCAGCCCAAGGACTTGGGCCATCTTCTGCTGCTTTCCCAGGCACGTTAGCAGGGAGCTGGATCAGAAGTGGAGCAGTTAGGACTTGAACCGGCGCCCCTATGGGGTACCGGTGCCACAGATTGTGGCTTTATCCACTACGCCGCAGCGCTGAGCCCATCACTGTGTTACTTATCACTGGGAAAAATTGCAAAGGACCTCGGTGTACATGAGTGGGGGATGGGCTAAACAGACGGGGGCACATCTCCTGGCAACGCAGCCCCTGGGGGTGACGTGTGCGCAGAACCTGTGACAACGCAGACAAGGAAACAACTCGTCCGAGGGAAAGGCAGGCTGCGGGCTGCTGCACGGGAGGAGGGGGGAGGCGTGTGCAGGGAGGGCGGGGGTGGGTCCTCTGCCTGCCCGCCTGTTCAGCCGGCACTGCCGGATTGAATGCTTGAACAGGAAAACAGAGAGACACCAGATCCACGTGGGCAGCTCTCGTTTAGCGAGCGTTGGCTCCCGTGCGGCATGGAGCAGGAGGTGGACTCCGGGGCCCACGGGGTCCCAGCCCCTCTGAGGGCGTCTCACCCCGCCAACCCCCCTGCTGTGTTCAGACCCGCGATTTCCTAAGGCGCCTGCATTTCCTAGACGCAAACCAGCCTCTGTGTAGTCACAGAACCATTTAGGAGCGATGGGAGAGGTTTGCAAGGACATTTCTGCACTTTTCTCATAGGCATTTTTAAAAAGATTTATTTATTTGAAAGGCAGAGTGTCACAGAGCATCCATCCACTGGTTCATTCCCCAAATGATCGCAAAGGCCAAGCCTGGGCCAGACCAAAGCCAGGAGCCAGGAACGCTATCTGGGTCTCCCACATGGGTGACCGGAGCCCACACCCTTGGACCATCTTCTGCTGCCTTTCCCAGAGAATTAGCAAGGAGCTGGATCGGAAGTGGATTAACCAGGACTCGATCAGTGCTCTGACAGTGACGCCAGTATCGCAAGCAGGGGCTCAGTGCTGGCCCCTCTCTGGCAGCGCTTCTCTTTATACTGTAATCCCGGTGTATGCGGTGACCCCACTGTAGAAGTAAAGATAAAAGCCGAAGTTTAGAAGTAGAGAGATGGACGCATGAAATAGCACCAAGGCTGAACATGAAGGAGAAGGGTGATTTCTTCTGCCCTTGCCTGGAGCCTCTGCCAGATGTCTATGGTGTGCCTACTGTGTGCCTGGAGCCTACTGTGTGCCCAGAGACAAAGCCCTGAGCTGAAAATGCCAGACGTGCTGGTGAGCGGAGACGGACACAAACACCGCCAGAAGCGAAAGCAGAGCCGATCAGGGCACCGACAGTGCTTGGGAGAACAAAATCAAGCCGGGCGGAGGGGACGGGCGGTGGCAGGTGTGGGGGTGGGGACGGCCTCACTGAGAAGGTGACAGCAAGCGGAGGTTGTAGGGAGAAGGGAAGGCGCGGACATGTCGGGAACGGCCAGCGCGGGCTGTGCAGAGGACAGTCGGGGAGCAGAGCAGGGGCACGGTCTCCAGTGGGAGTGTGTAACTTGCATTGGGTGGGAGAGCCCCTCAGTATCTCTAAAGGAGAAGAATAGAGGGTGTGGGGTGGGTGGGAGGGAAGAAGCCCCAAACCCCTCTTTTCTGGCTACTTGGGGCGATAAGACAACTTTTCTCACCTCACCCTGCTCCACAACGGCTTGTGGCCATGGGAGCGCTGCATGGAAGCCCCAGGTGGCCCTTCGGGCCTGCACGTCCCTGGGTCACGTGATCAGCGTGCTGGTCACCACTATCTGCAAGCATGGCCAGTGGTCTGGGGACAGTGGCGGAGGGTGCACCTGTTCCTCCCCAGCCCCTCCCACCCCTACCCCCTCAAGACCCCCTGGGGCAATGCGGCAGACCACACTGACCCCCAGGCCAGCCCTGGGAAGGACTTACCCGCAGAGACGCAAGGTGCTAAGGAGGAGATGTCAATCCATTACCTGCACTCCGAGGGAAGGAGGAAATCCGATCATCCGATCACTGAGCGGGAGTCGCCAGCGGCTCCGGGCGCCTCCCGCTGACCCGTGCATTAGCCAAGCAGGGAAGCCTTCTCCTTGGCTGCTCCCTCCTGTGTCCTTAATAGCATCAAATAAAAAGATTTTAGATAAGATTTCATTCTGTGAATCAATTGGCAAACCGTGCGAGGCTTTACAGGGCATTCTGGCCTCAATCTAATGGAAGTTATTATTTTTGAAAATGAGAATATCAATACCAAATTGGATCCTGTCACAGAAAGCGTATACAAAGGATTTTATTTCAAGTGGCTTCTCTGGCTGCTTCTGAGCTCTGCTTAACCCAGCACCTGCCAGTCTCTCTGGCAAAGGATGGGCAAATGGCCGGCAGAAGCACTGAACCCCAGGTCCTTGTGAGGACGGCTCGGCCAGGAAGCGCTGGCCTCTCTCGAGTTTTCCGGGTTCCCCACACCTCTTTGTGCTGTTCCTCGGGCGGCCACGCTGCAGCTCACCCCGGCACCCGTGTGCTGGCGGCTTCTTCTGCTTCCTCCCTTGCCTTCCCCTGGCTGCCCCCACCCCCACCCAACCATGGACTTGGGTTGAAATCATTCGCTCCGGGAAACTGGCCTTGACCTCACACATCCCCCCGTTATTCCCTCTCTCAGCGCCCCTGATGATTCGCAGTTAGAATTGCCATCAGTAGTCATCTCTAATGTTGCTGCTAACTTCTGCATTGACCAGGGACCTCCATGTGTTACATTTATTTATTTGAAAGAGAGAGAGAGAAAGGAGAGAGAGAGAGAGAGGGAGAGAGTGAGAGAGAGAGAGAGAGAGAGAGGAGACAGAGAGGTCTCCCGTCTGCTGAAGCCAGGAGACAGGAACCCAAGTCGGGGTCTCCCACATGGTGGCAGGGTGACCAGCTAAGCCATCACCGGTTGCCATGCAGGGTGCGCATCGGCAGGAAGGTGGGACTGGGAGTGGGACCCGAGCCAGGCACTCCCATATGGGATGTGGGGCTCCAATGTGCCGAACGCCCACTCCCAGACATTGGCAGAGGCGCTCCTGTGTGTCTGCTTCCACAGTGGCCGCTTGAGCTCGTGAGGAATTTAACCTCTGGGTGGTCCTGGTAGAGACCCGGGCCCAGAGGCTGGCTCGCCGGGTCTGTGTCGATGCCAGCGGCTTCCCTGCCGGCCCGATGAACGCTGGGCCCCGTGGTCATTGGTGGCGGTTGTGGCTGAAGATCGGTGATGTAGGTGTCAGGGCGGCTTCTCTTCTGTGACTTCCATACCATGTGAGGTGAGAGAGTTAGGGTCAGGGTCAGGGTTACTCCAAGGCGGGGCACACGAGTGGCGTGTGGGACTCCAGGGCTGGGCTAGTGCAGAAGCCACGGCCACCTCGTGGGGGCCTCTATGCCAATTCATTAAAACCACATTGAGGCTTCCGGCCTTGGTCACTCCGGCTGCACCTCAGGGGCTCCTGCTCCGAGCAGTACGGGACGGGGCCTTCCGCCATGGCCAGGTTCCATGGGACAGAGCTGCTCCAGGGGCAGCCCCGCCCTGAGGGCTGGCATCCTCACCTCTGTCCCCAAAGGGCCCCACCCCGCCCCCCCAGGGGTGCTGGACACATCCAGCAGCCGCCGGGCCACAGCCATCGTCCCCGACCATGAGCCGTGTGTGCAGAGCTCTTTCTGAGCCTCCATCTGGCCAGAGAGGTGGCAGCCACTGCGCCCCCGGACCTGCCGACCGCTGCCTTCTGCTTCCCGTTGGCCAGCGCGGCTGCATCTCAGGGGCTCCTGCTCCGAGCAGTACGGGGCTGGGCCTTCCGCCACGGCGGCCAGCTGCCAACGCTCCGGTTCCCCATCAAACGTCACAGACCGCCTCCTCTGTGCCGGACACCTTTGTGGGTGTTGGGGCCGCAACAGGGCACAGCGTAGGCCCAGTCCTCGCTCCCCAGCAGATCAGACGTTGGTGCCCTCAGCGAGGGCTCAGACGAGTAATTAGACCTCATCAGAGGACACAGGCACAGGGTGACCGGGGCTGCGCCGAGGGAGCCGTTGGTGGAGCAGACAGAACACAGCCACGCCACGGTCCGTGCTGGGATCCCAGCCCTCTCGAAGGCTCTCTGCCGGCCCCTGGGCTCCAGACTTGCAGAGGTCACTGCTCCAGCTCCAGGAGCTTAGCAAGGTCGCTGGGCACGTGTGCGCATGCGCATGCCTGGGTTCCCCGCCCCCCAGCCCCCAAGTAAATTGCACTTCTTGTTGGGAGCTGCCGCCAAAAGACCAGGGGAGGTCGACCTGAGGTCACCGGGTCCCTGGGCCCCCAGCGCGAGCACACTGCCCATCTCCAGCTCTCAACCCCGCGGGACCCGACAACTTAACAACACGCACACGAGCAGGATGGAAATTGAATCCGGGCGCATGTTCCGAGCAGCCATCGCCTCCGTTTTTATTATTCCCAGGATGCAAAAACCGCATTAAGGCTGCTCTTACAGACCTGTGACACCGCGCCGAGGCGTGCTGTTTCCTGGGGATCTGCAGCCTGCAACTCTGCAGTCCCCCCCCCCCCAACGCCTGCCCGCCCTCCCTCTCCCTGCGTTCCTCTCACGCTCAGCCCCACCCCCCTGCACTGAACACCCATTCCGGGGGTGCCTGGCGTGGGCCTGCAGGTTCAGGTGGCGAACAGAGCCAGCAGATTCCATTCCAAGAGAGCTCATGGTCGGGCGGGCAATGGGGTTTGTGTCTGATGAGGAGGGATTGGTGACAGACGCTTTGGAAGCAGGATGCAGGAAACAGGAGTGGGTGGTGGGAGGGGAAGCTGGTGCAAACTGCCCAGAGGAGACCTAAGGAGGTGATCAGAAGGAGCCAGGGCATAGTGCAACAAGGAGGGGGCACGGCACATGCTGTGCAAAGGCCCTGAGGCAGCTCCTGCAGCTCCCCGACTTCCCAGTCTCCCCAGTGGCGTCACCTCCCCCTCACCTACCTTCTGGCCTCCCTGCACCACAGTGAGTCTGCAGGGACGGCTCTCAAGGCCCTGATTCCTCCCTGCTCTGTGCCCTTCTCCTCACACCTGTCATCTTGTTCGTCCTCCCGGCCACCTGGGGAACACCTGCTACTCACTCGTAGTTTCCAGATGTAGGAGCGGTTGCTCAGAGAGTGCATTTGTCCACCAGCAGATGGCTCACAGAGTGCTGAGCCGGGGCTTTGAGCCAAACTCCGTCTGACTCTGAAGGCCACAGCCGGGGTTTCCACTGGGCCCTCGCTCCGTTCCACGGCTCTGCAGGCTCCAAATTCGGCTGCTGTGGGCTCCGGGTTTCTCTCTCGTGCTCTGATTGGCTCCCCAGGGGCTGCCGGGAACTTCCTGTGCACAGAAAACCTGAAGCTGCATTCAAGTGCATTATTCATTCACCCAGCGGAGACTTATTGGGCCATGACTGCACCAGGCCCTGTGCGAAGCACTGAGCGTGCGCGGCCCACGGAGGAGCTGTGGCGGAGCTGGTTACAGCCACGGGAGACACAAGAAGCGGGAAGTCACAGGCTGCAGGGAAGGGGGTCAAGGTGGCAAATGGGCTTCTTCTCGTGACTGGCTCAAGATTTGTTTATTTATTTGAAAGGAGGCGATACAGAAAAAGAAGGAGAGAGGTCTTCCATCTGCCAGTTCACTCCTCAAATGGCTGCAATGGCCGGGGCTGTGCCGATCTGAAGCCAGGAGCTGGGAGCTTCTTCCAGGTCTCCCACGTGGGTGCAGGGGCCCAAGCACTTCCATCGCTTTCCCAGGTGCATTAGCGGGGAGCGGGATTGGAAGTGGAGCAGCCAGGACTCGAACTGGTGCCCGTATGGGATGCCGGCCCTGCAGGCAGAGGCTTAGACGTCTACGCCACAGCACCGGCCCCTTCTCCTCCTGATCCCTTAAATCCCAGCTCAGGTGTCACCTCCTCTGGGATGCCCTCCTGGTCTGCCTCCCGTTGCCCCCTCGTGGCACTGCGGACCCTTACCCAGGCTTAACTTCGTGCACCGACTATCCCATGTTCCCCCTGCATTAGAAGGAGACCTTGCCCGCTGCTTTACCTGAGGGACCTGACATGTGCCTGGCGTGTGGTGCGTGCTCCATCTAAAGAAAAACGTACTGAAGGCGTGGCGGAGCTCCCCGGGGTCACACGGCACCCGGCAGAGGAGCCCGAGCTCACGCAGGTGACTTGAGGACAGGTGTTCCAAGCTGCTCGCCTGGCCCTGCCTGGCCTGGCACCCCCGACCCCGGCTTGCAGGCTGCTCTGAGTCCAGACCTCAGCACCCCGGGGGCTCCCCCACGAGGCTCACATTCCTGCCGCACAGCCCTGCAATTCTGCTTTTTTACACCCAAAGACATGCTTTGGCCCGTCTGAGAAGGAGCCCGGTGGTCCCCACCGCACCACCAACCACGCGGGAGACCCGGATGGAGTTCCTGGTTCCTGACCTTCGGCCTGGCTGTCACGGACATTGAGGAAGAGCCCCCACCCCCACCAACCCCAATAGGAGATCTCTGTCTCTGATGCCGTCTCTCGGCTTTTCAAATAAAATAAGTAAACAACTAAGTAGGAGTTCAGTGCTTAAATGTTAAAGGAAAGGACTTCGGGGAGCAAGGAGCCGTCACAAGCCAGCGTGGCCGGCCCCTCGCTCCTGGGAGCAGCGAGCACGCGGTGGAGTTGTTGGTGATGACGCTGGTATCCGGGCGATGCCTTCCCTATCCCTGCTTTGGTGATATTTACAAGCTGCTCGCTGTGATGACACCGGATCTGCAGTTTGCTCCAAGATCATCCCCGGCGCCTGCAGCCTCATGCCCCACTCCCTGCAGAGCCTGGCCGCTGAGCAGGGTCCCTCACCCCTCACTGACCTCTCCTGGGCACCCGGGAACCCCAGCGCACAGCGGGCATTTTGGCACAGCAGGCCAGGCAGCTGCTGGCGTGCCTGGTTCAAGTCCTGGCTGCGCTGTCTTTCCGATCCAGCTTCCTAGAGGCAGTGGAGGACGGCCCGAGTGCTTGGGCCCCTGCCACCCACATGGGAGACCCGGATGGAGCTCCGGGCTCTGGGCTTCAGCCTGGCCCAACCCTGGCTGTGGCAGCCACTAGGGGAGTGAGCCCGCGGATGGAAGATTGATTGATGGCTCCTTCCTCCCGCCTTCCCCTCCCTCTCTCTCTCTCTCTGTAACTCTGCCTTTCAAATAAATAAATACAAAAGCTTTGAAAAGAAAATGACATGCACGGTTGGCAGTGTCAGCAGCACCACCCATGTGATGCTCCTGCTGGTCCTCGTACCCGGCACCTGTGACCATGAGCTCCTCCCCAGGCGGCTCTGGGAAGAGGGTGTGGGCGCCAGCCTCATCCTGCACTCCCCGCCACCCTGGGAGTGCTACCATCTGCCCAAGCACCAGGGAAGAAACCCAGAGACGCCAAGAGCCCCCCACCCCCCACCGCTGCTTCCTCACCCCCCCCCCCCAGGGGCCTCTCTCCAGGATTCGCCTCCTTTCCCCAGAGTCCTCTGGTCAGCCCCGCCCATTCCCACAGCTCTGGCTCCCTCAGACTCTGTGCCACTTTCAGGCCCAGGTTCAATGTCGCTGCCTCCAGGAAGCACCCCTAGACTGCCAAAACCCGGGTCCTCCATCACATCACCTGCGCCTTGACCAGCCTGGCCTGTTGATCTCGTTGTGCCCCCAGCAGTGGGGGAGGGTGGAAGTGTGGGTGAGGGTATGTGAAAATCCGGGCCACCCAGTAGGGCTGCAGTGGGGGTGACACCTTGGTGGGTAACAAACAAAAAGCATAAGGAACAAAGTGCCACCAAGTCCGCACTCGGCTGTCCCCGGAAGTGGGACTACGGGCAGTGGGCGTGTCTTTGTTCTGCTCGTGTGTGTGCATTCCACACTTTGGGGAAGGCACACCTTTATAATGAAAAGGCCAGACAGGCCAAGGCGGCCGAGGATCCCGTGCGCCCCCTGCAGCTCAGTATGTGGAACTGCAAACCACTCCCAGGGAAGGTGAAGGATAACTGTCCCTTATAGTTTGGACGCTGGGTTCCCTTGTACCAGGGGGGATGGCAGGAGGGGTCCTGCCATGCTCCCCCTCCCCCTGTGTGGGAGGTCTCCCCCCTCCAGGGATGGGCTAAGAGCGCAGGTGCAGGCGGCCGGGGGGTCGGGCAGTCTGGGCTGGGAGGTGGACCTCACAAGATGGCTTGTGTGATGCCTGAATCTTTCCTCCCACGGGGCCTGCGCTGCACGGCTGCCAGTTCCCCCGCACCCCTGGCCTCCCCGCACTGCGACAGCAGCGCCCCCAGCCCAGCCCTGCCTGCAGACCCCAGCTCCACAAGTGGCTCCTGGGGCCCCCATGGCCTCTGTTAGGGGGCGCGCGGAGAATCCCGGCCTGGACTCCTGGGGAGGAAGTTGGGGGTCTGCCCTGGTAACTGCAGCGGCTGAGAAAGGGAAGTAGAGGCTCAGGGGGCCACCCCTCCCCACACCTCCGCCCCGGGCTGGCTGGGCCCCCTGCCCCTGCTGGAGCCGGCCCAGGCCACTTCGCGCAGGGCCTGCTGTGCTTGGCACCGCCCCCGGGGGTCTGCGGCAAGGAGCGCGCACCCAGCTCGCCCGGAACGCAAGCGCACCGTGGCCAGGGCTGCGTGCGAGCGCAAAGGCGATGACAAGATGCTGGCAGGCCGGTCCGGGCGCGAGCGGGGCTGGGCGAGGGGAAGCAGCAGGCGGTGGGGGCGCCAGGGCCCAGCGAGGGGGACAAAGCCTCGCCCCCATCCCTCGCCCAGGGCCTGCCGGGCTGCAGGGTGGAGGCGGCGTGGTCCTACCCTGCGTGGGGTGAGGGGCTCGTGCTCCCTGGAGTCCCCGGGGAGAGGAGACCAGGCCTGAGGGAGGGCAGCCCAGGGGCTTCGCGTGTTCATTCCGGCCCCGCGAATGTCACCGCATCGGCTCCCCTGGCCTCGCCGCGAGGCGGCCTCCAGTGCCCACGGGGTCGGTGGCAGGTGCCTGAGCACCCACTGTGTGCGCACTTGGGGAGCGCCTACTGTGTGCCGGGGTCCGTGCTCGGTGCGGCCAGAGGAAAACAAGCGCAGAGGCAGAGCCACGGCGGGTCCCCCGCGTCGCTGGCGGGGGCGTCCGCGGAGCGGCAGGGTCCCCGGGGCCCCGCCGTCCCGCTCCTGGGCGCGTGAGCTGTGCGCGTGTGCCCGGACCTGTGCGACATCGCGCGGGGAAGGACCCGGCAGCGGCGGCGGCTGAGCCCCCACGCGCGGGGCCGAGCCGATGGAGCCGCCCGGGGAGGCTCGGTTCGGTCCAGGGCAGGTGGACCCAGGGGTGCGCGGGCATTGCGAGCTCGGCTGCGGGTGGGAGGAGCCTCTGCCGCCGCTGCGGGAGTCAGAGACCCGAGGCGGGGACCCCAGGACGTCCCCGGACGTGCGGTTAAAGGGGGAGCGTTCTTCCGAGACCAGCGTGGGAGGGACGGGAGCGGCAGAGGGGGCGCCTGGGAGGGTGGCCCGCCGCCCCCGCAGCTCGGGGAGGCCGACGGGGAACCGGTCCTGGAGAACGTGGCTCTTCCACCCCCCCCCCCCCCCGCTCCTCGCGTGGAAGCTGAGGTCTCACGGGACCGACGCACGTGTCCCGGGTGGGGCGGAGCTGAGGTCGGGCCCCCGGCGACTCCGGCCCCCCGCCCTTGCGCGGGTGCCCGTTCTGGGCCAAGTCCAAGCCCAGCTTGCCGTGGGCTCTTCCTCGTGGCCCACGGTGTTCTCGCGGCCTTGCGCCAGGGACGGGCCTTAGAGGAGCTGCCGTGGTGAGGCGGTGGGTTAGGTCGCCGCTGTGACGCCGCTGTGACGCCCGCGTCTCCTATCAGAGCGCGGGGTCCAGTCCCAGCTGCCCCGCTCTGACCCAGATGGGAAGGCAGTGGAGGATGGCCCAGGTGCTGGGGCCCTGCACCCGTGTGGGAGACCCGGAAGAAGCTCCTGGCTCCTGGCTTGGTCTGGCCATTCCAGCCACTTGGAGAGTGAACCAGCAGATGGATCTCCTGCTCTCATTTTCTTTTCTTTTTTTTCTTTTTTAATTTTTAAAATTTATTTATTTGACAGGCAAAGTTAGGTAGTGAGAGAGGGAGACAGAGAGAAAGGTCTTCCTTCCGTTGGTCACTCCCCAAATGGCTGCTACGGCTGGCACAGGAGCCAGGTGCTTCCTCCTGGTCTCCCATGAGGGTGCAGGGGCCCAAGCACCTGGGCCATCCTCCACTGCCCTCCTGGGCCACAGCAGAGAGCTGGACTGGAAGAGGAACAACCGGGACTAGAACCTGGCGCCCATATGGGATGCCGGTGCCGCAGGTGGAGGATTAACCAAGTGAGCCACGGCGCCGGCCCCCACTCTCTCATTTTCAAATAAATAAAATAGATATTTTTTAAAAAGTGATTTTGACTGCAGTAAAAAGAGGCTTACATTTTCTAGAATGTGTATGACAAGTCCTGCATGAGGTGACTCCAGAGCTCGCCCTTCTGGGAGCCCCATCATGCCAGACAGGAGGGTGGGGGAGGGGCCCTGCAGTGCTCTTGGTCTTTTCTTTGTGGTATAATATGGCTGCTGCCGCTCCAGACGTTGTCACAACATCCACAGACAGGACAGAAGAGCAGTTATCCCACAGGAAGATCTCCCAGAGGCTCCCGGGAGACATCTGCTTATGCCTCCCCTGCCAGGGTCAGGATCTAGAAACCAGGATCAGAGCCATCCCAGTCCACCTCGGGGGCTGGAGTCTCTCTCCGCTGGGCACTCTGCCCTGAGCTGCACCAGGGAGCTAAGGCAGAGTGCTCTCGGCCACCAGGAGACGCTCGGTGGTTTTCCAGGAGATGAGCCGGGCCCTCCGATCACACGAGGCTCACGTCACCACGAGGCACTGCCAGCACTGATGGCAGAGGGGCCAGGAGAAAAAGCCTCCAAATCAGGGTGCTGCCGTCACCCGTGTGGACTCCGGACTGCTGTGTGCAGGGGGTGTGTGCAAGGGGTCGCGACAGGGACTCCCCTCTTGGCACTGTGTGCAGGTGTGTGTGCAAGGGGTCGCGACAGGGACTCCCCTCTTGGTAGCACTGTGTGCAGGTGTGTGTGCAAGGGGTCGCGACAGGGACTCCCCTCTTGGTGGCGCTGTGGGGCCTCTCTGGGGAAGGACAAAGGTCAGGCTTCTCTGACCTCTGAGAGATCCTGCCTGTGTGACCTCATGATGGTGGCACACGGTGGGTGTGCACGGTGGGTGTGCAGGTCCCTGGCCCCCGGCGGGGGAGCAGGGGACACTAAGGCCATGTAAGGGGGGGAGCCCCCTGGGCCCACCCCATCCAGGAAGTGAGTCTTGGCATTTCTGTGGCAAAGCTGGTAGACGAAGCCAAGACTCATCCTTGTAACTCACAGGAGCCCCCAAGGTCCCCCCATTCTCCCCACAGACAGCTCTGTGGGGCAGCGCTGAGACTCTCCTGTTAGAGATAGCGCGTGCGCCCTCGTGTGTCTCCACGGTGTAATAACATGGCAGCTTTGTCCAAGCGGCTGTAACAATCACTACAGCTGACACAGGACTCACTGTGCCGGGCCGAGCAATGCAAATTTAAATGCACCTTATCAGCTTTGATTTGCTTTTTTCCTTTGGAAAAAGTTATGTAAGACAACCGTTAAAACAAATCACAGACACAAAGGCAAACAGGGTTGTCTCCACCCCATCCACCCCCCAGCAGGTGGAAGGTGACTCCCAGTGTTGAGCAGTGCGCAACCTGCCCAACCACACCTGTGAGGTGAATTCTGAGTACTAACATATATGTATTATTAAAAACCTCTTTGTTTTAACAGAGGATCAGATTTTAATTAATAGCTTTTGTATCCAGAAAATGTTTCATTACCTTTTGGGACTTTCTCACAGCTTTTACAACTTAAACTTGTTTTTAAAACCTCTTTTTACAATTTAAACCTATTTTTTAAACCTCTTTCTTTTTTAACCTTTCTTACCAAAAATAGTTTTATACTTGTGACCACTTTTTATCTGCTGATTTCTTTATTTATATTGAAATAATCCTTTAAAAGTCTGTAAACTAAGACAACATTTTAAAAATAAGACAACACATCAAATTTTAACCTGGGGCCAGTGCTGTGGCGCAGTAGGTTAATGCCCTGGCCTGAAGCGCCAGCATCCCATATGGGCGCCGGTTCGAGACCCGGCTGCTCCTCTTCCAATCCAGCTCTCTGCTGTGCCTGGGAAAGCAGTAGAAGATGGCCCAAGTCCTTGGGCCCCTGCACCCACGTGAGACACCCAGGGGAAACTCCTGGCTTCGGATCAGCTCAGCTCTGGCCGTTGCGGGCATCTGGGGAGTGAACCAGTAGATGGAAGCCCTCCCTCTCTCTCTGTCTCTACCTCTCTCTGTAACTCTTTCAAATAAATAAAATAAATCTTTAAAAAATTAAGCTTAATTTTTTTTTTGACAGGCAAAGTTAGGCAGTGAGAGAGAGAGACAGAGAGAAAGGTCTTCCATCTGTTGGTTCACCCCCCAAATGGTGAAGACTCTCAGAGGGCGGCTCTGTGAAAATCCTGTGTCGCACCGAAACTCCGTCCTCCCCCACGCCACAGATGAGCACATATTTGAGCTGGACGGTGGAATGAACAAATATGGGAGCTGAGCCTGGCCCTGGGATACAGCGGGCGCTGGGAACGGCCTCTGGCGAGGCGCTGGGGTGCACGGCCACTCCCTGCCTTCCAGAACCTCAACCAATCCTCCCCGCAGCCCGCTGAGGTGGGGCTCCCTCTGCTCTCCTGCTCATAGAAGGAGACTGGCTCAGCGGGCTGAAGCCCCTGGTTCCGTGACAAACCTGAATGCAGAGTGGAACTTAGCCCCGGGCCTCCGGGCTGCAGGTGCTGTGCTCTGTCTTCTTCCTGTCGCCGGGGGCCTCCACTCCCTATGCCCCCATCTGCAATCCACCCGCTTCCCTTTGCAGCTCCTGGCAGCTCAGCCTTGTGCTGGGGAACCCCCGATCCGCCACCAAATCATGGATGAGACAGCAAATAAGCCCCACGGTGGACCTGAGGGCAGGGCGCCCCCTGGGGGAGCCCCAGCAGAGCTGCAGGCTGCCTGGTACAGTAGTGAGCCCCGCCCCGGAAGCCAGTGCAAGGCCAGAGGAGGCCCGTGGCTGGGAGTATGTGGCAGGACCCCGTCCTGCTTCCCCTGCTGGGGTCCTGTCCTGGTCCGTTTTCTTTCACTGGAACGAAACACCACAGCCTGGGTGACTTTTAAAGGAAAGACGTTTATTTGGCTTACAGTCCTGGGGACCAGAAGTCCAAGGTCGGGGCCCGCATCTGGCAGAGGCCTCACGCTGCCTGGTCCGTGGCTCCTGGGGAAGGCGTGTAGGGCAAGCAAGTGAGGGCGGAAGACACAAGGGCCGGACCGGCTCTGCAGCAGTCCGCTCTCGCAGGGACCGATCGCTGCGCCGAGAGTGAACCCGGGCTCCAGGGAGCAGCCTGAATTCCTCTTATGACTTGGTCTCCTCCTAAGGCCCTGGGCCCCACACAGCGGCAGCCCCATGGTCCCCAGGACAGGGCCGCACGATGGCAGGTGGACGGGGCGAGGGAGAGGCAGTGGACATCCCAAAGGTGGGGTGCTGGGAACAGGGGTGAACAGAAATCCCAGAGGCCCTGGCCAGCTGAGCGGAACGGCCGACCCTCTTCCTGGAGGGACACGGGGGTTAGGTAGCCCCTCAGGGGCATAACTATCCCAGTCTGAACTGGACTGAAGCCCGGGGAGGGAGAGGCAACGCTGACATCCAGGCGTGCCTGCACCGTCCTGGAAACAGCTCCTGATGCTTGTCCGTGCACTGGGACAGCTCGCGGGGCTCCGTGTGCACAACTCTAGGACCCTGCTTTCCTTTCCTATGAACTAAGACCCCCAGGAGGGGACCCCCGAGGGCCGGGCCCTCGAGAGCTCGCGTTGGGTTCCTAGCGTTTGTAATTCTAGCTCACGGGAGTCAGCAGATGTCCTAATAAAAACCTGGTCCTGTCCTCCCATTATATGTACGGGGAAACTGAGGCCCCTGGCCACACAGCAGGGACAGCCCTGTGTGGAACCGGGACCAGCACTTGGGTCTCCTGTCGGCTGACTGATAAATGTTCCCGGGAAGAAATGTGAGGCATGGAACAAACCGAGACCTAAGAAGCAAAATGCAGGCTGCCCTGGGCCAAAGTGTCCCAGCCAGGCCGCAGCGGAGGTGTTGCCAGCGTGATGCCGGGAGAGGGCTCCTGCCAGGGTCTTTGTGGAACCAATGGCTCCCTGGGATGTTCCCATTCCAAATACTGCAGCGCTGTGCAAAGAGCACCGGGAAACTGAGGCAGGAAGTTAGGTCCTCAGGAACCCTCAGAGCCTGAGACCAAAGGGAAGTCTGGGGTTCTCTGACTTTCTTCCTGTCATCCCAGCCGAAGTAGCTCCAGTGGGGCAGGGGCGACTCTCCGGGGACCCCGTGGATCTCATGCTCCGGGTCACAGCAGGTGGCAGGCTAGGGGTGGGCTCCCGGGTCCGGGCAGGTGGGCTCCTCAGGAGGCTGCACAGGCCTCAATGCGGCTGTACTGGACACCAGCGGTGTTCTGCCTGCGGCCAGAGCTCAGGGAGAAACTGTCAAACAGAATGGGGGGTGAGACGGCGGCAGGCCTGGGGGCCTTCCCTGGGGAGGTGGCATCGGGCCACCCGCCTGGCCCTCCCCCAGTCCCACCCTGACCCTCCCACTTCCTGCTGTCAGATGCACTCCCACGTTGTTCTCTGCGTGGACAGTGGACACCGAGGGCTGGCCCAGGCTCCCCAGGTGGCCCTGACACACCCTCGGCTGCAGTCACACCCCGCCTCACCCGTCTCACCCCTGGGCCGGCTTCCACCTGCCTGTCGGTCCCATTGTCCCAGAGGGTGGGTCTGGGATGTTCTGCCCAGAAGAGCAGCTTGGCAGGAATTCTGGACCTGACCAGATAACAGAATCCTTGATGTTCAGCTGGGCACGTGGCTGCCCCAGCATGTGGGCGTGGCCAAGTTCTCACCAAAGGGACGCGGTGGCCTCCTCTCCCTCCTGCGGGAACGTGGGGATGCGTTGTTTTGGGCAATGTTAAGGAGATGGCAGAGCCCATGACAGAGGAGCCTGGGGCCCTGAACAGCCCGGAGCTCGCGACTCCACCATCCCAACTCTTCCGGCAAGCTGAGCGGGGGGCTGGGAGGGACTTGTGGAGCAGCCGGGGGGGGGGGGGGGGGTGTACATCGGGCTGGCAGGGGGTGCTCTGCAGGGTGGGGCCAGGTTAGAGGCTGTTAGGGCGGGCCAGCCCTGCACCTCATCAGGGGTCGGGGTCACATGGGTGTGCGGCAGGAAGCTGGAGCGAGGGCGGTTCTGCCTCAGAGCCTCCCAGGGAGAGACCAGGCGGCCAGGAGTGGGGCCTGCTCCCTTCCCCGAGACACAAGCAGGGGCTTTGCCAGGCTTGCTCAGGAAGCAGCGCTTCCAAGTCCCTGCCGGTGCCTCTGTGGCACCCTCCCGCCACGTGGGCAGCCGGAGGTCCCACGGTGCTGAATGACCTGACTCGGATCTCGCTGCTGCCGCCCAGCCGCTCTGATCAAGCCAGGCTCCTCCCCCCGCCACCCTGGGCCCCTTGCTGGTCCTAGTTATTGTTAGAACGTCGTGCTTCTCCAAGGTTCCATGGCTGTTAGGTTCTGTGGTTTAAGAATCTCTCATTCTTGGGCCCACATGGGAGACCTGGGTGGAGCTCCAGGCTCCTGGCTTTGGTCTTGCCCAGCCCTGGCCATTGCAGCCATTTGGGGAGTGAACCAACAGATGGAAGATTCTCTCTCTCTCTCTCTCTCTCTCTCTCTCTGTAACTCTGACTCTCAAATAAACAAATACATCTTAAAAAAAAAAAAAAAAAGAGTCAGGGGCCGGCACTGTGGCACAGTAGGTTAATCCTCCGCCTGCAGTGATGGCACCCCATATGGGAGCCGGTTCGAGACCCAGCTGCTCCACTTCCAATCCAGCTCTCTGCTGTGGCCTGAGAAAGCAGTGGAAGATGGCCAGAGTCCTTGGGCCCCTGCACCCATGTGGGAGACCTGGAAGAAGCTCCTGGCTCCTGGCTTCGGATAGGTGCAGCTCCAGCCGTTGTGGCCAATTGAAGAATGAACCATCGGATGGAAGACCTCTCTCTCTCTCTCTCTCTCTCTCTGCCTCTCCTCTTTCTGTGTAACTCTGATTTTCAAACAAATAAATTAATTTAAAAAAAAAAAGCACCTACCATCTAGCCTCCCAAAATTCCATACTCAAGGGATTCTAGAATATTCCTGTGAGCTGAATCTTTTAGTCCAATGTGAAGCTGCTGTAGGAAGATGGGAAACAACTCAAGGGGAGCAGCTCGTGTGCAAAGCCAGCACAGAGCTCAGCGGGCCCGGCCAGTAAGAAGGCCAGGAAGGGAGGACGACGCTCTTGCAAAGGGAAGGGAAGACCTGAGCCGCTACAGCCAAGGCTGGGGTTTGATGTGACTTCCCCTGGGCCTGGGTCCACCCCGTACCTCCTCTTCTGGAACTGCTGGTCTATCTCCGCCAACGTCTGGCCTTTGGTCTCCGGCACAAACGCGTAGATGAAGCCCAGGCCGAGGACAGCTGTCAGTCCATAGAGCAGGAAGGTCCAGGACAGGCCGATGGCACCTGGCGGGAGGGGGTGGGTGTGGGTGGGGGCGTGGACGGTAGCCCCGGCGGTGTTGGGGACACCGTCCCAGGGTCTGGGGCTCGAGGCGCGAGGACTCACCGATGAGGTGGAGGAAGGAGAGGCTGGTGAGGAGGTTGGAGCCCCAGTTGAAGCTATTGCAGAAGGCGAAGGCTCTCCCTCGGATCTGCACAGGGTAGATCTCGCTGAGCACCAGCCAGGTCACTAGGACGGAAGGGCAGGGGGCTCCTGGCACCGGGGAGCAAGCACACGGCCTCTCCATGCCCCCAATGTCAGTCCTGCGGAGTGTCAGGCCCCTGGCCCCTGCGCGCCACAGCTGCTTCCCCACACCCCAGACGAGCCTCTTAGGGCACTCCCCCCCACCTCCCGGGCTCGCTGTGCCTCAAGACGGAGGGGCTTCTTCAGACACAAGGCTGGGCAGCTGGTCTCCGCCCTACTCCTCCCTCTCGAGTGGACCCTTTGGACTGAGTTGTCCAGGGACAGATCCAGGCTTTGTGGAGCCTGGAACAAGGGATTTGGGACACGGAGTTGGGCCCTACCTGCAGAAGTACAGGCAAGCGTGCGAGGATCGTGGGAACCTTGTGGCCCACCCACCCCGCTGCCTCCGTGACCCTGGCTGACCTGCCCCCAAGCACCCCACTGAGGGAAGCCCGGCTCCAGGGTCACCCTCAAGGAGCCCCACTTAGGGGCAGGTGCAGCGCGGCGGGCGGTTAAACTGTTTCTTAAGACAGTTGCATCCCTTATCAGAGCTGGTTTGAGTCCTGGCTGCTCTGCTTCAGATCCAGCTTCCTGCTAATGTGCCTAGGAGGCAGTGGGGGACGGCCCAAGTGCTTGGGTCCCTGCCACCCACATGGGAAACCCAGATGCAGTTTCTGGCTCCTGGCTTTGGCCTGGCCCAGCTCTGGCTGTTGTGGGCATTTTGGGGAGTGAACCAGTGGATGGAAGATTCTGTGTGTGTGTGTGTATGCCTCTTCCCCTCTGTCACTCTGCATTTCAAATAACTAAATAAATAAGTCTTTAAAAATAGGGCCAGCGTTGTGGCATAGCAGGTAGAGCTGCCACCTGTGACACCAGCATCCCATATGGGTGCTGGTTCAAGTCCTGGTTGCTCCACTTCTGATCCAGCTCTCTGTTGTGGCCTGAGAAAGCAGTGGAGGATGGCCCAGGTGCTTGGGCCCTGCACTCACGTGGGAGACCCGGAGGAAGTTCCTGGTTTGGATGGCCCAGCTTTGGCCATTGTGGTCATTTGGGGAGTGAACCAGCGGGGGGAAGCCCTCTCTCTCTCTCTCTCTCTCTCTCTCATTCCCTCGGTCTCTCTGTAACCCTTTCACATAAATAAAGAAATCTTCCAAATAAATAAATAAATAAATGGCAAAGGGGAAAAGAGCAAACCTCACTTACCAGGTCCAAATCCAAAGGAGAAGGCACTCACGAAGGCCATCAGGCAGAGCAGCGTGGCCCAGCGCAGCAGGGCACTCCCGGGGACAGGGGTGGGGGGTCCTGGGGAGGTGGAGCCCAGGGCTGGCGGGGGCGGGGCTGTGGAATCTTCGGCGCTGGGCCGGAGCTTGATTTTCTTAGTGGCTAACAGCACGGCCTCCTTTTCTTTCTCCTTGGTTCCTGGTATTGGAGGTGGAGCTGAACCCTGTAGCAGGCCAGGGTCTCCAGGGAGGCCGGTGTGCCTGGTGGCATTGGGTGTGGCCAGGCAGCTCGGGCCCGAGGCCATGGGCACGGCAAAGCTGACGAAGCCTATGCCGCTGACCGACAGGGCCATGAGGGCACAGCCGGCGAGCAGCAGAGTCCTGCGGCCCACACGGTCCACCAGCGCCATGGCAGCCAGGGTGGCTGCCACCTTCACCACGCCCAGCCCCATGGAGGCCAGCATAGCAGAGGACCCCGCGCGGAAGCCGACCGAGTGGAAGATGGTGGAGGCGTAGTACAGCACGTTGGGCTGGCCCGTCAGCTGCTGGAGGAGCACCAGCCCCAGCCCCACGATGGTCCGGCCCCGCATGTTATCCCGAGCCCTGAAGAGGTCCAGAAAGGAGTAGCGAGGCTTCCCCAGACTCGGCTTGGTGGCCTCGCTGCCCTGGAGTGGGATGAGGGCTCTGTGAGCCGTGGTCTCGTCGGTGGCAGCAGCAGGGAGGAAGAGGAGGCTGCAGGACTGCAGGACAGCAGGTGCCACTGCCCAGCCGAACATGCGCCTCCACCCCCAGGGGGCCCCGGCCAGCGCGTAGCTGAGGGCGTAGGAGAGCAGGATGCCTGTGGTGATGCCGGCCTCGTAGAGGGACACCAGCACTCCCCGCTGCCGTGGCCCCACCAGCTCGGACACGTATATACAGCAGGCCATGGAGGACAAGGAGATGGCGAAGCCAACTGCCAAGCGGCCCAGGACCAGGCAGGCCAGGGAGCTCGCCAGACCTAGGCTCAGGCTGCCCACCAGCAGCACCAGGTTGGCCCCCAGGATGGCCTGTTTCCTGCCATGGCGGTCAATGAGGAATCCCCCGACCAGGGAGGCGAGGAGAGCGCCGAGCAGCAGGCTGCCCACCAGGAGCTCCTGCTCTGAGCAGTTCAGCCCAAAGTCACGGCGCAGGGGCAGCAGGGCACCCGATATGACCGCCAGTTCATAGCCGAAGAGCAGGCCGCCCAGCATAGACACACAGGCACACAGGGGCAAGACGGATGGCAGACAGCCTGGAAGACAAAAGTGACACAGACAGAATTCAGAGTGGGGCTTCGTCAGGGCTTCTGTCTACCCCACCTCCCCTGCATCTGTCAAACCCTCCCACCTCCACTCAACTATGCAACCATCTATCCATTCACCCACCCATCCATGAATCCTCTTATCCATCCATCCATCCACCCATCCATTCACCCATCCATCCATCCACCCATCCACCCATCCATCCACCCATCCATCCACCCATCCACCCATCCATCCATCCATCCACCCATCCATCCATCCACCCATCCACCCATCCACCCGTCCACCCATCCACCCACCCATCCATCCATCCACCCATCCACCCATCCACCCATCCACCCATCCACCCATCCATCCATCCACCCATCCACCCATCCACCCATCCATCCATTCACCCATCCACCCATCCATCCATCCATCCATCCATCCATCCACCCATCCATCTATCCACCCATCCACCCATCCATCCATCCACCCATCCACCCATCCACCCATCCATCCATCCATCCACCCATCCATCCATCCACCCATCCATTCACCCACCCATCCACCCACCCATCCACCCATCCACCCATCCATCCACCCATCCACCCATCCATCCATCCATCCATCCATCCACCCATCCATCTATCCACCCATCCACCCATCCATCCATCCACCCATCCACCCATCCACCCATCCACCCATCCACCCATCCATCCATCCACCCATCCACCCATCCACCCATCCACCCATCCATCCATTCACCCATCCACCCATCCATCCATCCACCCATCCACCCATCCATCCATCCACCCATCCATTCACCCACCCATCCACCCATCCACCCATCCACCCATCCACCCATCCATCCATCCACCCATCCATCCACCCATCCACCCATCCATCCATCCATCCACCCATCCACCCATCCACCCATCCATCCATCCACCCATCCATCCATCCACCCATCTATCCACCCATCCATCCATCCACCCATCCATCCACCCATCCACCCACCCACCCATCCACCCATCCATCCATCCACCCATCCATCCATCCATCCATCCACCCATCCACCCATCCATCCATCCATCCACCCATCCACCCATCCATCCATCCATCCACCCATCCATCCATCCACCCATCCACCCATCCATCCACCCATCCATCCATCCACCCATCCATCCATCCACCCATCCATCCACCCATCCACCCATCCATCCATCCACCCATCCATCCACCCATCCACCCATCCATCCATCCACACATCCATCCACACATCCATCCACACATCCACCCACCCATCCATCCATCCATCCATCCATCTGTCATCCATGCATCCATCCTTTGTCCTTCTTCCATTCCACCAGTTGATTGGTCCATCTGTCCACAAACCTACCCATTAACCCACCCATCCCGGCATCCCATCCCTTTACATATCCATATGCCCACTCACCCACCATCCATCCATCATGCATCCAGCCATCTGTCCATTCAGATTGATCTATCTGACATCACGACAGGCCAGGCCGTGTTCTTTGGGCTGGCAAGTCAATGGTGTTGCTAAGCACTTGACATTCCAGTAGGAACAGGTGGATGATAAGTAAGTGTACGATAACTTCAGGTGGTGACAAATGTCATAAAATGGCAAAGCCAGGAAACGGGATTAAAGGTGGAAAGGAGGCATCATTTCAAGTGGAGTAGTCAGCTAAGGACTTGCCGGAGAGTGGGCATTGGAGTAGAGAGTTGAATGAAGGGTCAAAGCCATTGGAAAATCTGGAGAACATTCTAGAAAGAGGGAACAGCACGTATAAAGCCCCTGAGGTTGGACAGCTCTCAGTGTGTTTGAATAACTATGAACAGCAAGGGTGGTACCTACGTGGCACTTGCTGAATGCCAGATGTGGTCACACTTCTCATGATCACATAGCAAGTGGCAAAGCTGACATGGCTGGAGAGTGAAGGCTTTTTTTTAAAGATTTATTTTACTTACTTTGAAAGGCAGAGTTACAGAGAGGAGGAGAGGCAGACAGGGAGAGAGACAGAGAGAAAGAGACAGAGAGATCTTCTGTCCATTGATTCACTCACCAAATGGCTGCAAAGGCCAGGCTGAAACCAGGAGCTTCTCCCAGGCTTTCCACGTGGGTACAGGGCCCTAGTATGGACCATCCTCTGCTGCCTTCCCAGGCACATTAGCAGAGAGCTGGATCAGAAGTGGAGCAGCCAGGACTTGAACCAGGGCTCATATGGGATGCCGGCACTGCAGGCAGTGGCTTAACCTGCTGCACCACAGCGCCGGGGACACTTGAGATGCATGGTTCCCGTCATCTCACAGCAACCCAGGGAGGAAGATTACTATCTCTGCTTTATGGACAAGAAAACTGGAACACAGAAGGGCCAGTTGCCAGCTCTGATTTAAGAAGAGAAGCCAGGGCCGGCGCCGCGGCTCAATAGGCTAATCCTCCGCCTAGCGGCGCCGGCACACCGGGTTCTAGTCCCGGTCGGGGCACCGGATTCTGTCCCGGTTGCCCCTCTTCCAGGCCAGCTCTCTGCTGTGGCCCGGGAGTGCAGTGGATGGCCCAGGTGCTTGGGCCCTGCACCCCATGGGAGACCAGGAGAAGCACCTGGCTCCTGCCATCGGATCAGCATGGTGCGCCGGCCGTAGCGCGCCGGCCGCAGCAGCCATTGGAGGGTGAATCAACGGCAAAAGGAAGACCTTTCTCTCTGTCTCTCTCTCACTGTCCACTCAGCCTGTCTAAAAAATTTAAAAAAAAAAAGAAGAGAAGCCAGAAAGATTATTAAATATAAATATAAATACTATAAATATTAAATACTCTTTGGATCAGATAAAACACATCTCAGAATCCAGCCCATAGGCACCAGCTTTCATTTAAAATTTTTAGCATTTACTTATTTTATTTATTTGAAAGGCAGAGAGACAGAGAAATCTCCATTCCCTGGTCCGATCCCCAAAAGCCGGTGTGCTGCTGTTGTCGAGGTCGTTTTTGCCGATGGTTTTATTTCCACCCCGAGTGAGAAATGTCGTTAGGACAAAGCGTGTTGGCAACCCACGGCTGAGCCGCTCCCCTCACCCCATCTGCGGGAAAGAGAGGAGTGAAGTCGCCACCTCACCCACATCCCCCTCGCACCTGCTCCTGCTGGGATTTCTGGGGAAGCCGGGGATGATGCCAAGCTTGCATTTTCTTTCCTTCTTTCTTTCTTCCTTTCTTTCTTCCTTCCTTCCTTCCTTCCTTCCTTCCTTCCTTCCTTCCTTCCTTCCTTCCTCCCTCCCTCCCTCCCTCCCTTCCTTCCTTTCTTTCTCTTTCTTTCTTTCTTTCTTTCTTTCTTTCTTTCTTTCTTTCTTTCTCTATTTATTTATCTTTATTTTTGACAGGCAGAGTGGACAGTGAGCGAGAGAGAGAGAGACAGAGAAAAAGGTCTTCCTTTGCCGTTGGTTCACCTTCCAATGGCCGCCGCGGCCGGCGCGCTGCAACCGGCGCACCGCGCTGATCTGATGGCAGAAGCCAGGTGCTTATCCTGGTCTCCCATGGGGTGCAGGGCCCAAGCACCTGGGCCATCCTCCACTGCACTCCCTGGCCACAGCAGAGAGCTGGCCTGGAAGAGGGGCAACCGGGACGGGACCAGTGCCCCGACCGGGACTAGAACCCGGTGTGCTGGCGCCGCAAGGCGGAGGATTAGCCTATTGAGCCGCGGCGCTGGCCGCTTGCATTTTCTTAACCAAGCAGAAACACCGGTCGTGGGAGTCCCCCTGCAGCCCTTGCCTACTGACCTCTTCCAAGAGCCACGGGAAGGGACGTAGTCGCATACCCTCTATGCTTCGTGCTGCTTGGCTCGTGCACTCGCACCTGCTGGCCCTCCTGCTGGCCCTGCCCTGGCTCCCCTGGGTGCTGCTGTCCCTCCTCGGTCCCAGCACACCTGCCACCTCCCCCAGGAGCCTCCAGTTATGCACACCTGCTATTAAACATCCACGCCCTGCCCTTCTCCATGGCCCCGAGGTCTCCTGGCTTGGGTGGAGGAGGCCATAGCATCTCCACCCCAAGGGTTGTGTCCATGGCCCAGATCTGGCCAATCTGTAGACTCCTGGGCTCTGGCAGAGGTGAGTGCCATTGGCTGACCCTGAGCCAGTGAGAATCAGCCTGGGGGTGACCGCTCAGCAGAGGGGCTAACCTGGTAGTTGACCTGCCTGGAGCAGCTGGGGGCATCTTTCCTGGGAGGATCCCTGAGTGAACCAGAGCTCGCTCTCTCGCTCTCTTGCTCTCGCTCTCCCCCCCCCCCCCCAGCTTAAAAATACCTATTGATGGGGCTGGCGCTGTGGTGCAGCAGGTTAACGCCCTGGCCTGCAGCGCTGGCATCCCATATGGGCACCTGTCCTGGTCCCAGCTGCCCCTCTTCCGATCCAGCTCTCTGCTGTGGCCTGGGAGAGCAGTAGAAGATGGCCCAGGTCCTTGAGCCCCTGCACCCACATGGGAGACCTGGAGGAAGCTTCTGGGTCCTGACTTCAGATCGGCTCAGCTGCGGCCATTGCAGCCATTTGGGGAATGAACCAGCAGAAGGAAGACCTCTCTATCTCTACTTCTCTCTGTAACTCTGTCTTTCAAATAAACAAAAATAAATCTTTAAAAGATACATATTGAACAAATGAATGAATGAATCAGCCAAGGACAAACTCTGCAGATGTAAGAATGCAGAGAGAAAGGGTCTTGGCTCTGGAGCATCTGGGGTGGCCCAGGCCCAGGGTGGCCATGGACAGGAAGTAAATCCTGGTCCCTACATTAGCATGGCCAGCCTGGGTTTAGTCACTGTCCCCTTCCGGTGACTTGTCCATCTGATATAGGCGGTGCGTGGAGACGTCTCCTGCTGGGGGAGATCCCATAATCCTCCATGCCTCTCCCCATGGAGGCAGAGCTGCCCAGGGAGAGTCGGGGGCAGAGGCAGCCGAGAGAAGCCAGGGTCGGGACGCACACGCCACCAGCTGCAAGTCCCAGGGTGCCTTTTGTCGCTGACATCAGAGCAGTGTCTCATCCAGAGGCCACAGGGCATCGGGTCCCTCCCTTGCCAAAGACCTGTCATGGCTTCCTCCAGGCCTCCAGGGAGTGGCTGCGAGGCAAACAGCTGGACAAACATCCTCCCGGGCAGGCTGACTTCTCCCGCCTCCACACCCGTGACCGACAGCCACTCCTCTGGGGCCACACCTGTGTCAGCAGGTGCAAGGGTTTCACTGTGCCCCCAAAGTTCCCGGGTTGGAAACTGGCATGTAGAACCCCAAGAGGTGAGCAGGTGGTGAGGGCTCCGCCCCCAGGAGTGCACTAAGGCCATTATCGTGGGAGTGGCTTCGGTACCGCGAGAGTTCGAGTCTGCCCCTCAGGCTCTTTCGCCCACGCGGTGCCTCTTGCCAAGTGGAGAGGATGCAGCAAGAAGGGCCTTGCCAGATGCCAGCACCACGGCTTCACTTAACCGGCCTCCAGAACAGTGAACCAAACAAACCTATCCACAGGCTGGTGCTGTGCCACAGTGGGTTAAGCCACTGCCTGTGACGCCGGCTTCCCATGTGAACACCAGTTAGAGTCCTGGCTGCTCCGCTTCCCATCCAGCTCCCTGCTAATGCTCCTGGGTGAGCAGTGGAAGATGGCTCAAGTGCTTGGGCCCCTGCCACCCACATGGGAGACCCAGAGGGAGTTGCTGGCTCCTGGCTTTGGATTGGGCTAACCTTGACCATTGTGGGCATTTAGGGTATGAACTAGTGAATGGAAGATCTCTCTTTCTCTCCCTCTCTCTCTCTCTAGCTCTGCCTTTCAAATAAATAAATCTCTAAAAAAACCCAAATACTCATTATAAATTAGCTGGTCTGTTACAGCAGCAGAAAATGAATTTAAGACAGCTTGCTTAATCGCTACAACAACCCTGTGTCACAGACGCATGACCAGTCCCATTTTACAACTAAGGCACAGAGAAGCGAAAACAGCTGTCCAAGGTGACACAGCGGCATTAAACTTGTGCAGTCGGACTCCAGAATCCCAACACTGAGTGTGATAAGATCTGATGCTAAATGGTCATTTGCCTTGTGCAAAGGGTGGGTTCCAACTTCATTTTCTCCCATCATCCTCACGGTGGCGCTGTAATCGTGGGCAGGTGATGGCCAGAGACCTTGGCATGAGGTTCCAAGTCACACGGGGGCGGGATCACAGTCCTGATGCCAAAGCCTGTGTGCAGAGCCCAGGCCCTGGCCGCAGCCACGAGGGGAGCAGCCTGGGTTGTTCTGTGTCCCCTCACCTGCACCGCCCAGCCCCAGCCTGCCCATCGCAGACGTTCAGTACGTAGCTGTTGCGTTAACACAAGAGGGGCAGGAAGGGCAGGAGCAAGGGGCCAGGGCCAAGCTGAGGGTCCCTGGCAGGACCTGGTTCCCTGGGCCCCACTTCCTGCGGGCTGCGGGGCAGTGTGCTGTGCAGGTTGAGAGCATGGATCCTGGAGTCCACGCTGGCATGGGCCACCAGCTGTGCCATTACTCTGCGCATGCGCGGCCATGTGGCACTGTGGTTAGGAGAGCAGACCGCAGCCAGACTGCTGGGGTCCCACCCCAGTTTCTCCTCCCCATGGCTCTGTGATCTTAAGGAACTCGCCTACCCTCTCTGGACCTCGTCATCCACAAATGGGCCAATCATGCTAGCTCCTACGATTCTCCACAGGACACCCAGAGTGAGTTTTAGACAGACAACTCAGGTCACGCCTCCCACCAGCCCTAGCCTAACAGCTCTGCAGGTTCCCGTATTACTCGCAACAAGGTGCAAACTCCTTGCCACCCCTGCAAAGCCCGGGATGATCTGGCCCGGGCTCACCTGTCTGACACCCCTTGGCCCTTGCCCGCCCCCTCTCCAGCTGCCCTGGTCTGGACTACACCAGCTCCTTCCTGCCGCCCGGTGCGTTGCGTTTGCTGTTCCTGCACCTGTGTGCTCTTGCCCCAGATCTTAGCAAAGCCCCACTTCTGAGTCAGGGTCCCTCTCCAACACGCCTGCGCCAGGAGGCCACTGCCGTCTACTCAACAAACCTACCTCGCCGGGCCTCCGTCCTGTGTCTCCCTCACCTCCACAACCCCTGAGGTCATCAACAACTTACTTCTTGATCCAGCTCCCAACTAGAAAGCCAGTGCCACGAGAGAGAATTTCTGTCTATTTTGTTCACTGCTGAGTCTCACCCCCTCCACCAATGTCTGGTATGCAGCAGGTGCTTAATAAAGAGCGACAGGATGATCCCTTGAGACTTCTGAATCCGGAGAGGAAAATAGAAACCTTAGTCCCCTGTGGCAACACAGAAATTAGCGACTGTGCTGGACTCTCCTCCGGGGGCACCCGGGTTTTGTCCCTTTGGTTGGGGGAGTATCGGGGCGCCGAGGAGTGCCTGGGGCCGGGCGGTGCACTATCAGCGCCTCCCGCGCTGGGGGTGTCCCGTGAAAGCGGAATTGTAGCGCCCGGCCCTCCCGCATCCACCGGGCCGCACTCGGCGTCGCTTCTCCCGGGCAGAACCCAGGGGAAGGAAGCCCCGGCCCCGTTCCCAGCCCCGGGCGGGCCTGCTGCCCGCGAGGCCCGCGCCACCCCCTGGCGGATCGGGTCGGGGAGCGCGGAGCGGGCGCGCGCTCCCGGGGTGGCGGGGGGCTCCCCGCGGACTTACCCGTGGCGCGCATCCCCGGGCCGGAGTCCCCGCCAACGCCGCCGCACAAACTTTGCGGCCCGCCTCCGGCCTGCCTCCCTGCCTCCTCGCCCGCAGCGCGGCTGCCACGTCGGCCGGCCCAGGCCCCTGGGGCCTGGAGGCGGGACGGAGGGAGCCGGGCCCGCCCCGGCCGGCCCCGGTCTGGCCAGGACCAGCCCGCCGCCCTCCCCGCGTCCCCGCCGGCCGTTCTGCGGTGGGGGAGACCCCCCCAACCAGCACGAGCTCCCCCTAACCCCGTGTCTTCGAAGGGAGCAAACTCCCAAAAACCCTGGGGTCCACGGGCCCGGGTTCCCCGGCCTGGGTACACTCAGGCGTGTCTACACTGCCCGTATATCCAGCTCTATCCAACCCGCCCGAGCCGCTCAGACACTGTCCCACGCACCCAGCATCCATTCACTCCACACCTTCCACGTGCCAGGGGCTGTGAGTCGGGGTGGCGGCAGAGCAGGACACACGGGTTTTTCCACTCCAGTGGAGTTTGCATTCTCCTGGTGAGAGAAATGCCAGGTATTGTATTGGAGGGCTGGGTGCATTCCCAGCCCTGGCTCCTGACTCCAGCTTCCCGCTGCCGAGACAGCCAAGACAGCCGTGACCCCAAGCGGGTGGCTTCCTGCCCATACAGGAGGGAGACCCAGACTGGGGTCCTGGCGTCCCCAGCTGTGCAGGCGTTTGGGGAGAGAACAGGCAGATGAGCATTCTCTCTGCTGCTGTCTCTCAAATAAATTAACTGCACGTTTATCTGGGCATTCTGTTTGTTGTTGTTGTTTTGCTAAATCTGGCCATCTTCACCGTGACATCGCTCTGCCAGTCAGGAGGACGCTGGAGGAGGAGCAGGGAGCCGGCGCACACCCAGGAGCAGGCTCCAGCTGTCCATCAGGGGGCAGGAATGGGGCTGAAACCTGGGGGGCGCAGCCCTGAGGTTTATCAGGAGAGAGGCATTCACGCTGGGCAGGTGCATTAGGGCGGGGGTGGGGGTGGGGGGGTGGGACCTCACCTGCAGAGCTGGTTTTGTGACTGGACTGTGCTTTGAGACCCCTGTGGTTTCTTTATCTTCTGTTTCAGCACTCAGAACCTCTTTCGCAGCCCACCTGACATCCCCTCTGCCTGGTCTCTGTTGCATGTATCACCGTCTGATACAGTTATGTCTTTTTCAAGATGAAAACAAAAAAAAAATGCTCTTTATTAAAAATTGCAATACCTGGCACCCTTATCTTTAGTAAGTGTATGTTAAAAGAATACATATTTGGAACAAGAAATAAGCAGAAACTTAGTTACATTTTGGTATCATTCTACGTAAACTTTGGTTTCTTTATTTCTTTCCATAAGCTTTGTTGCAGTGCAATTGACAGATCACAAGTTGCAGATGCTTGAAGTGCACAGTCTGATCAATTTCACAGGTGAGTGTAACCATCATCACAACCTTGATGAGAAATGTCTATTGTCACACACATATATAGTATTTATTTATTAATATTTATTAATGTATTTGTCACTACCACACGTATATCTTATTTATGTGTTCATTGTGTCTCCCCCATTAAAATGAAGCTCCATGAGCGTGAAGTTTTTTTTTTAGTCTCTTTTATTCTCTTCTGCATCCCCAGTGTAGTGGATAAACAGCTAGAATAATGCCCAGCACATAGACGCTCAGTAATAACTGTTGAAGGAGTTCGGCTTTCTCCTCGTCCACCCCAAGAGGCAGTGTATAGGACCTCTTGGTTTTGTTCCCCAAACTCTACCCTTAAAAAGAACTTAAATTAGGGACTGCAAATTCAGATGCCAACAGATCCCACAGAGCTGTTAGAAATGATCACAAGTGTTACAGTGAGCTGGGCATAAGGCAATAGGGACTGGTGAGGACTGTGGTGAGCTGAAGCCTGGGCGTGCAGAGCAGGAGTCAGACAACTACAGGCAGCAGCCTGCGCCGGCTGAGAAGTGTCCCCGGGACACAGCCACGCCTGCTCATTTACAGATACTCCATGGTGGCTTTTACACTACAAGAGCAGAGTTGAACTGCAAAAGAAATGATGCAAAAAAAAAAAAAAAAAAGAAAGAAAAACAAATGATGCAAAGCCCAAAATATTTGCTCTCTGGATGTTAAAATTATCTATTTATCACAGCGAGAGAGCAAGAACTCACCTCTGCTGGCTCACTCCCTGGCTTCCAGCTGTGGCTGCTGGGAACTCAGTCCAGGGCTCCTGTTTGGGTGGCAGGAGCCCAACTATTTGAGCCATCATTGTTGCCTCCCAGGGTCTGCATTAGCGGGAGGCTGAGCTGGGGATCGATCCAGGGACTCCTGCCTTACCTGCCAGGCTCACCACCTGCAATCATGCACACACACACACACACACATCTTCTCCCCGAGAGTGGGGTCTGTACAGAAGCAGTGTAATATTTTTTTAAAACAAGGATACTGGCAAAATCAACTCACAAACTGGTTACATCCCAGCGGCTGCCAGGATCCACACTGGAGCGAGTGGGTGGCACACAGGCACACGTGGCGAAGTCTCCAAGCATTCCCCAGAAGTCACAGAGGCTGAGTGGCTGGAAGGAGATGGCTCTATGCCTCCCTTTGTAGCAGTTAGCTGTGGCCACAAAATTGCTGCATAGCAAATGTGTGAGCCGGCACTGCAACTCACTAGGCTACTCCTCTGCCTGCGGCGCCAGCACCCCAGGTTCTAGTCCTGGCCAGGCACCGGATTCTGTCCCGGTTGCTCCTCTTCCAGTCCAGCTCTCTGCTGTGGCTTGAGAGGACAGTGGAGGATGGCCCAAGTGCTTGGGCCCTGCACCCGCATGGGAGACCAGAAGAAGCACCTGGCTCCTGGCTTCAGATTGGTGCAGCATGCCGGCCATAGCAGCCATTTGGGGGGTGAAACAACAGAAGGAAGACCTTTCTCTCTGTCTCTCTTCCTCTCTCTCTCTCTCTCTCACTGTCTAACTCTGCCTGTCCAAAAAAAAAAAAAAAAAATGTGCGATAATAGCAAAAGGACCCCAGGAAACCTCAGAGGCCTGTAACTCTGTTTACTTATTTCTCGGGGTCATGGCAATGGCTCGCATGCAGTGTGGCTGGCTCTGTCACTTGTCTGCAAGTTAGCTCTGTCCCACAGGCTTATCATCCTGGCAGTCAGGAGGCTTTGCGTTGCAAGTGCCAGGGACCTATCGCAAAGTGTCTTCAGCACAGAGCAAACGTATTGGTTCACAGGTATTCAAATATGTGCTTCAGGCATGGCTGGATCCACCCTGCATGATATTGTTAGGTAGCAAGTCAGAAATTCAGGCTACGTGTGTGTGGAGGTGACACTTGACAACGGAAGCATGCCTACATGGGCCATGGCAACAAAGGAAGGGAAGAGCAATTCTGGCCGGGGGTGTGGGTAGAGGGGGCATAGGGAGCATGCAAGAGACAGAGGAGGTAAATATGTCAGAAGTGTGGAGATCCCAGGGGGGCTTGGTGGGGGATGGGTGGGGAGGAGGATATGGGGGTCCCATGCACAGCCTCGTGGTTTGAATTAAGGGATTGGGTCTTCATCCAAAGTGCAGTGGGGAGGCAACAGATTTTAAACTCAGTTCCCTACCGTAGAAGCCCGAACAGCCTAAGCAGAGCCTGGGTCTTTTTTTTTTTTTTAACAGGCAGAGTGGAAAGTGAGAGAGAGAGAGACAGAGAAAGGTCCTCCCTTGCCGTTGGTTCACTCTCCAATGGCTGCCGCAACCAGCGCACTGCGGCCAGCGCATCGCACTGATCTGAAGCCAGGAGCCAGGCGCCTCTCCCAGTCTCCCATGCGGGTACAAGGGTCCAAGAACCTGGGCCATCCTCCACTGCCTTCCCGGGCCACAGCAGAGAGCTGGCCTGGAAGAGGGGCAACCGGGACAGAATCCAGCGCCCCGACCGGGACTAAAACCCGGGATGCCGGGGCCGCAGGCGGAGGATCAGCCTACTGAGCCGCGGTGCCGGTCAGAGCCTGGGTCTTGTAGACAAGTGTGCACTGTAGATTTCTTGCTTTCTTTCTTTTTTTTTCAGCGCTGTGTATTTCTAAAACGGGGCTTCTTATGGCTTTGGTAACCACAGAGCTGGCCATGCGGACACTAGTGGTTACGATAAGGAAGCCACAGCCCGGGGAACTGGGAGCGCTCTGCTAGTGTGGGCTGCTGACCTGCACTGGAGTCCACATGGTCCCAACATAGAGGTCTGCCAGTTGCGAAGGCGACCTGGCGTGTGTGTGTGTGTGTGAAGGAGACCTGGGGGCTGCCAAGTGGCGGGGCCTCTCTGCAGAGTCTCCAGTGGATCCTGGGACTGCGGGAAGGCGGAAGCAGCCAAGCACGGGCAGGGTCTGCCATCCACCGGGCACCCATGTGGGCCACACCTCAGTGGATCGTAATGGGCACTCGCTAAAGGACAGCTGACTATCCCATCCTGCAACCCAGAGAAATGGTGCTGGCCGTCGCGGCACCCAGGGTGACGGGCACTGGCGCTCGCCCCCCCAGGAGCTATGCCCAGCCGCCTTCCCTCGTGCTTCGTCCACAGAGTCCGAAGATGCCAGACGCGCACTTTTCCAGCTTCTTCTGGACACAGGGCCAGTCAGCATAGAAGGGAGAACCAGCAAATATGGCGTGCAAGGGCTCACGCCTCTCCTCTTGAATGCGACGCGGTTGTGTCTTCACAGGATGAAGGGAGCTTTGGTGGCCATCTCATGCCCACCGGGCGACAAATGCAAAGATGGCAACAACACGCCGAGGCTGCTTGGCGCCGATGGAGAGATCCTGTGACCCTGCTTTCAGAAGATGACCAACTCATCCCTGGGATCCTCCACTTCCTGAAATGTTGTGAGATAACAAGTGAGCTCATTGTTTACCCTAGCTGACTAATTGACTAATGGGTTACTTGCAGCTCAAAATGTCAAAACTGTGGCACAGTCTACTAACTGTCCCCTAATATTCTCTTCTACTTCTTGTTTTGGTAACAACCCCCCAAGGTTTTGGCTGAGTCCACTGCTGCTCTGCTGGGGGATAGGTCTCCCAACTGCCTTTGTGCCTGGGACCAGGCAACCAACTTCTGGCCAATAGGATGGAAGTGGGAATGCTGGGTGTCACTCTGGGTCAAGTCCTTAGCTACTCGCTCCCTAGTGCCTGCCCTCATCCCTGCTTGCTGAGTGGGGCAGCTGACAAGTGGAATAAGGCTCAGAGAAGGAAGCAGTGGGTGGAAGACGGCTGATCTCCACTGTTGCATAAGAGAGAACCAAACATCTCTCATATTTCATCCACCGTTTAGGTCACCTGGCTGCAGTCGCATAACCTGGCCCCTAACTGCTACAGGACTTGAAGCACAGAGCTGTTCCCTGGCGGTTTAGGTCACAGGACCAAGCTGCTGGCCTTTGTCCAAGCCAGCCTTGCCTCCTGTCCATTCTTTGGGCCTGAGACCCGAGCACTCTCCCATTCCTCTACCTGGTTAGGCCTTTCAAAACCTGAGAAAGTCAGAGACGATGAGGGTGCAGGGAAGTGGGATATATTTCCATAGAACCCTAAAAAGGCACAGACTTTGGAAGGGCAGTTTGGCTGACGGATCAGATTTTAAAGGGCTTCTCTCCTGCACCCAGTAACATCACTTGTAGACAGACATCCCCAGAAACACTCGTGTGTGTTGCAATGATGCCTGGATCAGCCTGTTCATCGCAGCGTTTTGTAAGAGAAAGTAAAACGACAATGAGAAATGGACTAAAACTTAGCAACAAGGAACCGTTTGACCCTGTAGAAGGATGTGGCAGCTCCAGATATTCTGATAAGGAAGATTATCCAGGACAAATTGCTTAAGGGGAAAAAGCAAGTAGCAAAATAATGTGCATTATATTCTCATTTCTGTTGGGGGGGAAGCCTCACAATGATATGTGTGTGCATGCACATTGTATAAAAATATGTGGAGGGGCTGGCCCCGTGGGGTAGCAGGTAAGGCTGCTGCCTGTGACCCCGCCATCCCACGTGGGCGCCGGTTAGAGTCCCCGCTGCTCCACTTCTGATCCAGCTCCCTCCTAATGGCCCGGGAAAGCAGCAGAGGGTGGCTTGAGGCTTCAGGCCCCTGCACCCTGTGGGAGACCAGGAAGAAGCTCCTGGCTCCTGGCTTTGGCCTGGCCTGGTCATTTTGGGAGTGAACCAGCAGATGGAAGACCTCTCTCTGTCTCCTCCTTTCTCTCTGTAACTCTTTCAAATAAATAAATACATGAATCTTTTAAAAATGCATCTGGAAAGGCATGCTACATATAAAGTTCCATGGGTACTGGTGAGGAGTATAGCAATCTTTGATGTTTGAGTGCAAAATTCTTTATAGCAAGAATCTGTTACTGCTCCTATCAGCTTTGTGATGACACACAAAGTCATCAATTTCTGCAACACAGCTAGGTTCTGTCCCCTCTCTACCCCAGTGACCTGGCCATCATCACAGTCCCGAGTCTGTTTTCTGTAAGGAGGGTTTTTCACCGTCTAACATTACTCCCCAAGGCGCTGAGATAAACGGTGGTTGGTATCCCAGCACCCGCTCTGACTGCAGTGAGCCTTGTGAGATCCGAAAGGCTCTACTGGCCGCAAGGCTTTCCAGGATCCTGAGAAACTCCTGAGAAGAGCAAAGAGCACCCCAAAAATCATTTTACTCGAAAGTAGCCGAAGTTTTCCGGAAAGAGCCGAAGAACTGGGAGCCGAGCACCCCCGCCCCCGGCCGCTCTCCCGCGTCACCGAGGGATTCCGGAAAGTGCCGAGCAGTGGTGACGAACGATTTCCCGAGAGTTGCCGAGCGTTTACGGAGATAGCCGAAGGGCTGGGGGCGGAGTCCCAAGAGCCGTTCGCTGCAGGCACCAAAGGCTCTGACAGGAGCCGAAAGGTTGGGAGGCGGAACCATTTTCCCAGGGCGGAAGTGTTGCAGGGGGAGCCGCTAGAGAGGCGGAAGAGGCCGGAGGCTTTTCGGAGCGAGAGGAAGCGTCGCCGGCATTTCCGGGGAGGGCGGAAGCGCTGCCATGGCGGCGCCCGACGCTGGTGCCACCGAGAATCACGAAGAACCCGCGGCGGAGGCGTTGGCCGCGGCCCTGGAGCGGAGCAGCCGCTTCCTGAGCGGCCTGCAGCTGGTGAAGCAGGGCGCCGAGGCGCGCGTGTTCCGCGGCCGCTTCCAGGGCCGGGCGGCCGTGGTGAAGCACCGCTTCCCCAAGGGCTACCGGCACCCGACGCTGGAGGCGCGGCTCGGCCGGCGGCGGACGGTGCAGGAGGCGCGGGCGCTGCTGCGCTGCCGCCGCGCAGGTGAGGCGGCGCGGCCGGGGCCTGGGGCTGCACCGGCGCCTGCTGCCCGGACCCCCGCGCCGGGCCTCGATGCGCTCCGGGCGAGCCGCTGGCGCGTTTGGGCCCGGGCTGTGTTTCTCGGCGGCGCACGGTTGCTGTACCGCCTTGGCCTTGGGTTTTCCCGCGTGCGGTGTCAGGGTTTCGGTCACGGCAGCCGGGCTCTCTGGGCTCCTGTGCGGACCGTGCCGCGTCCCGCGCAGCCTCGGCGCCCGCGCCTGCCGGGCGGCAGCGGTGCTGGGGTGCCCGCCTCCGGGGGCGCTCTGAGCGGTCGCCGGCTGTGTTTGATGCCAGCCTGGCACGTGTTAGACTTCATTCATTGTTTTTTTCATGGAAGCACCCCTGTGCCCCGCCGCGGGGAACTCCGACCTCAGCCGAGAACCTGGGGCTGGGAGAGGGGCAGCAGCTTTCCCGGGTGGCATCCTCCCGACCTCCTGCACACCAGGGCCTTGTCGGGGGCTGGCGGAGAGCAGGCAGACAAGTCCCGGGCGTTTCCGGGGTTCCTGAAGCTGCGGGCGTCTGTGCTCACCCCTCTCTGTGCTGCAAGCGCTGTGCAGCGGGGATCGTGGGCTGTAGCCCCGGGAGAGGCGGGGGTCGTGGGCTGTAGCCCCGGGAGAGGCGGGGATCGGGAGAGGCGGGGATCGTGGGCTGTAGCCCCGAGAGAGGTCTCCGTTTCTAGAACGTGGCCTCCTTGACTGCGCGCACTGAGGGTGGCGATCCCATGAGAGTAGCAGAAACCCAAGGTCACACCCCTGCTAAGCGCGGGGATCAGACTCCGCCCTTACGGACTGCGAAATGAATCTCCCCGACGCCACTCTGCCGGGCTCCGTTGTGTCCAGAAACTTCTGTCTGGGCCGGGCCTCCCCTGCTGGCTCCCGGGTTGGTGTGAGAACTAGGGTTCAGCCCCAAGTTGTAGTGTGGGGAAGGAGGAAGCTTTGGCCCTCCTACCCCGGGCTGGTTAATGGTCTCAGGCCTGAGCCCGAGAATGGTCCAGAGTTGAGTTGTGCCATTTCCTGAAGTGACTAAAGACTGGAAAACTTACTTAACTTTGAAAATGAAGCCTTGACTAAGGAAAACAAACCAAGAATGCCACCCAGTAACCACCCGCGTCTTGATTACAGGGATCTCTGCCCCAGTGGTCTTTTTTGTGGACTATGCTTCCAACTGCTTGTACATGGAGGAAATCGAAGGCTCAGTTACGGTGCGAGATTATATCCAGTCCACCATGGACTCGGAAAGAGCCCCCCAGAGCCTCTCCGGCTTGGCTAAGGCGATCGGGCAGGTGTTGGCTCGGATGCACGACGAAGACCTCATCCATGGGGACCTCACGACCTCCAACATGCTCCTGAAGCCCCCGGCGGAGCAGCTGAGCATCGTGCTCATCGACTTTGGGCTGAGCTTCGTCTCGGGGCTTCCGGAAGATAAGGGCGTGGACCTGTATGTCCTGGAGAAGGCCTTCCTCAGTACCCACCCGAACACCGAGCCCGTGTTCGAAGCCTTCCTGAAGAGCTATGCCAGCGCCTCCAGGAAGGCCAGGCCAGTGCTCAAAAAGCTGGACGAAGTCCGGCTGCGGGGCAGAAAGCGGTCGATGGTCGGGTAGGACGCGTGGCGGCTGCACCGGCTAAGCCGATTCTTCAGAGTAAATCTGAACTCTACAAACGTGAGACGAGGCCTCAATAAATGTGTCGAGCTGTTTTTAAGCCGTGTGTGTGGTCATGCCTGTTGAGTGTCACCGTCTGCAGTTGAGTATTCCTAAGAGCTTGTGTAAGGTGCTCCAGGCAGAATTGGGTGTTTGTAATCAGTCCAGGACTGGGCATCAGCTTAGCGGTTAAGACCCCTGTGTCCTGTCTCGGAGTGCCTGGGTTTGAAGCCAGCTGTGGCGCGACCGGATTCCCACCAGTGCCGATCCTAGGAGGCCGCAGTGATGGCTCGAGTAACCAGGCCCCTGCCGTCCATGTGGGAGACCTGGACTGCCTTCCTGGCTCCGATCCCTGCCTAACCCCGGCCATCACAGGCGTATGAGAAGTGAACCAGTGCATGGGAGTGCACTCTCTCTGTCTTCATCTGTCTTCCTCTCGAATAAATGATTCAAGAGAAAAATCAATCCAGGGCAGACCTGCCTTTCAGTTTTGATGTGTAAGCCTGAGGTACGTAGATGTAGCATCAAAAACAACCTGGAACTGGGTAATCAGAATGTTCGCTGTCAGTGCTGCTGGTGAGACACGTCAGACTGTCAGCCCTCGAACCTGGGGTTGTGTTGTTGGGTACGTGATGAATTCGTCTTCAGACTAGCGGATAGAATCCGACCAGAAAGTAGCAGAATACACTGTTTTATGAAAGTTGCTTCGGACATGTTTCTGTGAAGGGTCATGGCAAAGCATGATAAATGCTCTGTAGCTTCATTTTCTCTTTTCTCTTAAAAAGGGCTGCGCCTGCTCCAGTGGAGCGGACATGCTAGTGAGACTGGGACCATGTCTGTTTGGGTCAGCACAGTCAGCGTCCACTCAGGTGCCCTGAATGGAGGCGGCCCTTCCCTGCTTGTGACTGGGGGAGAGGAGCCCTTGCGTGGCTGTTGACTGTTAAGCACTGTGCCTGTTTTCACACTGGATCTAAAACAGCTCTGAGTCAGGTACTGTCTTTGAATGGTTGGGGAAACGGACTAGAAAGGAGCTCACTGGTTCACGGTATCACAGGAGCAGGAGGAACTTGTCCCTGGCGCCAAGCCCCTACCCTCCCCTGGTCTGTAGGAGATACTGGACATGACCCATCTCTGTGTTATGATAGTGCGGAGGGGCTCCCAGCAGCTTTGAAGAACTCTGCAGGGCCCCGGGAGCTGGCAGTGACTTTGTTTGAATTGATGGACTCAGCGTGACTGAGATGGCTCATCCTTAGTTTCATTTGTACTATAAGCCTAATACTTACCTCGTGGGGCATGTGACTGGTTGATCCACGCATGTGGGCAGAAGTCAGCAAATCCCTGTTGCGTGCTGTGTGCCAGGCCCTGGAGAGTGCCTGGGAGAAGTGCGGAAGTCCCCGAGTGGCATCTTGCAGTGGTGAGGGTAGAGGTGAAGGAGAGAGAGGAATGTGGGAGATGGGCGGAGTCCCTGAGGGACGGCCGGTGAGGCTGCTGTGGCTGGCATGAGGGAGCGAGGATGAAGAGAGGATGGGATTGGAGAGCTGGGCAGGGCCCGGGCGGTCACAAGGCTGGATGTTACTCTTACTGGGACTAGAGCAGGGTGACGTCTGATTAGTGTTTCGAAAGGGTTGCTTTAGATACCTGTACAGAAAGCGTAGGGGCAAGAGTGGGAGCCAGGAAGTGAGAAGGCTGCTGTACCTGGCTGGGCCACTAGGGAGGTAGCCGGGGCTGGGGGCTGGGGGTGGTGGTGGCGGAAGCAGTGGGGAGTGTGCTGCAAACCCTTGGCCGGGGCATGGCACCCGGCAGGGCGTGGAATGTGGCCGCCAGCAGCCGAGGCGGGGGCAGCAGCATAGGAAGCACTAATGAGGGGAGAGATCGGAATGCTGGGGGCTGGATGAAAGCCAGGGTTGTTCCCAGCAGTGTTGTCGCATCCGGGTTCTCGGCTGACGGAAGCCCCAGGGGAGCCGTGGGTTCCTTTCCCAAGGGCTAAGGGGCCTTCAGAGTTGCAATCCCAACAAAGGTTACAATCCCCCATCCCAGGTGCAGAACACTCCGCAGTGTGAGGGAGGCTCTAGGATCACAGTAAGTGACAGCTGCAGTTCAAACCCAATTAAAAAATGATTTATTTGAAATCAGTGAAGGGGGGGGGGTGGAGAGAAGAGTTAGCTTCCATCTGCTGATTCCTGCCCCAAAATGGCTGTAACAGCCAGGGCTGGGCCAGGCCAAAGACAGGAGCCTGGAACATGGGTGACAGGACCCCAGTCACCGGGGCCATCTGCTGCTGCTGCCCCCAGGTGCATTAGCAGGGAGCTGGGTCAGAAGCAGGGCAGCCGGGACTTGAACCTGCACCCGGATATGGAATGCTGGCCTCCCAGGCAGCAGCTTAGCTCACTGCACCATGACACCGGCCCCTGCACCCAACTGGTTAGCCCCAGTTAGTAGTTGAGTTGTCACTAGGTTCTTCTTACACACTAACTCATCGTACAGAGGAGGCAGCTGGGCCTGGTCTTGCCCGGGATCATTGACTGAGTGCAGTGTGCTGTGACCTGGGCTGTGTCCAGCACTGAAATGGACCGGGGTCCGTGTCCTGTCATTTGAAAGGGCTGTAGCTAGTCCACGGGCCTGGAAGTGCTTCCAGAACACAGTTAACGCACTTGAAGGCAGGGCCTAGCGAGTGCTCCAGCTGAGGCTCGGCCTTGGTACAGGAGAGGAGCCAAGCGCGCTCAGACCTGCTGGGGGCATTTGGGAACACCGGGTTAGTGAAGGCTTGTCAGGTGCAGTGCCCGCGCTAGGTAGGAAAGAGACCCTAATCCTGATCCTGGCTTCAATAAAACTGTAGTTACAAAAGCATGCACGTTTGTCCTAGTTTGCTAATTTCTTTCTCAACAATTGTGTTTAAATCTTTGTCTTGATTATGTTGAGTTACCTGGCTCCCTCTTACCCTGTTACTGTCCCTCCCTTGCCTCGTCCTAGTCCTAACCAGGCTGTCACTGGCGGCCAGACCTGATGGAGAAGCCGAGTTCTAACAAGCGGAGCTAGGAGTGTGTCTTGTGTACTTAATTCAAGGCCCTGCACCTCCAAACCTGTGGCTCTCCTTTGCCACCAGAGGTCACAGTCGCTGTCATTGGCTGGCAAGCAGGTAAAGGAGAAACTCCCTCCACTTCCTTCTCTCCTCCCTCCTCCCTTCTTCTTCTGCATCGCATCTCCCTGCCCCGCTTGGTTCCCTCCTTCCCGTCCTTGAACTTGATCATGCATTCATGCCACACCTCAGCTGAGCACTTGTGTGTTTTTTTTGACAGGAAGAGTTAGACAGTGAGAGAGAGAGAGACAGAAGGGTCTTCCTTCCGTTGGTTCAGATGGCTGCTATGGCCGCTGTGCTGCGCAGATCCAAAGCCAGGAGCCAGGTGCTTCCTTCTGGTCTCCCACGTGGGTGCAGGGCCCAAGGACCTGGGCCATCCTCCACTGCCTTCCTGGGCCACAGCAGAGAGCTGGTCTGGAAGAGGAGCAACCGGGACAGAATCCGGCACCCCGACCGGGACTAGAACCCGGGGTGCCGGCACCGTGGGCAGAGGATTAGCCTAGTGAGCCGCGGCACTGGCCTCAGCTGAGCACTTGTAAACACGGCAGGCACCACACAAATCACCAGTAGAGAGCCAGACAGACGTGGGGACGTCCGGTTCTGTCTTGTTTCTTCACCTCTTCTCTCCTTCACTGGTTCCTTCGCTAGGTGGGCACCTTGCCTGTGTCCAGTCCTGTGCCGTGTCCTGGAGGAGCTACAGTGCTGAGAAAACCCAGGGGCGGCCCTGGGGCGCCCGGGCCTCCGCCGCAGTGCTCTTCCTTGTGGCCTCCTTGCTGGTTCCCCTGCGTCTGCTGTGGCCCTGCGTTCTTCCTTGCTCAGCAGCCGGAGGGACCCTTCCCTCCCTCCCTCCCTCCCTCCCTCCCTCCCTCCCTCCCTCCTTCCCTCCCTCCCTCCTTCCCTCCTTCCCTCCTTCCCTCCCTCTCTCCCTTCTTTCCTTCCTTCCTTCCTTTTACTTGAAAGAGTTACACACAGAGAGAAAAGGAGAGACAGAGAGAGAGAGAGGTTTTCTATCCGCTGGTTCATTCCCCAGATGGCTGCAGTGGCCAGAGGTGTGCCAGGAGCCAGGAGCTTCTTCAGGTCTCCCACGTGGGTACAGGGGCCCAAGGACTTGGGCCATCTTCTGCTGCTTTCCCAGGCCATAGCAGAGAGCTGGATCAGAAGTGTAGCAGCCGGGACTTGAACTGGCGCCCTTATGGGATGCCGGCACTGCTGGCAGTGGCTTTTACCCTCTATGCCACAGCACCGGCCCGCGGAGGGACCCTTTCATGGCCAGGCTATGCCATTTCTCTACTCTGAAGTCTGATGGCTTCCATCCCACGCTGCCTTCCTGCAGAGGCAGGCCTGGGCCTCCTGTCTGTAAAACAGGACAGCGGCGCCCTCCTGAAGAAGCTGCTGGAAGCTCCGTCGGGCTCAGCTGCAGTGAGGAGTGGAGGATGCTGCTTCAGGTGATGATTCGCAGAAGGGAAGCAGCAGAAGGAGACTTGAGAGGCAGCCCCCGCTGGAGCTGTGCAGCTAGGACTGTCTGGGACGTCCCACGCTGGGCCAAAGGGGCCAGGCCTTCCTAACTCCATAGTCCATGGTCCACGGTGGCCCACCCTGGAAGAGACAGGCCTGGTCCCTGGAGATGGATTGCGGATGGCTCTCACTGCCCCTGGGCAGGCAGGCAGTTCTGTGAAGGGCATCTGGGCCGCGTATCAGTTCTGCCATCGGCCCCCAGTGCCTGGCACCTTGGAACAATGCACAATCATTGTCATTATCATGTCACTTAGATTGCTGTTATATTTAGCGACTGACAAACAGGCAATTATAATACAGTGTCATTTGCTCCCTTCGTCAGCTAAGGGTGGAAACACGCTGCTGGTCCCCACCCTGTGTTTCTGAACCGGAAGTTGTGAGGCTGGGCTGTAGTCCTTCTCCGTCACGTTCCCAGGTGATGCGACACTGCTGTTCTGAGCACCACTGTCCCAGGAAGGTCAGGACGTCCATGAGGACGGCGGGAAACGGAGGACGGGAGGACAGGAAACAGCAGTTCCCTGCTGCCAGCGTGCCCATTTCACAGGTGAGGGAGCCGAGGCTCAGAGACGCCAAGCAGCTACCCCAGAGTCACTAGCCTGCCACTGATAGGGCGTGTACCCAGCATGGTTGCCCGCAGAGCCCTAATTTGTACAGGTGTTCTTGGGGAAGGTCAGAACAGTTCCTGATCCAGAGGTGGTGGGGAGGGGAGGACAGGTGGCATCTTGCTCGCTGAGAAGATACAGCAAAGACGGCGCCTGTGGGAGAGCTTGCTCCTTGGAGAAGGTGAGGGGTGAGAACATATTCCCGCTGCCCTGACCCCAACACGCCCCCTCAGCAGTGCTGCATTTGGGGGAGCTGGGGGTTTGGCAGCTGTCTTGATGGGCTGAGGCCCCCCTCCAGGAACAGGGCGGGGAGGAAGGGGTAGGTCGGGGGAGGAGCGGAGAGGCCCCACCTCAGGCCTGCTCCCCACCTTGCTTCCTGCCGAGGCGTCTAAAACTGAAGCCGCTCCCACTCAGCTTGTCTACCCTTGGTGCCCAAGCATTCCTCATCAGACAGACCAACCCCAGGCCCCCAAGCTGTGCTTGTTCGCGGCCGCTTGCTGTCCCGGTCAGTGCAGGCCTTTCTACGTAGATCAAAGTCAAGGAGCCGGAGACAGGCTGACCCCAGCTCCTTCTCACCAAGAGCTGCCAGCGATCTAACCCACCCGACGCCCGGCTAGCACCTGCCACCCACTTGCTTGTGAATTCCGGGGAGATGCCAAGTTTCCTGAGCCTCGGTTTCCCCATGTGTGAAGGGAAGGGTTTGACCCGGATAAGACTGGTTGCTGTTACTGTCGACGTTTGTTGGGCCCATGTGATGTTTGTGTTTTCGTTGGCAATGTTAAGGAACCGGGATGGTTTCACACAAAAACCCCAATGTCGCTTCTCTGGAAACATCAGGAGGTCTGGGCCTCCCGGGTCTAACGCTCCCCCTTAGAAGGGGGCTGAGCTCTCAGTGCACCCCAGTCCCTACCTCTCCCTATTGCTCCTCCCCTCAGGGGGCAGCTCCAGCTCCTGTTTCCCGTCTTGCTCCTGCTGATCTCTCTCTAGAGCTCAGTGGAGTTGCACTTTCTCTCCCAGACCCCTGTCCTCATGTTGCTTGTCCCAATCAGGCGGGTCTGTGTCTCCCAGGGGTCTCCCAGGCGTGTCTGAAACCAAACTCCTCGGTCCACTCCTTCCTCTCTGCCCCCACCTTCCCAGCTTCCTAAACAACAGCTCTGAATCCCGCACTTCAGCCCTGAACCCTGGCCGCTGCCTCCCGCCCGGCAGCAGGTCTCATGGCTTTCCTTTCTACATGCAGTCCAGCAGTTAGGCGAGCGGCTCCTCCTGGCGGTGGCGGTGGCTGGGAGGGGACTGCTGGCGGAGGGGCAGGTGCCATTTCTCAGACCTGGTGCTCTTCAGCAGGTGGGTTTGGGCTATAAGCTTCATCAGAGTGCATGCACGTCTGTGAGCTTTTTTGTCGTTATGCTGCTCGGCAGTCATGAGCTTATGAATGCGTGACTGTCGCACCTGTGTCCCTCCCAGCCAGCCCTGGGCTCAGGCCGTGCGGTGGTTTGCCTGCACCATCGCCATCTCAGCTGCCTCCACACCCCTGCGGTCCGTCTTCCCCAAGCAGGCTGGGGAATCCGATTTCATCTCAGTTCAGATCTTGTCCGTCCAGCAGTCCAAGCACTCCAGGGGTCTCTGCCTTACTCAGGGCCGATAGGTCCACCTGTCGCCCCTCAAAAAACTGTGGACCCCTCTTCTCCTGAGCCCCACTTCCTCGAGGCAGCCACGTGGGGCGCCTTGCCTGCTTGCAGCTCGCCATGCATGCTCCCGTCTAAGCCTTCCCAGCTGCTCTTGCCTTTCTCACAGAGCCACACAAGGTTCCGTCCGTTATTTCCTTCTGGTCTGCCCAGTCACTTTGCCTGGTAAGCCACCCTGAACACCCCGGGAGGAGGCGATACCCACCCCAGCCCCTCCCTGCTTTATTCCCCTCTGTGGCCGTTGGGGCCACGACATCCTTCACTGGTTCGTGTGCCGCCGTCCGCACCCCCTCTAGGACCTGGGGTTCGGTCCCCTGCGCTGTGCTGGTGCCTGGAAGGGGGTAGGGAGGGCTCCACAGACATTTCTTGAATCGAGTTGAATTCCTTCTCACAACCAAGCCTGCTTGGACAGGAAGCCAGGTCTGTGTGTGAGCCTTCCTCCCTCTCCCCAAAGCACACGCGCATGTATTTTCTCTCTCTCATCTGTCTCTCATGCTCACTCTCTCTCCCTATCTCTTCTGCCTACCCGCACTCTTCCCTGCTGGAGGCCAAGCAAGTGTGGTCCTGGCCTGCAGTTTGGAACAAAAAACAGTCAGAACACTGGGGGTCTGCTGGCGATCAAAGGCCTCTGCGTGTTTGTAAACCTCCCTGCTCGCTGGGATGGAGGGGGCTCAGGACAGCCCAGAGGCCAGAGCTGGCCCTCGCTCCAGGCCAGGGGCACTGGGGGCCTAGCCCTTCCCGTCGTGAGGAAAGGCCCCCCAGGGCCAAGCTGCTTGACTGCCCCCCTCCGGGAGAAATCAAGAGGGAGGCTGTTCCCCAACCCTGGTCTCAGGCCTGCTGGGACCTGCTTCAAAGCCAATATTGCTCTTGGAGCTGCAGAAGCCTTGAACGAAGATGCTGATGGTGGGGCAGGGTCCGGGGTGGGGAGCTGGAGGCACGGGGGACGCAGCGTCCTGTAGAGGGAAGGCTGAAGTTTGGAGCCAGTGCCCCCCCCCCCCGCCCCCTTCTGCTGTGTCCCTGCTTGGTTCTTCTTCCCAGCATTGAGCACCGTGTTCTGAGCTGTCTCCTTTACACACTTCTCTTATCCGTGAGACCAGAGACGGGTGTGGGATTTGAGCACTGCTGTCGGTGCATCGTGGGTGCTCAGTTAACCCTTGTTGAGTGATCAATAGTCATGATTTTGATGGATGTTTACAACAATCAAATACAATGTTATACAGCAGGTTCAATCCGTCAGTATTTTTCGATCCACTACTGTGTTCCAGGCTGTGTTCCAGGCACGGGAATGTGGCCGGGGACAACTGGAACTCCTTGTTCCTGTGGCGTGTACGCTAGTAGAGGATAATGAAATGGTGAATTATGCTTTGGAGGAAATGACTCGGCGGTAATTTTATAGAGAGTGGCTTGAAGAAGGCTGCGTCTTGTTGGATTAGGTGCTCCTGGGGGCTTGTCGGGAGAAGACGTTTGAGTTGAGACCTGAGCGAGGAGGAGGATGGTCACTGTGATGGGGGAGGGGGAGGGGGAGGTGCACGAGGATCAGTAAAGCAAAAACCTGGCTTTTTTTTTTTTTACAGGCAGAGTGGACAGAGAGACAGAGAGAAAGGTCTTCCTTTGCCATTGGTTCACCCCCCAATGGCTGCTGCGGCCGGCACACTGCACTGATCCGAAGCCAGGAGCCAGGTGCTTCTCCTGGTCTCTCATGCGGGTGCAGGGCCCAAGGACTTGGGCCATCGTCCACTGCCTTCCTGGGCCACAGCAGAGAGCTGGCCTGGAAGAGGGGCAACCGGGACAGAATCTGGTGCCCCGACCGGGACTAGAACCCAGTGTACTAGTGCCGCAGGCGGAGGATTAGCCTAGTGAGCCGTGGCGCCAGCCATAAACCCAGCATTTTCAAGGAGTGGGAAGAAGGCCTCAGAGAGGGTGGCGCCCATAACTGAAGAGGAGGGCAGTGGGCATGGAATAGAACAAGGGCCATGGCCGGCGCCGTGGCTTAACAGGCTAATCCTCCGCCTTGCAGCGCCAGCACACCGGGTTCTAGTCCTGGTTGGGGCGCCAGAGTCTATCCCGGATGCCCCTCTTCCAGGCCAGCTCTCTGCTATGGCCCAGGAAGGCAGTGGAGGATGGCCCAAGTGCTTGGGCCCTGCACTCGCATGGGAGACCAGGAGAAGCACCTGGCTCCTGGCTTCAGATCAGCGAGATGCGCCGGCCGCAGCGGCCATTGGAGGGTGAACCAACGGCAAAAAGGAAGACCTTCCTCTCTGTCTCTCTGTCTCTCGCTCACTATCCACTCTGCCTGTCAAAAAAAAAAAAAAAGAAAGAAAACAAGGGCCATCAGTAATCGGGCTGATGACTTTGATTGATGTGTCCACGTCCGCCTTACACAGCTTGTCAGTTCCCAGTGTTTAGTGAGGGGTCGAGATGCGCTTGGCCCTGTGCCTTGGCTTTTCATCCTTCGAGCCCTGGTGTAACCTCATGGTCTTGTTTTGATTACGCTCATTTTAGCTGACACCACAGGGGCTCACTGAGCATGTGACGCTGCCAGGGGCAGTGTTTCTGTGTGAAGTGTCTGCTGTTGCCTAATGAGCTACCCCAAACACAGGGACTTAACCAGTGTGTTCTAACGCCTCGTGGCGTGTGGGTCAGCCACTGGAGCTGTGCTCAGCTGGCTGGTTCTTCTGTTCAGTGAGGCGTCAGGGAAGGTCACTCAGTGTTACTCAGCCAGTAGGTGCGCTTGTCTGGAGGGTCTAGGATGGCTTCACTCACATGTGTTGTGCCTTGGGGGTGGCTGGTTCTGCTGTCCATTAGAACAGCAACTCGGGACCGCTCTGGCATGGCAGCCTCAGGGCAGTGGTCCAGCGCTCCAAGGGCAAGTGTATTAGAAACAAGGCAGAAGCCACACAGCGTCACCACCACTGTAAGCTGCTGAACCAAGTCGTCAGAAGCTCACCCAGGTGCCAGGAGAGGGGACATAGAGCCCATCTCTTATTGGAAAGGGCATCCTGGGATTTGTGACTGTCCCCAAGTCACCGCAGGTGCATACACTGACTGGTGTTTGAACTGCCTGCCCCACGAGACCGTGAGCCATGGAGGGAGGGGCACTGACGGCCTCGTTCCGGTTGGGTTTCCAGCGCCCGGCACGGTTCCTGGGGCACAGTAGCACTCAATAAATACGTGTTCAATGAATGAGAAGGTGATTCCAGACTCCTGAGGTAGACCTGGGCTCTGCAGAGCTTGGTGCTGGGAACACCGGGAACCCTGGGAGCGCCTCCCAGAGGTCAGGATTTGTACTTCAGTTCAGTTTACCCCAGCTGTTATTTATTTCCCACCTGCTGTGTGCCGCCCACTTTGTGCCGGTGGACAGGTGGACAGATGACTGGGCAGACCCGGGCCCTGACTGCAGGGAGCTCAAAGCCACAGTTCTTTCTCCTACCGTGAGTTGACCTAAAGCCTTGTGGAACAGCCGCTGGGCTGGAAATTGGCCAAAGTGCAGACCCTGACTCTCTGTGGTATCAGATCTGATGCTGTGACCCTCAGTGTGTTGATCTACGAAGTGGTACAGGTGTATCAGAATGGATGACTGTACAGAAGCCTCCCAAGCTAGGGGTAGTCATGGAGATACACTGCTCGCTGCCCAGCTCCTCAGGGACCATTTCAGTGTTTGAGTCAAGGTCATGATCTTAGCAGGGGGGCCTCAGTGCCGAGGCGAGCACGACATTGGTACAAGTGCCTGCAGGACACCAGTGGGCAAGCTTCTCCCGGTGCTCTCCACTGCTGGCCAAGACCGTGTCGGATCCACCATGGCCCAGAGGCTCCCTCCGCCCAATCCTGCTTCTCCCCATTCCGCTTCCTTTTCACAGATGTTTCTTCCAGTTAAGCTTTTCCCCTCACAGAACCCACACGGTGCACGGTGTGACTTAGGAACTCTGTCTTTGTTCTGCAGTGCAAAATTCAAAAACTGTTAAAAAGGCTCGGCTGCAGGTTGGGTCCCCAGGACTTGAAAGTTCGTATGCAGAAAATGCACCAGGGCATGCCCTCGGGCTGCGCACTTGTAGAAGGGAGGAGAAGGGTACCACGCGCAGAGGCCGAAGCTGAGTGGGCGCAGCCTCTCAGAGGCCTTGCTGACCACGGGGTGCCCTCGGGGGAAGGGGCCCTCAGAGTTGTCTGCAGTTAGAGCGAGGGCACCGGCACTTGTTACGCTGCTATAGTCGGCTGGCTTGACTGCACACCCCCTGGGGAGGAAGCCTGAGCTTGGCTGAGCTGGCCCTTCCTCCTGAGACCACCACAAGGGCTGATGGCCAAGGCTGGTGGCTGGCAGCCTTCCAGGAGTGGGAGACTTTCATCTCTCAAGGGCTCCAGGGTCGTGCATCACACCCTCCGCCCCGGAGCAGGATGTGACAGCGAATCTCCCATTTGCTCAGGTCCCCAGCAGAGCAGCTTCAGTTGCAGATAAGGGGAAAGCATGGACACAAAGGCTCAGCACATCCGGGTTTATCCAGCCGTGGCGGTGATGGACAGAGGAGTCCCCACCTCCACAAAGGAGCCCAGTTCAGCCCATGCCTTCCGTACCACATGTTCTCCCCACATTACAACAGCAATTTTGTTATTTCTCGTGACAGTTGGCTGGGCTCAGCTGGGTGACTCTTCTGTTCTGTGTGATGTAGCTGAAGTCACTTACTTGGCTGCATTTAGCTGGGAGTGTGGATGGGGCTGGGACATCCAAGATGGCCTCTCACCTCCGAGGGCCCTCTCTGTAGTCCCTCATTCAGGAGTCTAGCCTGGGTCTCTGCAATAAGCCCCATTGTGCAAGCAGTTTGTATCACATTCACTGATGTGCCAATGGCTAAAGCAAGTCACATGACCAAGTCCAGGGTCATTGTGGCAGGGGACTCTGCATGGGTATACATACCAGGAGGTGTGGCTCACTAGGAGCCACCAGCAAACATGCCTTTCACACCTCTTGATCCAAGGTGGCTGCTGGAGCTCAAGCCATTATAACCGTATCCTAGGAGTCAGGGAGGAGAGAAAGAGGAAGAACAAAAGTGTGTGCTTCCTTAAAAACGTAGTCCTAAACATCCTGCACAACTTCTGTTTACTTCTCATTGGCCGTACCTAATTCCTGGAGGCACGCCTGGGGGTGTTCTTTCAGCCGGTCGTGCATTCCAGGTGAATGTTACTAAGGACAGAGGGAAGCTGGACACGAGTGGTTCCCGCCATACCCAGCCCCCAGCATCCCGTCTAGGAGCCAAGCAGCGGAACTGAGCTCTTGTCGGCCCTTGTGTTGTTCAGTGAGAACGGTGCATCGTCCCCTGTATCTCTGTTTGCAGCTGTGACGTTTTATGTGTGTTTCTGTACAAAGTTCTTGGCACAGCCTTGGAACACAGCTTGCCCACTCGTGTACCAGCTCCCCGTTGCCAGAGGTTGTTGGGGAGCCTTGGTTTCTCTTCTCCCATGGCCGTCTCCCTGTGGGTTTTCTGCCCGGTTCAGCTGAGGGCTGGACCTTTGGTGCAATGGTTAAGACACTGCTTAGGATGCCCACAGCCCATGTCACAGTGTCTGAGTTTGAGTCTTGGCTCCAGCTCCGGACTCCAGCTTCCTGCTGCTGTGCACCCTGGGAGGGGCAGGTAGTGGCTCAGGTGGTCCCTGCCACCCATACGGGAGGCCCAGGTTGAGTTGCAGGCTCCTGGCTTTGGCCTGATCCAGCCCTGACTGTTGTGAATTTGGGAAATGAACCAGTGGATGGGAGATCTCCGTGTGTCTGTCTCTCTGCCTTTCAAAGAAATAAAAAAATAAATTAATTAAAATTTTTAAAAAATACAGCAACTGGGTTTCCAGGGTGAAGGTTGCCTGAGTGCATGAACCAGGCAGAAGCTATATACTCTGACTCAGCCTTGGAAGTCTTATGACTGCTTTTACCATGGTCTCCCGGCTGGGGCACCGCAAGCCCCCGTTCACATTCAAGAGGTACGGACAGAGGCCCCTCCAGCTCTGAGGGGAGCTGGTACAAAGCATAACAGTTGCTGTCCCGTACTGAGTACTGTGCGAGCGTGGTGCTAATTCTCCCACGGACCCTGGGCGTCACACGCTGTGACTGTCCTCGATTCAGGACAGCTCGGGCCCGGTGAAGTTAAGCAGGCAGGGGGCCCAGCCAGAAGCTGAATGTTGCTTTGTGTAGCGCAGGCTTGCGTGGGTTTTGTAAGGATGAAAGGAGTTAATACATGAAGAGTGCTGAGAACAGTGCCCGGCGCCCGTCCGCGCAGGCCACGTGCTTGCTATTGTTACTGGCATTGCATTCAGGCCGGCCTCCAGACGTTGTCCTGGGAATCTCTTAGCAGGATCTGGAGGAGGGGAGCCAACCCAGGGCCCTGCTTGGGCAGGGGGCCTAGGGGTCCATGATGCTAGCTGATCCAAATCTCTAGCAGTAGCTTTTCTGGAGCACCCATGCCCACGCCTCCAAAGTCCAAAGTGCCCCTTGGGGGGCCTCCCCCTCCATGCGAGGCTGTCGGGAGCCTTTGATGGAGCCGCTTGTTGGGCGGCTCAGGGTCAGGTCCCGGGCTGAAAGGTCGCAGGAGCAAGTTTCATCACAGTTGGGGCTAGCAGGAAACAACTTGGCCCTGGGTTTGCGGGAATGAAGGCAGCGCGACCCGGACAGGGACCGAGCACGGACCCCCCCTCCAGGCCCTGCTCTCACCATCTCCAGGCTTCCCAAATGTCAGATCTTTGCAGTCAGTTTCTGAATTTTACCATAACCACTGCACTGCAAGTTAGTTAGCATTTTTATTTGAGTCACTTCCCATTGTACACTTATATAGATTTCATTTAAAAGGATGTTTGACCTAACATCACAGGTGTTAATGAAAAACAAATATCACCCACCCAAAGTTGAAAGTAATTCTCAAAATAAAACAACGTTGTCCTATTCCATTGAGATGCCAGCCTCTGCGACCCTAACCTGCTGTGTCAGGTCGAGGTGAGCAGGCTGGGTAGGGAGACTGATACCCGGCCTTGCCGCCCCGGGGTGCAGCGAAGGGTCAGGGAGCAGCTTGCACTTGGAGCAATTCACTGTTACCGTGTAAAGCTTCGCGCTGGACCTTCCCACCATCTCATTCGATCCCAGCGTCAGCTCTTGGCACTGGGATTCCAGCGACACCTGTCAGCGTTACCAGAGACGTGGATCCAGGCCCGAGTCACTCTCGGCACTTCCCCCAGTGCGGCTCCGGGTCACGCCACCGTCATCTCCGCCGGAGGAATTGTTCCCATGAAAAAGTGCGCCCTGGGATGCTGTAGTGGAGGAGGCTGGCAAGGGCGCTGAGCCGGCGGCAGGTGGCACACCGCTGGCGGGCCGTAGGCGGAGTGCACACCTGGGGAGCGGCCCCGTGGCCCGCGGAAGGCTGGTCGCAGTTTCTCCATGGGTAAGAGAAGTGCCCTCCTCAGTCTGTGCCTGAGAGAGATGGAAATGGATGTGAGGCTTTCAAAAAGTTCGTGGAAAATGCAAACTATGAAAAAAAATGTTTTGTACAGTAAACGTAGCTATTTAAAAATTATTTTTAAATGTTTATTTTAAAAGTTTATTTGAAGGGGAGAATGAGAGAGATCATTTTGCTGGTTCATCCTCAAATGACCACAAATGCCAGGGCTGAAGCCAGGAGCCTGGAACTCCATCTGGGTCTCCCATGTGGATGGCAGGGAGCCAGGTGGCTGTCCCATCATCCACTGCTTCCAGGGTCCGCATCAACAGGAAGATGGACTGGAAGTGAGGAACCAGACTTGAGCCAGGACTCCAATACGGGGTTTGGGGGGTCACAAGTGGCAGCTTAACCCACTGCACTGCAACATGTGCCCCAAACTTGGCTTTCAGTTTCATTTCCATGTATGTACAGGAATGTCCGGAGCAGCGTTACCTGTAATAGCCCGAACTGCCAACAGCCCAAACGTCTATCAGCCGACGAATGCGTAAGAAGACGTGGTACAGCACGCTGTGGGGAGTATCCACAGAGAGGAAGTACTGACGCTTGAGACAACGTGATAAATCTTGAAAACATTATGCTGAGTGAAGTCAGATACAAAAGGGCCACATGTCGTATGTTTCCATCTATATGACACCTCCAGAATGGGCGAACCTGTGGATGCAGGAAGTGGCTGGGGGCTGCGGAGGTGTGGGAAGATGGGAAGTGACAAGTGACTGCTAACGGTGTGGGGCTTAGGGTGATGAAAATGTTTGAAATTGTAGTGATGGTTGCACTGTGAGTGTGCTGAAACCCACTGAGTGTACATTGACACACTGATGGGTTGTGTGCGACGTGACATCTCAACACTGGTATTTTTTTTTTTATTTGAGAAGTAGAGTTACAGACAGTGAGAGGGAGACAAAGAGAAAGGTCCTCTGTCTGCCAGTTCACTCCCCAAATGGCTGCAATGGCCGGAGCTGCGCCGATCCAAAGCCAGGAGCCAGGTGCTACTTCCTGGTCTCCCATGCGGGTGCAGGGGCCCAAGGACCTGAGCCATCCTTCACTGCCCTCCCAGGCCACAGCAGAGAGCTGGATGGAAGGAGGAGCAGCTGGGACTAGAACTGGCGCCAGTATGGGATGCTGGTGCCGCCAGTGGAGGATTAACGTACTGCACCACTGCACTGGTGCCAACACTGGTATTTTTTTTTTTTTAATATTTATTTATTTATTTTAAAGAGTTACAGAGAGAGAGAGGGAGAGACGGCGAGATCTTCCATCCACTGTTCAATCCCCAGATGGCTGCAACGACTGGGGCTGGGCCAGGCCGAAGCCAGGAACCAGGAGCTTCTTCCAGGTCTCCCATGTGGGTGCAGGGGCCCAAGCACTTGGGCCATTTCCCACTGCTTTTCTCAGGCCATTAGCAGGGAGCTGGATCAGAAGTAGAGCAGTCAGACATGAACTGGTACCCATATGAGATGCTGGTGATGCAGGCTTTACCTGCTATGCCCCAGTGCCAGCCCCACTGGTAGTTTTGTTTCTTAAAGATTTATTTTGTTTATTTGAAATACAGAGTTACAGAGAAGTAGAGACATGGAGAGAGAGATCTTTCATCTACCAGTTCACTCCCCAAATAGCCACAATGGCCCGAGCTGAGCTGATCCGAAGCCAGGAGCCAGGATTTTCTTCCAGGTTTCCCATGTGGGTGCAGGGGCCCAAGGACATGGGCCATCTTCTACTGCTTTCCCGGGCACATTAGCAGGGAGCTGGATAGGAAGTGGAGCAGCCAGGACTCAAACCGGTGCCATGTGGAATTCTGGTGCAGCAGGTGGGGTCTTCACTCACTGTGCCACAGTGTCGCTCCTCCCCCCAACACACTGGTATGTTTTTAAAAATGCACTCAGGGCATGCATTGTGGCATAGTAGGTTAAGCTGACACTTGCAACGCCTGCATATCGGAACACCAGTTCAAGTTCAGGCTGCTCTGTTTCCAATGCAGCTCCCTGCAAGTGTGCCTGAGAAAACAGCAGAAGATGGCCCCTGCCACGCATGTGGGAGACCTGGATGGAACTCTGGGCTCCAGGCTTCAGCCTGGCCAAGTCCTGGCTCTCGAGGCCATCTGGGGAGTGAACCAGCAGATGAAGATCTCTCCCTCTCTCTCCTTCTGCGTCTCTCCTCTCTGACCCTCTGCCTTTCATATAAATCACTCTTTAAACAGTAAATAAAAAATGACTGCGGACTGTGCCACTTTGCTTAAATCTCTGTAGAGGCTTCCCTCGTCACTCAGTGCAGCTGCTCCCTGGGCCTTCAAGACCCTCTGTAGTGGACTCCCCGATGGCCCTCTGCATCCCAGTGCCTTGGTGACGCCTGCTCTTGGAGTCCTGCCCTTGACTTCTGCCTCCCGGAGGGGCCACCGGGTCACTTTCCTTAGTGCTCTGCTGAGCTGAGGTCCTCAGTCAGCTGGGCCAGGAGGGCTCCCCTGACCACCTTATCTAAAATCGTGTCCCCACCCCGTAGCTATTCCCACAGCACCTGTGATCCTTTGACCGTATGACATTTTATGCATTCGGGGTTTTTTTAGTGATTTTTAAAAAATATTTATTTTACTTATTTGAAAGGCAGAGTTACAGGAAGAGGAAGAGATCTTCCATCCTCTGGTTCACTCCTAAATGGCTGCAATGGCCCAGCGTGGGCTAGGCAGAAGCCAGGAATCAGGAGTGTCAGCCGGGTCACTTGAGCCATCTTCCACGGCTTCCCCAGGAGCATTAACAGGGAGCCGGATCGGAAGTGGAGCAGCCAGGACTGGAACCGGCACCCATATAGGATGCCCGTGTTGCAAGTAGTGGCTTAACCTGTTAGGCCACAACTCAGTCCCTAGGCATTCGTTTTCTGTTTGTCCCCCCTCCACCAACACACAGCCCAGGATATGTCCCGTGAGTCAGGGGTTTTACTTTTGTTGGTCTCACCCATTCTTGCACAGCCTGGTTTAGATTTGCTGTACACTGAGAAATCAGACAAGTGAGGCAAGGGATGGGTGATGATTCTCAAGGGTACCAAGGAGGAAGAGTGGGTCTGACATTCAGATATGAAGTGAACCTTGACAAGGGCCCCTCACAGACCATGCCCAGGCCCTGCGACATTAAGTGGCAAGAGTTGGTGCAAACCCATGGGGTCTCAAGACCCAGGCTGGAGCCTTGAGACTCAATGTGCTAGAAGCCAGTTCTGATTTCGCATCAGGGAAATGATCCCCCCAAAACCTGCTAAAGGTAATGGATGAATTCGATTTTAGGGACCTGGGGAAGCAAGGCTGTTGTTCAAACGATGGCTTGCAACCCTGGCCGCGCTTCAGAATCTGCTGGGAGCTTTAAGACGTCCAGATGCCCATGGTGCACCCCGGGTGATGGATTCAGACGCCCTGAGGCTGGAGCCTGGGCACCAGCACCCTCGGAGAGCTGCAGGAGGTTCCACGTGTTGAGAGGCTGTGCTTGCTCAGAGGAGTGCAGGTAGCCCCTGTGGTCTGAGGGTCATGACCCCGGGGTGAACACACTCGAAGTGTGCACCAGTGAAGGGGCTGGGGGCATGGGAGAAAACCCTCCCTGCCATTTTATTTGGTTGCATGCTCAGTATTAAAGTCATCGTTCCCATATCTAATAAACATATACACAGTTGTCCCTCAGTATCTGCAAGGGACTGGTTCCAGGGCCTCCTGTAGATGACCAAGTCCGTGGATGCCCCAGCCCTGATAGGAGGAGGTGCAGTGTTTGCCAGGAACCTCAGCAAGCCTCCCGCAGGCTTTGCAGCACCTCCGATACAGTATCCATCCGATCCCATGTGAATGTGGCAGAAACAGCTGCTACACTGTATTGCCCAGGGAATGACAAGAAAAATCTGTATGTGGTAGGGTGGATGCCATTTTTCTATAACATATTTTCAGTCTGTGGTTGGTTGAATCCCCAGATGTCAAACCCCTGGAGTCCTTGGAGTCCCGCCTGAGGCATGGTCAGGCCTGTGGGTTCTGGGCCAGACCGCCGGGTTTGCACCTGCGCTCAGCAGCTGGATGAGCTGCTCAAGCCGTCTGCCCCTCAGCTTCCTCCCCTGCCGAGCGGGATGTGGAGGCTCTTCCTGGCAGGGTTGTTGACGTGCCCAGTGAGTGAACCCCAACAGGCTCCCCGGGCAGCACCCGGCGCAGAGCCCGCCCCCAGTGAACGCTGGCTGCCGTCACTCATGAGTCAGTCACACGAAGAACCAAGGCTCCCTGAGCAGTTGACACAGCCCACGCGCTTGAGTGAACGCCCACGAGCAACGGGAACTGCGAGGGTCAATTCGGGCAAAGCTGATGCTTTAAGTGTTCAGGCACAACCAGCAGCACACACGCGTTGATAACGCGTGCGAACGCTCTCAGCCCGAGGTCAGTTACAGGAGCGCCACCTCGTAGAACTGCGCAGGTTCTGGTTTTTGACAGCTTCCTAGACACAACATTAGAAAAATCCTCAGAGGGACTTGAAAACCTTACCTGACTCAGAAGATCGGGGGCACGACCCCCACACGGCACATCTAGAGAACCCGAGCTGTCAGAGGTCTGATCTCCAAGCAAGAGCGGGGTCTTCGATGAGCAAGAGAAAGCAACAACAAAGCTAACAAACCCTGGCCATGTGGCCCTACGGAAAGGAGGGAACCCCTCCACGCCGGGCCAGGCAGCTGCAGGTTCAGTCTCTGGCATCTCGCCAGGGTGCAGACTTCACGTTCCGCTGGAGGGAAGGTCCTGATCCTGTCCTGCAGCCAGTGAGGTGCATGGCTCCAGAGCTGAGTCCCAGCTCAACCCCAGCTCACGCTGGTTCAGGCCACTCTACACCTTCACAGAGGCCACTGTTACTCTCTTCTCTGCTGCCCTCTCCTACGTTTACAGATTAACACACACCCAGAAGACAGTTAAATGTGGCCGTCAGGAGAGAGAAGAATTAGCAGAGGCAGACCTGGAGTTGGCCCAGACTTTAGAATTCTCAGACTTTTGCCGGCACTGTGGCTTAACAGGCTAATCCTCCGCCTTGCGGTGCCGGCACACCGGGTTCTAGTCCTGGTTGGGGTGCCGGATTCTATCCCAGTTGCCCCTCTTCCAGGCCAGCTCTCTGCTATGGCCCGGGAGTGCAGTGGAGGATGGCCCAAGTGTTTGGGCCCTGCACCTGCATGGGAGACCAGGAGAAGCACCTGGCTCCTGGCTTCGGATCAGCGAGATGCGCTGGCCGCAGTGGCCATTGGAGGGTGAACCAACGGCAAAGGAAGACCTTTCTCTCTGTCTCTCTCTCTCTCACTATCCACTCTGCCTGTCAAAAAAAAAAAAAAAAAAAAAAAAGAATTCTCAGACTTTTAAGCAGACATGCCAAAAATGCTGCGTATGGAGTGATCGAAAGAACAACATGCATAAATAAGTGGAAATCTCAACAGAGTCGGAAACTGAAAAATGAACTAACGAACATGGTAGAGGTTGGGAAGAGACTGCTTGACGGGTACAGAGTCATAGCCAGGAAGAAGTGTTGGTGCCTTGTTACACAGGGGGTTAACGGTGTGGTTTCATGTAGTCCGAAATACCTAAAAGAATTCTGAATGTGCTCACCACAGTGATAAATATCTGAGATGATGGATAACTTAACTCTCTTGATCAGTACCCGACGTATACGTGGGCCCACGCCACACTGTATCCTATGAAAATGCACAATTATTCTCTGTCAGTAAAAAAATTAAAATGCTAGAGTTAAAAAATCAAATACCACAAATTGAGAACCAGATCTGAAGTGCGATGGACACAGTAGAGGAAGTAGAGTGAAGATGAAGATAAGGAATACAAGACGCCCCCAACTGAGATACCTGGAGCAAAAACAAAGTGGGAAATATGGGGAAAGAATCTGAAATGTGTAAGATAAACCCAAATGCTGTACCATAAGTATAAGTGGTTGGAGTTCCAGAAGGAAGACAGAGAGAGAGAATGGGGCAGAAGAAGTATTTGAAGAGATAGGGCTTGGAACGTCATGAAACCAGTGAAGTACGTGAACACACATATCCGAGAAGCTCAGGAAATAAATACGAAGGCAGCCACATTGAAGCACGTCCCAGTCAGCCACAGCAAAGCCGAAGATAAAGCGATCTCACAGGGGAGAGAGGTCCATCCCACACAGGGCAAGGAGGGCGCGCTTGGCGGCTCATTTCTTGCCAGGAACAACGTAAACTTGAAGACCCTGGAAAGAGGTCTTCTGATGCTGAAAGAAAGAGCAGTGGTCCCCTGGATTTCTGCCTGCAGCGAAAACAACTTCAAACAGACAGGAGTAACAGTGCTTCCAGATAGTCGGAGGTAAGGGAGCCCATCCACGCCAGCACTGTGACAATGATGAAAGAGAAGCCAACCTAGATGACAGGGAAGGATGGGAGACGGAGTAAGTGTCTGGGGAAATACAGAGACCTCCTAAAAGTATCTTTATTTTTTTTATTTACAAATATAGATACTTACAATATTTGTTCATTTTCAATTTGTTTAAAAGGTATGGAGCTAGAGAAAGATCTTGCACCCACAGGTTCACTCCCCGAATATTCATAACAGCTCAGACTAGGCCATGCCAAAGCTGGAAACCTGAAACTCGATCTGGCTCTCCCGAGGAGGTGGCAAGAACCCAAGTACTTGAGCCATTACTGCTGCCTCCCGAGGTGCACGTTAAAAAGCAGGAGTTGGAAGTGGAGCTGGGACTTGAGCGCAGACATCTGATAGGGAGGCAAGTATGTCTTAAGCACCGTGCCAGGTGCCCTCCCAATTTCTTTATACGAAACGTGTCTAAGATGATTGGCTTTGGGGCCTGCATTGTGGCGTACTGGGTTAAGCCACCGTCTGCAGTGCCAGAATCCCATATGCATGCCAGTTTGAGTTGCAGCTGCTCTACTTCTGATCCAGCTCCCTGCTAATGTACCTGGGAAAGCAGCAGAAGATGGCCCAAGTGCTTGGGCCCCCGCACTCATGTGGGAGACCTGGAAGAAGTTCCTGGCTTCTGGCGTCGAATCTGCCCAGCTCTGGCCATTGTGGCCATTTGGGGAGTGAACCAGCAGATGGAAGCTCTCTCTCTGTCTCCCTCTCTCTTTTAGTAACTGTGCCTTTCAAATTAAGTTTTTTTAAAAAGAAAAAAATTATAACAATGTATTATGGAATTATACATTGAAATCTGATAATATTTTACAATTGAATGAGCCAAAAACTTCCTTGTTTATAGCATTTTCCTATACCCATGACATGAATATCCCTGCTCTGGGTAATTTCAACAGCTGGCTCACACACTTTCTGAATATTTTTTTTTTAAAGATTTATTCATCTATTTGAAAGTCAGAGTTACAGAGAGCAGAGGCAGAGAGAGAGAGAAAGGTCTTCCATCCAATGGTTCACTCCCCAATTGGCTGCAATGGCCGGAACTGCGCCGATCCAAAGCCAGGAGCTTCCTCCGGGTCACCCACGTGGGTGCAGGGGCCCAAGGACTTGGGCCATCTTTTACTGCTTTCCCAGGCCACAGCAGAGAGCTGGATCGGAAGCAGAGCAGCCAGGTCTTGAGCCGGCGCCCACATGGGATGCTGGCGCTTCAGGCCAGTGCGTTAACCCGCTGTGCCACAGCGCCGGCCCCACTTTCTGAATATTTAACAATCTCTCATGACAGAATGAGTTAGCTTTCAGTACTCCATTGGGTTTATAGAACATGTGAGTCTAAAAATACGGGGTGAGTGTTGGGCTACAGTGGGTGGGTATTGGGCTACAGTGGGTGAGTGTTGGGCTACAGTGGGTTAAGCAGCTCTGTGGGATGCCCATGAAGGACACCCAGACGGAGTTCCTGCCTCCCGGTTTTGGCCTGGCCCAGCCCCAGATTTTGTGGACATTTGGGGAATGAACAAGAGGATGGAAGATTCTCTCTCTATGTCTCTCTCTTTTTCCTCTCTCTCTTTCTCTTCCTTCCTCCCTCCCTCCCTCTCTCTCTCTCACTCTTTCAAACAAATTAATTTTTAAAGATAAAAAGACAAGGAAGCAGAGGGGGAGAGGGAGGAGGCCGTGGGATTCTGCTCCTGAAGACATGCATCATCATCGTAGGGATGTGGTGACGGTGTGTGTCATGATCTCTAGAGTAATCGCTAAAACAGTAACACAGAAATCAAGACAGGAAGTAAAATGGAACCCAAAACCTATACTCACCACAAAAAAGGCAAGAGAGGAAGAACAGGAACAAAGAACGGATAAGATAAACAAACATAGCAAAAGACACTCAAGACACTTCAACCAAATAAATAATTACATTAACTGTAAATGGACTAAACACTCCAGTTAAAAATTAGAGAATATCCAACTGGATTAAAAAAAAAAAAGCAAAGCCCACAGTTATACCATATACAGCAAACATAAATATAGAAACAGTCAGGTTAATAACAAAAAATAAAGTGGAAAAAGATAGACCATGCAAACATATAGTCTGAGAAAGCCAGCGTGGCCGTAGTACTATCAGACATTGAGTTTTCTGAATTATGTACACCGCATGGTGGGGTTCTAAATGTGTGTGAAGGAAACATTGAAAACAATATTAGAAGCCAGGCAAGGTAAGGTAAAGGGGGACATAATGAGTAACGTTTCGATCCTACACTGGAACTGTTAAAATAACACCCGTGGACTGTGATAAGTTCTGTATACACGAGGTAATGCCTAGAGCAAGCACTAGAAAGGCCATACAAACACCAGAGAGCAAATCTCTCCGTTGAAATATGGCCAAAGGTCTTGGGTGGATGTTTCTTCCAAGAAGCCATATAGGTGGCCAAAAAGCACAAGAGATTGCTCAACATCAACAATCAACAGGGAAATAAATGCACATCAAAGCCAAAATGAGAGACCACTACGTGCTCACTAGTATGGCTGTCATGTATTAAATACTCTACACACAAACCCAGACACGTGGAGAATCAGTGTTAGCGAGGGCGTGGTGAAACGGGTACCTGGTGCCCTGCTGGTGGGAATGTCAGATTTGGCAGTGCCTATGGGAAACAGCATTGCCATTCCTCAAAACCAAAACGGAACAAAGTATTGAATTACCCTATGGTCCAGCTACTCCACTTCCGGAAAGCAGAGACTTGGCAAATATTTGTATCTCCACGTCAATGGCAGCGTTGCCCACGACTGCCCCAAGGTGAACACCACCCAGTGTTGACCAGCAAATGAATGAACAAGCAAAGTACAGTGTGTACTCATCATGAAATATCACCCAGCCTTAGCAAGGGAAGACATTGCGGTACGAGACGCAGCATGGATGAACATTAAAGACACCCTAAGTGAGATCAGCCAGCTCCCAAAGGCCAACTGCTCCTGACAACACTTATATAATTAATTATAGATTAATCAGACACAGAGACAAAGCGGAAGGCAGGCTGCCAGAGGCCGAGGGAAGAGGGAACGGGGAGTTAGTGTTTAATGGGCACAGAGTTCCAGAACATGAAACTTCTAGAAAAAAAAAGTGTGAAACGTTCCAGTATCTATGGCTACTCAAAGAATTTGAGACCAAAAGAATAAAGTTTCAATTTGAATATACTGAAATTTAAAATGTCTGCTTCTGGGGCCGGCGCTGTGGTGCATCGGGTTAACGCCCTGGCCTGAAGCGCCGGCATCCCATATGGGTGTGGGTTCTAGTCCCGGCTGCTCCTCTTCCAATCCAGCTCCACTGTGGCCTGGGAAAGCAGTGGAGGATGGCCCAAGTGCTTGGGCCCCTGCACCCGTGTGGGAGACCTGGAGGAGGCTCCTGGTTCCTGGCTCCTGGCTTTGGATTGGCGCAGCTCCGGCTGGGGCGGCCATCTGGGGAGTGAACCATCGGACGGAGGACCTCTCTCTCTGTGTCTCTGCCTCTCCTCTCTCTGTGTAACTCTGACTTTCAAATAAATAAATAAATCTTTTTTTTTTTTAAATGTCTGCTTCATGACAGACAGCTGGGAGAATGGGAGGACCAGGTACGGACTGGGAAGAATTCTTTGCAAACTGTGTCTGAAAAAGGACTGTTCCCTGGCATACATGTCCATAAAGCACTCGCAAAAACTCAACAGCAAAGTGCCAAACGGGCTTATTAGAAAATAGGCAAACGAGAGGAACAGATAATTCACCAGAGAGGATGCACAGACGGCACATCAGCACACACAGGTGACATGTTTCCCCACTGGGGACCTGGGGATCCAGACGGCAGTGAGATGGCAGTGCAACCCGGCAGCCGAGCCAAAAGAAAAAATTGCGACAACACCCGGCGCCGGCCCGGATGTGCAGAAGCTGATCATTGTACGTCGCCGGTGGAAGTGTAAAACGGTCCTTCGGCTTTGGTTTGACAGTTCCTAAACAACGACGCACGCAACTGGCCTGGCGACCTGGGGAGTGCACGCCTGTCCACTAGTCCAGGAGAAGGACGGGGCTCCCCGGGCTCTGCAGGTGGCTCGCTCACCATGGGAGAGAAGGAATCCACCCCAGCCGCGGAGCAGCGGCCCTGACCACCAGCTCGGCCCCTGCGAACCTCGTGTCCGGTGGAGGCTGTGGCCGCCGTCACCCGCTCTCGGGACAGGTGAACTGAGGCCGGCGGCGGCGGTCGCTGCAGTGGGCACAGCCGGTTCGCGAAGGCAGAGCGGGCTTTGAATGCGGGTGATCCCAGTGAGCAATCCCTAATCCTCCCCTTGCCCGTTTCACAAGCCAGTCAACAATGGCGAGGAGAGCTTAAGCCAGCTACCCCGGGCCTGCCCCGGGCTACAGCGATGCGTGACCCCAAGGCCACGCCGCCTTGTGAGCTGGCCTGGCTCGTCCGGCCCCCTGGTTCCCGCGCTGGACTTTCCCCAACCTCCTGCGGCCCCTTGCACGCGGTCCCAGGGAGGAGCGGCCCGAGGGCGGGCTCCGCAGCGCAGTCCCCTCCCCAGACCCTCCCCCGGGCTTTAAGCCGGCGCCGGCCCCGACGGGCCAGTCCCGGGCGCCGCTGCGCGGGCGATCGCGCTGATGGCCGCGCTGGCGGCGCTGGCGGCGCTGGCTAAGAAGGTATGGAGCGCCCGGCGGCCGCTGGTGCTGCTCTTGACGCCGCTCGCCCTGCTGCCGGTGGTCTTCGCGCTGCCGCCAAAGGTAACGCCTCCGCCGCCGCTGCGCCCCCTCCCCGCCCGCCTATCGCTGGACAATCCCGCAGCCCCCAGATCTCAGGGCGAGACCGCCGAGGTCCCAATCTAGCCAGGTCCCGCCAGACCCCCCCTCCCCCCCGCAAACTTCTCCCCTTGCACCTGCTCCCCCGGGTCCCAGCCACCCTCCTGGATTCTCGGATTTCTGCCCGAAAGACGGCTCTTTGGAGCTCTCTGCGCGCTTGGTGCTGGGTCGCACATTTGTGATTGAAGGAGAGCCAAGTCCTGAGGCCTGGGGCAAGTCACTGGACCTCTCTGAACTTGGTCTTACTCATGCAAACTGGAGGCACGGTAGCGCCTGTCCGGGTGTAGCGCGTACTGCTAGCACACGTTCACACCTAAGCTACTTGCAACCAGGTGGGTGCAGTGCAAGTGCCTGAGGCCCAGGGGCGTCTCTCTGCACCAGGTCCTTACTCGGTGGGGGCACTTACCTGGCACTTCCTGGGGGCCAGGCTCCACCCTTGCGCATTGCTTTCTTTAACCCTTCCTGAGCCCTCCCTTCTCCAGGGCTCAGAGTCGCACAGCAAGTGACTGAAGAGGGGTTGGATCCTGGGCTTGTTGGAACCCAGAACCCTAGCTTCTTCCAGACTCGCAAAGATAAAAGTGGAGAGAAGGTGTGATATAGTGGCGCGTTCCCCAGCCTGGGTCGGCCGAGACCGGGGGAGCTGCCAGGAGAAAGGGGCGCTCCCTGGGCACAGGGAGTGAAGAGGCAGGACCAGGCAGTGCCAGGGAGACCCTGGGCTAGTGCACAACGATTTTTTTCTTTTCTTTCTTTTGTATGTGTGTGTGTGTATGTGAAATTATCCAAACGGTTAGGCTCCTGACATGGGAGGGAGGAACAGCGAGTGCTGGAATAGGAACAGGTCACTTCCCGAAAATCCAGCCCGGCCTGGGCCACCTGCTGACCTCAGGGCCTCAGACCAACCTCCTTTCTTCTTCCAGCCTCACATTCCTGTCTGTAAAATGGGACGACACTGTGCCAGCTGCTGGGCATTGATGCGAGGAGTGGTCAGAGTCTTGGTGGAAGGCTGTGTGGATGGGCCCGGGGAGGTTGCTGTCTGTGGGGCCACAGGCGGCGTCCCTCTGGGCTGGGGCCGCAGCCTCCACTCTGGCCTCTAGCAAGATGGGTGCTTTGGGGCCTGGACCATCTCTGGCTGAGGGGTCTCCTTAAGAGAGAGGATTCCGATTCACAAAGTGCAGCACAGGACTTGGGGGAGGCTCGGAAACTTGACTTTCATTAGCTTCATGGGGATTCTGCCCGCTGAAGCCGGCTGTGCACCCCTGGAGCGCTGAGCCTGCTGGGACGTGGGCCATGCTCAGAGCGCGGCTCTTCCTCCTGCTGGGCGGCCTGCTGGGAGTGTCTTGGGCATTGTCCTGTGACATCGTCCCCCCTCGACAGGTGAGGAACGGAGGCTCTGCCAAGGTAGGGGACTCCCGCGGACACGGCTGACCCGGGCCACTGCGCTAGACCTGCTCTGTGTAGCCGCCTGCGTTCAGGGACGAGCACGCCTCTTCCCAGTGGTTCCCTGGTGGGGACCCTTTGTGTGGCCCTAAATGCCACTGCCTCTTGACGTGGCCGATAGACAGGGAGACTCCTCCCAGGAGCTAACCAGACACTGCCCGTGAGAGCCTTCCCTCACCGGGGCTGACAGGGTAACTTAAAGACGCGCCTGCTGTGCACCACGGCTTCCAGCCGGCCATGCCCGGGGCTCACTCCCAGCCCTGAAGTCAGTCTCTTCTAAGCATCTGAGCCGAACAGGAGCCCTGAAGCCACCAGTGCAGTGGTCGGGAGCACCTGGGCTCCTAGAACCTGCTTGTGAAGGTGCAGGCATCAGCTGGAGGGGCTTCCGCACCGGGCACTGGCTGGGTGGTCCTGAGTGAGGTCCTTGCCGGGGCCTGGTTTTCCAGCACAGTGACATCTCCAGGCCGCCACTGCTGAGAACCCAGGAGTCTGTGCGGCTGAGAGCGTTGGCTCCCGTGCACCTGCGTCCTGGCGGGGAGGCTGAGCCTCACGGCGGGAAACAGTTCTTGCATTCCGTCCTCTGGCCCGTGAACGCTGTAGGCGGGGGTGCAGAGAAGTGGGACACAGTCCTGGAACACGGCGCTGGAATTTCCGCCCCACTGGGGATCCCGGCTCTGGCTGTCAAGAGTGCCCGAGGTCCAGGAAGCCAGGCCACTGCCAGGACAGCCTCGGCGTTTTCCAAGGAGGGCCGCGGGCAGACTGGTCCGGCGGCCTCACAAGGAGCACCAGCCCTGTGTGTGTGCGGAGGAGTCTCGGCTCTTCTGCCTGCATCCACAGGGAGCCACAGATGAGGTCTTGACTGCGGGTGCCCACAGGTGACTCCAAGGAGGCTCGGAGGAGGGGGAGTCGGGCGCTGTTCCGAGCAGATCTGCTGCGCAGTGGGGTGGGGGTGTGCCTTGCACAGGGGGCCTGGAAGGGTCTCGGGAGGCCAAGCACCCTGGGGCAGAGCTCCGTCCAGCCAAGGAGGGGTCTCTTTTGCTAACTTTCACAAAGGCTGTGGTTGGGGATCTTCTCAGGGGGTGATAAATGGTCCGCCTGTGAGGTCGGCGGCTCAGTATGTTACATTTGCTGAATTATTGAGCAGGCAAGTGGCCAGGAAAATGGTCATTTCAGATTCACAGCTTAGGAGCCAGAACTGGATTCTCATCCTGCACACACCTGCTCCATGACCCAGGGCGAGTCCGTGTGCTGCTCGGGGTCTCGGCGTCTTCATTTACACCACAGCCACGGTGTCACCCCCTTCCTGGTCATTCCTGGGGCTCCGTGGAATAACATTGTGCCGACACCAATTCTCACTCACTAAAGTCATCATTCGAGGTGAGTTTCAGCACTCCCATTCTGCAGATGGAAACACTGAGCCCTAGAGAAACTAAAGCGCTGGAAAAAGCACGAGCCTGAGAAGCAGGTGGACCTGGGTTTGGGTTTTGACCGACTCTGGGCTGGAGGCTCAGTTGCCCCATCTGTGAAACTGGCGGAGGTAGCAGGGCGGACTCACAAGAGCTGTTACAGAATTGAGCTGCAGGAATTGTGCAGTGTGCAACACAGACAGATGTACCGTGGTCGCAGAGCAGTGATGCTACCCCACATTGGCCGCATGCTGCGTTACGTGCCTTTCAATGCAGCTCATCGCCCCCGCATTGTCCCTGCACAGCAGCCTGGGATGCGGGAACAGCGATGTTCTCTTCACAGCTGACGAAAGGGAAGCACAGAGGCGGTAAGGTGCATTCCCAGGGTCGCACAGCTGTGTGAGCTGCTAACTGTCCTCTGTCATCCACACGCTCTCCCGGCCAGGGTGGCAGCCAGGGTGGCCAGGGCCCTGGGAGGCCCTCGGGTCTTCCTTCCTGGGAAGGATTTCCCAGAACAAGCAGGGCGTGCGGTTCGGTGGATGGAGCACCTGCCCTGGCCACAAGCTGCCCGCGGCTTTCGGCTTCCCCTCACTGAACCCGAAGCGCTCAGGCTGCGAATTTTCCCACAGGCTCCCCAAAGGGCGTGCAGTCTGGCTTGGCTTCTGTCATCCAGATACCACCTGCATCGTGGTCGCCGGACCCCTTACCATGCGGTGCTGTTTACCGTATCACATTGCTTTACGCAGCCATTGTTTTAAGGTGGTGCCCTACCGCTCTCCGCTCCTTCTTAACAAATGTAGATACCAAAGGAGACCTTATGTCTGTCCCCTGGGTGGGAGCCCAGGATCTGCAATGATCAGCAGAAGCGATAGCAATCAGCCAGTACCGTGCAGTGTTGGTTAACTCTGGCCGCAGGCTGCCTCCCTGAACCTGACTCCCAAACCCTTGCCCTCCCCCTCCACTCCCAGGCTGTCTGCCTCCTGCATAAGGATGCTGCTTGTGGGGCTGGCGCTGTGGCACAGCCGGTTAAGCTGCTGCCTGCAGTGCCGGCACCGCATTTCAGCACCGGTTCAAGTCCCAGCTGCTCCACTTCCGATCCAGCTCCCTGCTAATGCGCCTGGGAAAGCAGTAGAAAACGGCCCAAGTGCTTGGGCCCCTGCACCCACGTGGGAGACCCAGATGGAGTTCCATGCTCCTGGCATCATCCCGTTGTGGCCATTTGGGAATGAACTCACCGACGGGCAGATGCGATGTGACTGCCATGGAGGAAGAAGCGAATCCTGCAGATCCCCAGAAGGGAGGAGGCAGGGCGCAGCGCACAGGGCACCCGGGCAGGGAGCAGAGGGAGTGAGACCAGGCGGGCCAGAGCCTTTCTTGGGTTTCCCTAGGAAGGCGTGGGCGAGGCAGAGTGGGCAGGCTCCCAGCAGCCCCAGGGCAGAGAGGCTGAGCCCAGGTCTGTGGTTCTCAGCCTTGGGGTGATTAGGCCAGGTGGGCAGAGGCCTGGAGGGGAGAGACCCTTGGAGGCTGTCTGTTGGTGGTCTTGCGTAAGATGTGCTTGCCTGTGGGCTAGTCATTTCTAGCCTCTAGGAATTGGCTAGCACCAGGAGACACACCTGCCGGGTGTCAGAGCAGCAAATACAGAAGCGAGAACCAGGCCGTGGTGACCTAATCCCTTCTCTTGCTTTTTTCCAGCCTCAAGGCCTTCTTTTCAGTTCACAATTGCCAAGCTTGCTCCTGCCTCAGGGCCTTTGCGCATGCTGTCCCCTGGGATGGTCTTCCACAGCTGGCTCGTCCTGGTCATTTGGTCTTAGCTCCCATGGCAACTCCTCCAAGCAGGCCTCCTGAGTGCCCCTTCTGCGGAACACTTGGCTTCCGCGCCCCACGCACCACTCTCGGACACAGTTTCCTGTTTTACTCTCTGCATTGCGTCCATCCCAGTCCGAAACGATCATTCTTTATCCAGCATCTGCCTTTCCCACTGGGCGTGAGCAACCTAAGGGCGGGGCTCACGGCCACCACGTCCCGGGCGTCCCCAGTGTCTGAGGGTCTCACCCACAGTAGGTGCTCAGGGACAGGCGCGGAAGGAATGAACCTGGGCTTGAGCCCCGGGTTCTGGTTCCTTCTGCGCTCGCTGCTGTTCCAAGACCCCATCCTGCGCCTGACTTGCGCAATGTTTGAGCTGGAATCAGTGTTTCCAGTTCTGTTTTTCAGCTGGGAAAACGGGGCCCAGTGGTGGCCCCAGGGCCCGCATCTCTGCCCCTCCCTGCTCTCCCGCCAGCTCTGACCCACCGCCCGCCCTGTCCATCCCCCGAGTGGGCACTCAGACCCCTTGGCCTCAGACCCGCTTCTCTGAGGCCCGGCCAAGTTTCCACTTCACTGGCCCTCCCGCCAGGTGTGTAAACAGGCGCCAGGGAGCCAGATGGAGTTTCCTGACCCGACCCCATGGGACAGCGCCCTCTGCACCGATGAGCAGGACTCTGACACCTGAGAGTCGGCCCTAGCTGGGGCCCGGCCTGCAGCAAGTCGCACAGTGCATCCCAATTGCTCTCTCCAGCTGCAAGGTGGGGGGCCCTGGGAAGAGCTCTAGGTCGCGCCGACCCTGGTGAGCCCTTTCCCTCTCTGAGCCTGGATTTCCGTACCTGCAGAGCGGGCGTAGTGGGGAGGCCTGCGGGTGCCTGCTGCCTAGCAGGTGCGCAGTAGCAGCTTCTGCTGCCGCCGTTGTCTGCAGAGCGGGATCGCAGGCCCGCTGCTCTGTCTCCTCATCTCCGAGGGTCACGTGAAAGGCAGCAGGGGGCTGTGCCCGCGGTGGGGGTGGGGGTACCCACGCATGGATCAGCGCTGTGATCCCAGCTGGGTAAACACTGGGAAAGGGCCCGGGAGGGCAGCGTGCCGCCGCCCTGCTGGCCAGCCAGGGGGAGGGTCCCCTGCCTGTCCCTGTGCTCTGCTCTCCTGTGGGAGCCTGATCCACAGGCCAGGCTCATGTCTGTGTCCTCAGCTCCCCCCAGCACCTGCTGGCCCCTAGGAGGCTGCAGGGAGTGGCCCCAAGTCTGTTGATGTCCTGGGCCACGTACCTTCCCCGTGTCCTCTCGCCTGTCCCCCGAGAGACCCCATGGGAGCCACAGCCCAGGCCTCTTGGGGGGGCTTCCTCAGTGCCACAGGTGAACTTGCTGTTGCATGGCATGGCTCTGGGGACACGTGTGTTATTCTCATGTTTGTAAGTGAAGAAACTGAGGGGCAGCGTGGATCGAGCCCATGTGAGCCCCCACGGCTGGGAAGTGGCAGGGCGGGGACGGCAGCCTCAGCGCTCTGGCTCCAGGGTCTGTGTTCGATGCGCCCATTGTACAGGTGGGGAGGCTGAGGCTGAGAGGTGAGCCCACCTGCTCAGCATCTCACAAGGAGGAGACGGAGTCTGGGGAGCCCTATGAAGGTTAGATGTTACGGGGACAGGAGTCTCCATGAGCTGCTGGGCACGGTGGGTAGGAGTTTGGGCATGGCTACTTGGCATGTGGGCTTGGGGGACACAGACCTGCTCGGGGAGTGGAAGCCAGGGGCTCCTGCTGCCTGCCTGTTTCCTCATCTGTCACCTGGGCCCCATGGGGCTGGGGGGAGGGGCCAGGGAGACCGCACAGTGGCCTTCAGAGTGCACGCAGGGGCCTTGTCCGTGTTGCCCACCAGCACCCAGCGCCTGGCGCCCAGTCCGTGCCTGATAACCCTAAATGAAAATGGAATCAAAATGGCCGTTTCTCCGGGGCTTCCCGTGCGCCGGGCACAACCCACCAGGAACTAACACAATTGCACTCTGAAAAGTCTACAGACAAATCGAATTAGAAGATAAGCCTGTTTGATGCAAGTAACACAAACTCCACGCGAAACTTTTTCATAATATGCACTGCCACGAAGAACCTCCATGTAGTCAGTCGACAGGTGTTCATTCTCCGGGGGCACCTGGCCGTCAGCCGGGCACAAGTCCTTGTAGAGGGGTGACATGAACAGAAGCCGCACCCTGCACCCCATAAATAGGCACAAATACTATGTGTCAACTAAAATGCTTTAAAAGTATTTTTTAAAAATATTTTTAAAAAGCTCCCAAGGCAAAGAAACCACCTGGATGAGGAAGTGGGGGTCATGGCATTTGTGGGGGCAGAAGGGAAGGGGTCAGGATGGGGGCAGTGCCGTCAGGAAGGGGTTGTTGGAAAGGCAGCATTGGAACCCACACCCAGAGGAGGTGCCGAATGAGCCAGGGCCAAAGGCGGTGAAGGAGGCAGCCCTGAGCCCCGACAAAGGGAGAGTCTTCCAGGCAGCGGGAACAGCAGGTGCAGGGGTCCTGAGGTGGCAGGAATGATGAGTGCTCTTCCTCAGGCCTCGGGCAGCCCTGGGAAGGAGGCCATGGCGCCTGGGCTCCCCCAGCCCCCGGGAGCTGAGCTGCAGGGCCGAGGCAGGATTTAAAGGCATACCCCACCCCAACACCCCAACACCCACAGGCAGGGTTTCACCTCCATCCTGTTTACTCAGGCCTTCACAGGTGTGCACGGGCTCCCAGGTGCATAGGGAAGTGGAGGAGCCCTAAGGGGCAGCTCGAGATGCACCCTCCTCCCCCCCCCCCCCCCCCCCGCTCCATGCTGGGAGCTGAGGGAACCCTGGGAGGGGAAGGAGCTGCCTGCCCAAGGTCGCACCGTGAGTCAGCTCCTTCCCCAACCCACCGCGTGTCCCGCCCTCCTCCAGGGGACTCGGGACCCTGGGGGCTTAGGTCCAGGCAGTGCCTCTCCCCTCCCCACCTGCCCGCCCGGCCTGTGAATGATTAGTGAGGCCTGGGCAGCCACGGGTGAGAGCTGCCCCAGGAGCACTTTTAATGAACAGCTCCGAGAGCTTGAACTTCTCACCACATCCGCTAATGAGCCAGGAGTCTGAGGCCCTCCGCTCCGGATGGGGTGGCTGGGCTCAGAGGTCTCCTGGGCCAGGTGCCCTCCACCCTCTCCTCGTCCCTCCATGGAGTCGCGGGCCCATGGGCCGTGGGCGACCCCTGACTGCTCTGCCCAGCGTTCTGCAGGCACACGAGCAGGCAGGAGGGCGATCTGGTTGGGAACCAGAGGTCGGGCTTCCTGCTGCCTCCACTGCGTCCACCTTGTCCTCCCGGGCTGGTTTCTGACCTAGCCCTCACACCTTAGTGTGTCCCTCTGTAAAGTGGGCACACCGAAGCCAGCTCTGCCCGTCCTTAAGGCTGAGCAGACGCAGAGAGGATGCGCAAATGCCTGGAAAGCATGTCTCTCTTTCCATGCCCTGTAGAACCTTCCAGAGTGTGGGAGGAGCTAAAGGCACACTAACAACTGCGTAAAGTCAGCACTCAGCAAACACTGGCTGACAGCCGCACCGTAAATCCTCACCCCGGAGCCCGAGACTGGAGCCCTGGCTCCGACCCCACAGGGAGGCTATGGCCTCGACCCTTGCCAGAGGGGCACGCAGGATGGAGAAGTGGCTGGGCCGCTCTGTGTCTTAGTGCTCCTTGTTTCTGACCAGGGTCACTGGTGAGCAGGTGAGCGAACTCATGTGACAAGAGTGTTCTGGTGCCTGGCACGTGGTGAGCTCTCACTGAACAGTAGCGTTGTTCTCATCAGCCGTTCGCGCTGAGGCAGAGCGACCTTCGGCACGTCGCTTGAACTCCCTGAGCCCCGGCAAACAGGAGGCCAGAGTCCCAGCTGCCTCCAGGGGCCTCCCAGGCGCCTCTGTAGAACCCTGCCTGGCAGGCAGCGAGTGCTCCCAGGAGCGGCGCACTGAGGCGAAGACGGGGAGTGGCCGAGAAACGCCTCGGGAGTTGTGCACCTGTCAAAGTCCCTGTTCCTGTTCCTCCCCCTTTGGCCTTTTCTCTGATGCTGGCCCAGTGCCCGAGGCGCATCCTCATCACGCAGGGACACAGGCGCTCAGGCCCGCTGCTCAGGGGCAGCGTGGAGGCGGCGCAGCGGGTGTGCGCCCAGGACCGCGTGACTGCACGTGGCCTTGTCCCCAGAGCCTCCACAGAGCTGCCCACCCCTTCTTGCTGACCACAGGCCTCATACCAAGGGGCTTCCGGCCCTGGCAGACGCAGTTTCCCCTGGCTTCTCTCTGGCCCTTGCCGGGCAGGGTCCTTTCCCCGGGCCTGCAGCGTGTGCGCCGATCTCCTTCCCCGGCTGTGGCTGCACCTGCGTCCCCCCTAGAATCACTGCCGTCCCTCCTCAGTGGCAGAACCAAGGGCCTTGGGGCCCTGGGATGCAGTGGAAGGAGGGGAGACATGTGCTCAGGCGACCGAGCCGTCAGCAGCTGGCAATTAACTGGGTGCTGTGCACGCCACCGGTATTTGGCCAGGGTGGCCTGGTTTAGTCCCCGCAGCCAGGACTCCGTGAGGTTGAAAGTCGTTTCACCATTATGGTCACCATCCCCATTTTCCAGACGAGGAAGCAGAGTCGAGTTACTTGCTCTTGGAAGTGGCAAAGGCAGGATTCGAACCCAGGCACTCTGGTCCCCGATGCCAACTCATAAGCCCCAGGCTCCTCTGCTTCTGGGCATCAGGGCCAGACTCCAGGCCCTGGCTCCTGGCTCCCCGGCCACCGTTCTTTCCGCAGATCCTGATAGCCCCTGCTTCTTGGGGGTTGGCCAAGGCACGTCTGGGCGCCGGACCTCTGTGGCCATTCTGTGATGCCACCTTCCCTGTGCTGTGCACAGCCCACTGAGGCTCAGGGTTAGGAGCGACTTGGCCGAGATTGAACTCACCAGTAGCTTGATCCCTCAAGCTTTGACCATAATGGGACGTCCCGCCCTGGGCTGCAGATCGGGAGGAGAAACGGGAGGTGCAAGGCTTGGCTCCTGCCTCGCTGGATTTAGGGTTCAGCGCTTCACAGCCCCAGCCGTAGATGACCCTGGGGAGCTGGCTGTACTGGCGGCAGGAGGGCACACTGCAGGCAGCTGGCCAGGGCGCTCTCGGCCTGGCATAGGGCTCTTGGAACCTGCCAAGAGCCCAGTCCGGTCTGGAGCCCGCAGCGGGCTGGGGGAGGGGACGTGGTGGGTTCCGCAGCCTGACCGCTCCTGGCCCTGGAGAACGGGCCCTTGCTCTTCCTCCTCCTGGGCAGAGGGGCCGGCTTGGGGGCAGTGAGGGGGAAGGTCCCTGACGTCTGCCTGGAGATGATGCCTCAGCTCAAAAATTCACCCCTGACACGGCGTTTTCCTGTCTGCTCCCGGCCCTCCCAGCCACCTCTGCGACTTTAATCCCGGCGGCAGTGCACTGGCTAAGCCCGAGACACGGGAGTTTCTGTGGCGGGGGGATTATGAGGCTTCCTGTGAGAAATCCGGACCCTGGAGCGCGTGTCTGGTTGAGGTGGTGAGTGGGGCTGGGTCAGAGACTGCCCAACCCCCTCACCCACTCTTTCCTTGCTCCCAGTCCCGGCCAGGACCAGGCGAGCCAAGGCAGGCAGGCAGAGAGCAGGTTTTACAAGGGGTCCAAGTCCCGCACCTGCCTCGCCCAGGCACCAGCCCTGCTCCCGCCCCCTACTGCCTGATAAAGCTCAGGACACCACGGCCTGTCAATGAAATAAAACCCTTTGCTCGCACAGTCTACCCCGGATTTGCTGTGTGACCTCAGGAAAGACACCTTCCTTCTCTGGGCACCCGTTCCCTCCCACATACGAGGGGTCAGACTGGACCAGGGCGTCTCGACTTCGGTACCATCAGCACTGACTCCACTGGGAGCAAAGAATTCTTTATGGTGGAGCCGTCGTGGCCCACGTTCATCAGATGCCAGCAGAAGCGCCCTCTGGGGACACAGTCCCCCACGATTGAGCATCACGGCGTTAAGTGGTCTCAGGTCCGTTCTGGCTCTCATTTGGTAAGATTTAAGAATAGTGTTGTTGGAGCCCAGCCTGGAGAAATTAAACTGCTATTATTAATAATAAGATAATGTTAAGATGTGTTTAGGAACCATGATATGGCGGCAACAAATTGTGTTTATTGAACTGTTCTCTGTACCGGTCACCAGCTTGGTGGTCATCTTAGGTCAAATCAGCCCCTCTGAGGCACGTGCTGTGGCCCACCTGCAGCACTGGAACTGGAGGGTGAGGGGTTGACAGCGGGCGCAGGCTCACCAGGGGCACCGTGGCAGCGTCTGGTCTGGAGCGCTGGCTCGTCTGACCCCCGCCCCCCAGCCCCGGCTGCTACTGCTGTGCCTGTTCTTTGTAAGCATAACAGAAGACACAGATACACCAAGGGAAACAGCATTTTTCTGATGACCAGATTACCAGGTGGGAGGCTCTCTGGGCCCAGGGTGGTAGAAAAAAGACTTTCCTGTTTCACTCACCGTCTGAAGCAGTCGGAACACAGCACCACGTGGAGCACCAAACTGCCAGGCTTGGCGATAGGAGAGGAGACCACGGTCCGGCTGCACCCCGCTGTGAAGAGCTGACAGAGGCAGGGGTTTCAGAGCAAACGGCAGAAGGAGACGAGTGGCAGGTGCATCTGAGGTCCCGGGCAGGGTGCAGGCTTCCCCAGAAGTGTTCTTCAGCCTTCTGAGTTCTCCTTCTTCCTGGCAAAGGGAAGGAGAGTCTTGAGACAGATGTGACCAAGTGGGCTGGAGATGGACTGGATCAGGAGGCTCAGAAACCCATGGGCAGGGGCAGGGTGTTGGAGCGGCGTGGAAGGGAGGTCATGGGTAAGGACCAGCTACATGGTTGTGATGCTTTTGGTCTCCTCTTAAGACACCAGCAGACTGCGGCTTTGGGTCACAGAAATTGGGTCTTGGCTCCAGCCTGCTTGAGAGTAGGACAGGGTTCTGAGACGGCCAGCAGCACTGAGGCAGACGCCTGGCCCAGCCCCTCTGCACAGCCATCCCTCCAACAAAGAGCTGGTCTGTGATGGGGAGTGAGCAGGGGACCCACAAAGAGGTGGTGAGAGGAGTGAGAAGGAAGGGGCATCCCCTAAAAAAGAATGAACCAGGGAAGAACTACGTTACGAACCAGAAGAATCCATTGAATGGATGTTTTCTTGTGAAATATAAAATCAAAGATTTATGGACGTCTTTAATAACCAAATCCCAACATAAGAAATAAAAAATGGGTCAAAGGAGAGACACTAAGAGGTAGAGGAAGGTGGGAACTTGGTGTTCAGGAAGAGAGTGGAAGAGAAAAATGAAGCCACCGTATTACAAAAGGCCGTGAGCGACAGAGCACCGTGGGGAGACAGGAAAAGCCTGGGCAAGGCCGTGATACCCAGGCTGAAGAAGGCGGCACAGAATGAAGTAGAAAAGAAGAGAAAGAAAAGATGAATGAAAAGTGACCGATATGGAAGACAAAGGAAGGGCCACACGTGCACACGGATGCTCCCGAAGGAGCAAAGACCAACAAAACCGAAAACAGTGTTGGAAACTTTAACACACGGGCACTTCAAGAAGTCTGTAGGAAAATGGAATGAAGATATAGGTTTGAGTGCAAAACGTTTTTTGAAATCCATGCATAGCTTTCTGAACACTATGCATTTTCCGTGACCTATTTGAAGACGTCTCATAAAGGAACAGTTCTTGGAAATGAAACTAAAACGTAGGCAGATTTGAAGAGCATACGGCCCCCCAGAAGAAAACACAGAGACCAGTTAACACAGAGTTGTATTGTGGTGACGTCAACGGACTTGAAGGTTAAGCAAAAATTCTGGTGGATCTCCAGGCCAGAAATTCAAGTGCGCTCCGAGGCGACGAGATCGGAGGGCCTCAGATGTCCGGGCTGCAGGGACACATGTCCTCCAATCCCCTGAGAAAGAAGGCGTGACCCGAGCGGTGCACAGCCACGCTGCTCTCGCGTTCAGAGAATGCCTCCTTCTAAGGAACAGGCCCGTGGATGCGGGGAGGGGGCCAGGGCGCAGGGGGAGCCATGAAGTTGACCCTCCCACGTCGTGTCGTAGCTCACGCCGATGCAAAGTTTGGAAAATAAGGGGTGCAGAGAAGTAACAACTAATCCCTAGCTTCACCCCAAGAGAGGTCCCATCGGGCGTACTTCTCACCCGGAATGTGCACAGGCCAATACGGTTGTCCCCTGTTTTGCCGAGGGACAAACTCAGGTTCAGAGCTGTCGGTGGCTTGTCACCGTGCTCAGCTTCCCCAGCCCTGAATCCTCCAGACCTGCACTGTCCAGTGATGGAAATGTCCTAAACGCTTCTGCCCCAAACACTAGGCACCAGTCACCTGTGGCTGCCGAGCACCTGAAGCGCGGCTGGTGTCACTGAGCAACTGGACTTGTAAGTGTTCCCTTCATTTTGATTCGTTTAAATGTAAACAGTTGCTTGTGGCTCGAGCCTCCTGTGTCTGGGCAGCCCAGCCCCAGGGATTTCTTTGGCATTCTTTTCCCTCCTGACACAGCCGGGCACTTTGCGTTTCAGCCACCCCATCCCATCCATGTCAAGTTCTACTAAACGCAGCCTCTGGGCTCCGTGGGACCTGAGGTGCAGACTTCTTGCGGGTGGCACCTGGTTCTTGGGCTGCAGCCTGCACGAGGCCTGGTCCTTGGCTCCTCCCCCCGAGGTTTTAGCTGAGTCACGCTGACTTCCCAGACTGCAGAGGTGAGAGACGCTTCACCCAGGGCTGCTACTCCACCTGCCCAGGGGGCCCCGCTGTCGGATCCCCTCCCTGCTCCGCCCCTCCAACCGGAGCCTGTGGACTGGACAAGGAGGCAAAGGGTTACCCTGAGATGACCCCGAATACGAGTCTACGCCACCTCCCCCAGCCGCTGACTCCCAGAAGTTAAAATTCAAAGGAATGGGGCTTGGGGTCATGTGACGCCACCCTCAGACTTTAACCAGGCCCTTCCTCAGGAGGCCTCTGTTTTGCAAACAGGCAGACGGAGCCTCAGCGTGGCTGGGTGGCAGCGCTGAGCTGATAGAACGGGGCCCAGAGGCGCAGAGGGAGCTGCTCGCCTGTGGGGTGAGCAAAGGCCTGGACCCCGTCTCCCGCCCTGGGCTCTCTCCATGGTTGCACTGGAGCAGTGAGATCTCTTGTGCTCTCCATGGTCCTGAAGAACTCTCCCCTCTTCTCCAGCCGTCAGACTTCACACCTGTACAATGGTGGCTTTTTTTGGTCAGATTTATTTATTTGAGAGTAGAGTTACACAGAGAGAGAAGGAGAGGCAGAGAGAGAGAGAGAGAGAGAGAGAGAGAATCTTCCATCTGCTGGTTCACTCCCCAAATGGCCACAATGGCCGGAGATGTACCGATCTGAAGCCAGGAGCCAGGAGCTTCTTCTGGGTCTCCCACGTGAGTGCAGGGGCCCAAGCACTTGGGCCACCTTCTACTGCTTTTCCAGGCTACAGCAGAGAGCTGGGTCGGAAATGGAGTAGCCAGGACTCAAACTAGCGCCCATATGGGATCTGGCACTGTAGGCGGCATATTTACCTGCTTTGCCACAGCGCCAGCCCCACAATGGTGGTTTTCGAGTGGAGCAGGGATGTCCAATACAGGGTTCTGTGATCCCTGCCAAGCTGTCAGCTCCCTGATGCCACCTTCGGTACCGTGTGTCTGTGTGCGCGTAGGTGGGGGTCTTCATGACTGACCAGAGGCGCCCGTGTCTGCGCCAATCAAGACCATCTAGAGACGCGGTCATGAATTGACGACTGTGGGCTGGATGTGACTTTTTGGCCCACACTTTACTTGTAATGAGTAAACCTTTTGAAATGACAAGATTTCACATAAAAGCACAGGTTGAAGCTTCTTTTGAAAATCCAGGCGACCTGACATTATGGGGCGCACGTTTTGCCCTCACAACTATTACAGGAGCCAAGCAGCAGTTGCTGTCCTCGGGGGGGGGGGGGCGTGCTCCCCACCTCACCACAGTCCCCACCCCGCCCTTTTGCCCCCAGGATCCGGAAACCCTTTTGTCAGCTGTAGGTGGTCACCAAGCTTGGACAGTCCCCTCTATTAAAACGATGACTTTCTATGCTCCTGGCACTGTCCAAAGTGCAAGTCTCACTCGAAAAAATGATGCGATTTCTCTCTCACCAGGCCCCTTCACTCAAATTATCCTTTGCATTTGAATTTGTAGCACCTGGTTCATCTCATTTAATAAAAACCTAGGAGACACCAAGGATAGAGGTGAACACAGACCGGCCAGGGCCCGGTTGCATGCAGGTCTGAGAGGAGAAAGAGACAACACATGAAGAAGCAAATGATAGACTTCCGCTTGTGAGCAGTGTGGCTTTGTGTGAGGAAGCCAGACAACGTGGAGTGGAGCAGGCCACAGCTGACGTGCGATGGGAGAAGAACCCTGAGGAGGGGCCTTGGGAGGGAGGCCGAACAGCAAGGGGCTACCAGGCAGACGTGGTCAGGCGGCCAGCAGGAGGAGCAGCAGGTGCAAAGGCCAGGAGGCAGGGCCTTGGCCCGCTGGATTCCTGAGCGCTCACCACTGGGCGTCCGCCAGGCTGAAGGTTTTTTCTGTCCTCACGGCCCAGCAGGGTTTCACTTATTAATTCCCCAGCAGATGCCTGGCACCCAGCCGGCAAGTCTGAAGCCATTTGCCCACAGGAAGCTCAGCCGGGCAGGGAAGCCGTTTGGGGTCACCCGGGCCCTACTTCAATCCCTAGCAAGCCAGTTCATGACCCACTTACTGGCAAAGCCCATGTGACCAGGGGAGCCGCCGACTCCCAACCCCTGCCATTTCCCCAGATCGCCCCTCCGTGGACATGCGCTGCCCTTGCATTCGGTCCACAGCTAAGGGCTGTTGCTGGCATCAGGCAGGGGATGGGGGGGGGGAGGGAGAGGAAGTAGGGGGCAGGTAACAGAGGAGAGGGAGGGAGGGAGGGAGGGAGAGGGTACAAAGAGAAAGGAGAGAGGCAGAGGGAGACCCCAGACCCAGGACTCCAAGCCTTCGAAAGGCAGCCCCAGGCCAGATTTTAATGACACGTCCACCCCACCCCATTTATTGGAACAGATGGAATGGACCCATTGCACAAAAGGACCCACACGGTCACCCCCAAAGCAGAGCTATGGCAACGCTGGTGACCACCGTGTCCAAACATCCACCAGCAGGGGCACACACAGGCTGCTGGCTGTGCAGTCACAGCCCAGAAATCCGCTCGGCAGTCGGGGAGCCGGCGGCAGCTGACGCAACCACGCAGGTGTGCACCGTGTGCGCTCTTGTGCCGGTGACGCGTGGGGATGTGGCGGTTGCTGCCGATGCTCCCTCCACGTGCCCGTCCGTGCTCACCGTCCCCGCACACGCCGTGCCTGCCTATAGGATCTCACGTGCTCTGCGGGGGTGTTCCTCTGGCTGCGCGTCTGTGCTCGGCCTGCACGTCGGGAGGCCAGAGTGCTCAGAGTTCATGTTCCCAGGAGCTGATGGCCTGGGAGGCCGACAGACCTCCCAGCTCCCTCACCGCCCTGGTGGGGCAGCCGTGAGGCGAGTTCTACTCTCTCCTAGGGCTTCCCACCAGGACTGAGCTCCCGTTGCCCCTAAACACACTCTGTCTTGGCTTCCTGCTCGTTCTCTCCCCCACTAGCCTTCTGGAACTTTCTAGAATCTTCCATTCTCATCCTTGTCTCAGGCCTTACTTCTAAGACAATGGAGTATTTCTTCTTGTAGTCACTTCATTTCCCAGCGTCCTAGGAGGGGGACGGGAATAGCTCCTCCATTCCACAGTGAACAAAATGAGGCTCAGGAGGGTGAAGGCACCTGCTGCAGGCCTGAGCCTCGGGCACCTGCGGGCTCGCCTGCGGCCCGAGCAGAGGCCGTGGTGGGCGCGGCGCAGGGCTCCGCCTCCCTCCCTCCGCGGCCGAGCTCCCCGGACGCTCTGAGTGTGCGTCTCCCTGCAGGAAGGCCGCTGCCTGTTTGTCATCCTGCTCATGGCCGTGTACTGGTGCACGGAGGCCCTGCCCCTGTCGGTGACAGCGCTGCTGCCCATCGTCCTCTTCCCCTTCATGGGCATCTTGCCCTCCCACAAGGTCTGCCCCCAGTACTTCCTCGACACCAACTTCCTCTTCCTCAGCGGTCTGATCATGGCCACGGCCATCGAGGAGTGGAACCTGCACCGCAGAATCGCCCTCAAGATCCTGATGCTCGTTGGGGTCCAGCCGGCCAGGTAAGGCCAGGGAGCGGGGCTGCGCTGGGGGGCGGAGCTGGGGGGCCGCCCCTCGCCGCCCAAACCCGCTCATCCTGCTTCAGCCACTTCCTGCCACCTGCCATTTATCCAGTCTTCTGCCCTTTCGTAAGCAGCAGCTGTGTGCCAGCCCCAGCGCGCCTAGTAGGCCCACCTGTGGGCAAGTGCTCTCCCAGGTGCACAGGAACCCCCTAGAGGAGAGTTGAAATGCTGACAATCCCCAGCTGCCCCCAGGCTACAGTCAGGGGCTCAAGTCCCCTAAGCTTAGAGGGGGCCGTGTTAGCAGTATGAGGCCGCCGGCCCGGCGCTGAGTCTCGGATACCCGTCCTGGAGACCGACGTGAGCCTCTCTCGGCCTGTGAACTGACAGTGTCATTGCACCGGTTTCCAAGCATTGTTATGGGGGATAAGTGAAGGCAGGTGACTCACATAGACCTGAGCAGTAGATGCCGGCCGTATCGCCCTGGTTTGTGATTTACCTGCCCAGGTGATGGAGGTGGAGCGGGGAGGGCAACTAAAATTGTTTTACTCTCTCGTTTTTTTTTTTGGTTCCATGAACCCCTTTGGCAGTTTGTTGAGTCTTGAGGGCCTTCCTAGAATCACGTCTGTAAATACGCAAAATACAGCACATAGGGTTTTCAACAAGCCCCACCCCTGCAAATGCGGTTCCCCAAATGACACGCATACCCTCGCGCACTGCCGCGTTAACACAGCAGGTGCCAAGGACGAGTAGTGGGCCTCAGGACACCCAGCTTTCTGAGCACTGAGCCGTTTGGCAGAGAGGGGGCGGGAGCTGGTGGGAGCCGGGCGGCCACAGGAGAGGGGGCTGGCGGTGTCAGGGTGAGAGAGATGGCAGAGTCTTAATGCCCCGACAACTTTCTGAAATTGGTACCATCGAGGGTTTAAGACCAGGGAGAGACAATGGCGGCTCGGGCCGTCCTCAGAGCCGGGGAGCACTTGCAGTTGGTTCCCTAACACACACCAAGCCCAGCTTTGCTCAGATCTACAATAAGCCTGGGTGGCCAGTCCCCCCTCCAGCTGCTCTGGGTCTCAGCTTCCTGTCTGGGAGACAGCGGGGTGGGCTCCTCGGGCATGGTGAGCTGTGTCCAGAGGCCCTGCGGGGCTCAGGGCTCTGCACCCACCCGGGACGCCCCTGTTCCTCAGGCTCATCCTGGGGATGATGGTGACCACCTCGTTCCTGTCCATGTGGCTGAGCAACACGGCCTCCACCGCCATGATGCTGCCAATCGCCAACGCCATCCTCAAGAGCCTCTTTGGCGACAGGGAGGCTCAGAAGGACCCCGGCCGGGAGAGTGACGAGAACACAGGTGCGTGGTGGCGGGGGGGGGTTGGGGGAGGCTGGGGGGGCTGGGACCGGCTCAGCTGCTGTGGGGGATCGGGTGGGGAAGGCCAAGGATGCTGGGGACGGCCAAGGGGATGGCACCTGTTGAGCACCTACTATGTGCCAGGTATTTTAATAGTAACAGTCAAATCATGTTACCTTGGCTTTTAGCAGTCTGCCTTGATTGAGCACTTATGTGCAAGCCAGGAGTCAACCAGTTTACAAGTGTGGCTTTTAACTCTCACAGCAGCCCTGCGAGGTAGGGGCTATTCCAAGCATTTGAAAAGATGCGTAAGATCCCTAATCCCCAGAGAGATACCAGTTGAAACACTGAGACTGGCGAAAGAAGTCTTGGAGGAATGGGGCCATGGGAACTCACACACTGGCACCGGGTCTGCCCTTCTGAAGGGAACCCGGCAGGAATCCGGTCCACACAAACTCCAGGACCCAGTGCTGCTCCCAGTGCGGATGCCAGAGGCTTCCTCAGACAGGCCCACGGGCGGCGGTCACAGCAAGTCTCAGCAGCGCAGGGGCCGGGGCCATGGGGCCTCCCCGACTGGCACAGTGTAGGTAGGTGGGCTGGAGGCACGCCATGGAGCACCACGCTGTTCTTAAGAGAGTCAGTGACCCACGTGGTTCTACAGATGGGCTCCGTCCAGCAGGGCTGGGGTGAGGTCCAGAGCGAGCTGGACAGCGCAGTACTCAGGGAACTGAATACAGTGGCTCTCACACCCATGGGCTTTGTATTCACGGAGTCAACCAGCTGTGGGCGGGAAACACCTGGAAGCAACTGGGTCTGCACTGAACACACGCAGGCTTCTTTTCTTTGTCGTGATTTCCTGACCGATAGTGTGACGACTGTTTACGTGGCATTTCCACTGAATTAGGCACTGTAAGTAAGAGAGACAATTGACATGTACAGGAGGATGTGTACGGCTTATATGCTATTTTAAAAACAGATCTTCTTTATTTAAAAGACAGAATTACAGAGAGAGAGGGAGAGGCAGTCAGAGCGAGCGAGCGAGCGAGCACACTTCCATCTGCTAGTTCACTCCCCAAATGGCTACAACAGCCAGCATTGTGTCGGGCCAAAGCCAGGAGCCAGGAGCTCCATCCCAGTCTCCCACGTGGGTACAAGGGCCCAAGCACTTGGCCATCCTCCACTGCCTTCCCAGGCGCATTAGCAGGGAGCTGAATCAGAAGTGGAGCAGCCGGGACACGAACCGGTGTCCATACTGGATGCCAGCACCGCAGGTGGCAGCTTTACTGGCTAGACCACAACGCCGAGCCTGCCATGCCATTTTATATGAGACTCGAACAATCCTAGATCCAAATTTCCAAACAGCAAACCATTTTGCAAGAACATAAACAAACAAAAAGCTACGCAGGAAACATGTCAGAATGGCTGCTCCAGGAGGAGTGGGAGTAGGAAATGGGGGCTCCGTGGGACTAAAACAAACAGACAAAGGGCCTGGGGCAGAAACCGCGGTGACAGCATGCTGTGGACCCCAGCCCTCTGGGTCAAGTTCTTAGCAAAACATCACGCAGGTAGCTGCTGGCTCTTAGATGACTCTGTGAGGGCGCAGAGAGGGGCAGGGGCTTCGGGACAGCATGCAGCCGGCGAACGGCTGGGCCTGACTCTGGAGCCTGTGATCCCAGCTGTGTCAGGGAGGCCTTCTTCAGCTGCCAGCAGCAAGTGCTTGGCCACAAAGGGTTTCAAGGAAAGGGGCTTATTTTCCCCAGATGTTACCAAGCCAGAGGAAGGCAGTCCCAGGACCAATTCAGAGCACAGTGGTAGGACTCCGGGCAGCTCCAGGATTTCTTTGGCCTCCTCATGGTTGCAAAGAGGCTGCCATATCACATCTGCTGCAAAATGGCTTACTTTGGGTTTGTGTTAGTGTGTCTTAAAAGGTAGCTTTAGATCAGTACATATATGGGCATGCATTGCTAGTTTAGCCTTAGCAAAAGTCTTTTAGTGATCGAGCCCCGCATCTGCCTATGTGGCTGTGCAGAGGGAAGGGCAGCTTTCCCAGCTTTCCTTGCAGTTGGCCGTGGTCAGGTGACTATGTTTGACCAATGGGATTGGAGTGGAAACAGTGTGGGCAAAGCTGGCTTCCGCACTTCCTATTGGGTGGAGTGCAGGGTGAGGGCAGGAGCCAAGGAAGCCACCTCGGACCCAAAGCTGAAGCCGCATCTTGAGAGACAGAAGGTAGATCCAGGAGTTCTGCATCGTGTGCCACCAACGAACAACCATGCATTACCCACAAAACGGCGGATTTTGTGAGCTAGTCATGTTTTTAAAATCTGCATCCAAATAAACATGCATCCATTAAAACGTAAGTGTTGGGGCCGGCGCTGTGGCGTAGCAGGTGATGCCGCTGCCTGCAGCGCCGGCATCCCATTTGAGCGCCGGCTCCAGTCCCGGCTGCTCCTCTTCCGATCCAGCTCTCTGCTGTGGCCTGGGAAAGCAGTAGAGGATGGCCCAAGTGCTTGGGCCCCTGCACCCGAGTCAGGGACCTGACTTTGGATCAGTGCAGCTCCGGCCATTGCAGCCGATTAGGAAGTAAGCTAGCTGATGGATGACCTCTCTCTCTCTGTCTCTCTCTGCATCTCCTTCTCTCTCTGTGTAACTCTGACTTTAAAATAAAAAACAAACAAACAAGCAGCCATAAGTGTTGGTTCCCTGCCATCTAAGTCAGCCCCACTCACTGCAAGCAGCATGCGGATTTTCCCATCATGCACGTGGGGGTCCTGCTTAGTTTGTTTCCACACAGCCCTGAAAGCTAGAAGTGATTTTCAGCACCCACAGATGCAGCTTGGAGAAGGGAAATTGTGCGTCCAGGATCTCACTGTTGATAACACAGCAGAGCCAGGGTCTGGGCCGGGGCAGAGTCCTCCACGTAGAAGGGGGGATGCTCTGTAGCAGGGGCTGTCACTGTCACTGTTTCAGGCTTGCAGCCTCACTGTTGCAATCCCTCGGCCCCGCCCTGGGAGACAGCAGCAGGGTGCTGATGGGTGGGACCGTGTGCCAGTAGCACTTTATGATGGGTGCTGAAATTGAAATTGCACGTGACTTTCACATCACAACCCGTGAGTAGTATTCTCCTATCGATCTTTTCAACCATGCGCAAATGCAAGACCACTCTGAGTTGGCAGGCTCTCCGAAACCAAGCAGTGGGCCGGACACAGCTCATGTACCATTGGGTACCCACCTGCTCTATGGCGTCAGCCACATTGGCTTTTGAACTGTTTCCTCCAAGTCTTGGGGCTCCAAGCAAGCAGCTGGGACTCTGTCCTATCCCTGTATCAACCACGCTGTATCTGTGTAGTGCACTGGGATTCTAAGTTACAGGGAGAGCTGCTTGTGGAGCACTTACTTTACGCCAGGACTCTCCTGAAGGTCCTGAATGAGATGGAGCTGGCCTTGACTCACTTTGAGGTGTGGAGATTGGCAGTTAGTGTCTTCCATTCGGGCAGGCTGACTTCAGAGCCCACACGCTCACTGTCTGTTGTTTTCAAAATGGCCAAGCAAATGCTTGAAAACCAAGTCCCTTGTAGAGATGAGAAACGTGAGACCCAGGAAAGGGGAGGGGGTTTGCCCGAGGGGCGGTGGTGTGGCTGAATCCACTCTTTCTCCTCCGTGCTGTGGGGTGGCAGGGGGCCGGGGAGCCCGGGAGGCTGGGGCAGACACCTGCTTCCAGGGGCTGAGGATCAGAGAGCAGGGACTGGTTAATGATCAGCCTCCTAAAGCAGGACTGATTCCAGTACAAGGAGGGCCGTCCCCTTTCCCCTAGTTCCTGTGCTCTGCCCAGGCGGCCGGCGTGGAAGTCGTGTTTATGGGCCGGGAAAGGGCCGAGGAGGCTCCCAGGGGCTTCAGGGTCTCCAAGGACGTCTGTGGCAGCCAGGGCAGCAATGGTCACATGAGCCTTCATTTCCGGGGGACCACCGTATGCCAGCCTCGGGGCTCACTTTGTCACGCACCTCCACTCGTGCACCCTCCTTATCTGCACCGAGGTGGCGATCCCTATTTGACAGACAGAAGAGACAGAGGCTCAGAGAGGCAGATGATTTGCCCAGACTAACACGCGGCGTGAACTGCGTCGTCCAGAATCCGTGCTTGTGAGCATCATGCCATGGGGCCTGGACAGATGGGAGCCGGGGCAGAGTGGGCACATTGGACAGGACCCCAGAGGGCCTCTGCTCTGTCCAGTTCCCTTACCTGCCCTGTGGGTGTGGCCTGTGCAGCATCCCCCCAACAACAGCCCTGCAGACAGGCGTGGCTACCGCTGCATTTACAGGAAAGGAAACTGAGGCAGGTGGTGGTGATTTGCCCGAGGCCCCTCAGCCAGAAAGGGGCTCACCTCGCCTTGGAGTCTGTGTTCTTTCCTCTCCTTTTCGCTGCCCAAAGGTGGCCAGGGTGCCACCCATGTCTTTCCTGATGGGATGGCCAAGATGCCCTCGCCCACCAGGCAGCCTCTTAGGTTGGCTTAAGCGTTGCCCACTGCCCCCCTGCTCTTCATCCTGGTGCTGCCGCCCGCCTCCTGAGGGTCCTTCCCCACCCGTGCAGTAGGACAGAGGCTCCCAGCACATTGCTCTGGTGTTTCCTTAAGGCACGCTCAGCATGTAGTAGTTGTTCAATAAACGTGTGGAATTAATGCACAGACGAGAGAAGCCTCACTGTGCTCAGACACAAATTGGGGATAATAGGCCTCACTCCCAGGGTGGCTGTGGGCACGGAATGAAGTCACAGGTGTTAGCCTGCCTGACTTGGCCGCTTGGGACCCTCCCTGCGGCTCTCTGTGCTGAATCTGACATGAGGGCCTTCCGTGTGCCAAACCCACCCCAGGTATGAGCCCTGCTCTGCCACTGACCCGAAGTCCCCTGGATCCCAACCATGATGCACCATTCTGGGCCTCAGTTTCCCTAGATGCAAAGAGGAGGGCAGCGAACCTTGCCTGGCCCTCCCGTGCTGCCCTCTCTCTCAGCACTCGCGGACGCCCCTCTGTAAGCACCCAGCTCCCAGCCGACCAGGGATTTGGGGGCTCAGGACAGTCCCGTGGGAGACTGTGGCCCATGGTGTGTCTGCACGGGGCCTCCTGGGCCACCGAGTGGACCCTGGGGGAATGGCTACAAGCGCTTACCCCGCGGTTTTCCTATTTTCTTGTTTTCCAATGTCATCTGCCTTCTCTCTGTCATCGCGAGAGCCACATCGTGCCTGCTCTGACATCCTCTCCCGTGACTGATGTGCACGGAGAGGAGCGAGGCCCTCATGGTCCTCTGGGGCCACAGCACAGCAGCCTTGTTGCCGGGCTCTTGGCTCGGCTCAGACGCCGGCCCTGAGTGGGAGGTCCTGCAGGGGAGTGAGAAAGGCCCAGGAGGGACCTGGGAAAACGTGGACGCACATGCCCCCCAGCCCCCACCCCCCACCTGGGCAGCACTGGGGACTTGAGCCCCAGCTGTGACTTCGGCCTGTGCCTCAGAGTCGGCTGCAGGACGTTTCAGATACAGGGGCCCTCACGCATGGCAGAACCAGGAAACAGACCCTCAGCGGGGCCCCGGGCACTCCAGGGCCTGATGCTGTGTGGGGCCGTGGGCAGGGCCCTGGCAGGGCGGGTACAGAGTGCGCTGGCCACGGCGGGGGCTAGGGGCACTGGGTCGGAGCTCTCCTGCCTGGCCGTCCCCTGCGGAGTGACTTTGCTCCTACCCCCGTCAGCGTCCGGTTAACATCCCCCACTGCCCGGTTCACTGCCCTGCGCTTGGCCCTGTGCCTCCCACCACCTTCATCCCCACAGCCTGGGGAAGCTGACCTGACACGCACCCTTCAGACCCCCACTGGGGGTCAACAGGGGAAACTGAGGCACTGTAAGGGATCGCCAGTGGCCCTGGAGTCCTGTTCTCTCCTAATACGCACAGGGAAGGAGCAGCCTTGGGCAGGGCGAAGTGGGGGTTGGCAGGGAAGGGGCCTAGGCTGGGGGCCGCCTGCTGAGGACACGGCCCGACCGTCACAGTGAAGGGGAACCCTGGTAGAGAGAGAAACTCACGGCGTTCTTTATCCTGATAGAGGTCCTTTAGGGGGACCGGGCCCTCCGGCCGAGGTCCAGGAGCAGACCCCAGAGACTCCCCTGATGCCCCAGTCAGAGGGGGTGGCAGAGAACCCATGAGCAGACACGCGCTCGCACATGGTCATCTGGGGGAGGGCCTGAGGAAGCCACGCCACGTCCAGGTTTACTGCCGTCGGCCACCTGAGGCCGTTCTGGGGCTGGGCCCAGAGGCAGCGGTCACCCCGTCAGCAAGCAAGGGCCGCTCGGTGTTTGGTGGCAGAGTGACCTTGCACTTGGCCGAGCCTGTGAGGTGGCCTTGCCTTGTCCGGTTTTCCCACAGCCACAGAGTGACCCCCCCCGGGTGGGTGTCCTGATGGATGGTGGAGGCCCACCAGGAGAGCCACCCAGCCTGGCCGTGTGCGTCACACCAGCCACAGTGTCAGGAGCCACCTTTGAGCTCTCCGTGAGGGTCACCAGGCTTCCCGACCCCCTGCTCCTGCTGGGCCCCCTGTGAAGATCTTTGCGTTGGGGGTTGGTGCACCAGAGCCACCTGGTCACCCAGCTCTCCGCTCTGGTGCCCTGTGTGAGCTAAGGATACATTGTCAATATTTGTAAATAGATCAAAAGAACTCTTTTGTGCCACATCAAAGTCAGATGCCAGCGTCCAAAGATAACGGTGCGGCCACACTCGGTGGCTTTTGTGCACAATGGCAGAGCTGTGTGGATGCAACGGAGACCCTTGGGCTCCCAAAGCCTCAACTCTGCTCTCCGGCTCTTACACAGGGAGTCTGCTGCTCCCTGCCTAAGTTAACTCTTCCATTCCCAAGTGAATTCTTCCCAAGGAGAGTCATTCCTTCCATGTTATGATTTAAAGAACGGGGCCTCTACGCCCAACCCCTTGGCTGGAGCCCTGTTGGCACTTTGGATGGGATGGCTCTTTGTCAGGTGTAGGGTGTCCTGGTCTATAACCAGCATCCTGGTCTCTAACCAGCAGGTGCCAGCAGCAGCGCCAGCTTCCCTCTTGGTAACAACCAGGGACATTGTCTCTGGACATTGCTCCTTGCTGCCCGGGGACAGCACCAGCCTCTGTTGGAAGCCATTGACCCAAGGGCCCCGAGTACATGATGGAGCTGTAATGGGCACACAGGCCACCGAGCAGCCACACAGCCGGCCCCGGCCCTTGGAAGTGGTTCCGGCTGCAGGGACTTCGAGTTCATCCCATTTCTCTTATCCCCAAAGCATTATCAGAGGCCCCTGGGAAGCAGAGTGGCAACTCCAAATCGGAAGTCAGGTCGTCACCTGACCCTCTCCGGCAGAAACACTGCCTGACTCCGACTGGCTCAAAGGAGAAACCCAAGTCCTCACTGTGAGCCTGGAGACCCCTGCGCAATCCACTCCCCCAGACCCCTGTGCGGTCCACTCCCCTTCCTGCCACCCCCACCCCATCACCATCTCTGTCACATACCTCCTCTCACTCTCTTCCTCCCTCCAGCCCTGCTGGCCTTCTGCGTCCCTAGCACCAGGCACACACCCACCTCAGGGCCCTTGCACCTGTTCTTCACGGCCCCAGGTACCTGCCTGGTCTCCCCTTTGCCTTATTTGGATGCCTGTTCAATGGGGGACTTTGCTGAAGAGTGTCTCGCCCCAGAATGCCCGTGCCCTCCCTGCTTTCTGGTTCTCCACGTCACCCCTCTCCTGGTAGACCCCAGCTACCGCGCCCTGTCCCCTCCACCAGACAGGGAGCTCCCAGGACATGGGGCTGTGTCCTAGCACTCAGTGCCAGGCACATTGGAAGTGTCCCGGAAAGGTTTACTGATGGGTGGATGCCGGCCAGGTTCATGGGCGGATGCCGGCCAGGTTCATGGGCGGATGCCGGCCAGGTTCGTGGGCCGAGAGCGCAGTACCGGGCTCTTATCTCAGAAGAGGACCTGAAACATAACCACCTCCCACGCTTGCTCAGCGTCTCTGTGACCCCCGCCCCAGCCTGGGCAGCCGCCATCGTGTTCCCCAAAACACATCAGCCCACCTGCTCCCCTGCAGCTTGGCCCTCTCTTTCCTCACTTCACCCCATTTTGTTTCCTCTGTAACATCCGTTGCTGCCTGAAATGTTCTTGTTTTCTAGAATATAACCTCCGTGGGAGAGGGGCCCTTGTTCTACGTTGTGCACTTAGTACCCTGAGCTCATAGTTCACAGCACATAGTAGGTGCTTGATAAATAGCGTTTGGGTGGGCGGTGGGTGATTGGGGTCACCTACCCATTGCTGACCCGTTACCATCCGTAGCTGGCCTTTCCCAAGTCACCCTTTGGTGATGGCTGCTCAGGCAAGCCCAGGCTGACTTATGGCCTGTCGAGCTGCCGTGGCTAACGCCCTGCCCTCTGGTGCAGAGATGGGTGCTGGGACAGCAGGGTGCCATGGTGAGGGCCTGCCTGCCTTCTTGCCCCCTTCCCTCTTCCTTTCCCTCCCCTCCCCGCCTGTCCCCTCCCTCTCTCTCTCCCTCCTTTCTTCTTTCTCCCCTCCCCCTTCCTCTTCCTCTTCCTCGGTGAACAGCGTGGGCTCCTGGGCAGCGAGGAGACGCGTACTTGGTGGACGACATGAGAATGAGAACGCTGCTGTCCCACTCGCGACGCTGCACTAAAGACCCCGTGTTTGCCTCCTAGCTGCGGCGCGGAGGAATGGCCTGCACACCGTGCCCACAGAGATGCAATTTCTCGCCAGCACAGAAGAGTAAGTTCCCAGGGACACTCCCAGGGGAACCCGTGCTGGACACGAGAATCCAGTGCTGCCAGCTGTCCCCTCCCATCCCCAGGTCCTCCCGAGCAGCCCAGTGCCCGCCTCCACCGTGCTTGCCTGTGGCTTCGGTGTGAACTTGGATGGCCTCCTTCTAAAATGGCAGCTGTGAGAAGGGGAGGCGCGCACGCTCAGCCCCTAGGAGCTGGGGAGCTTAAGGCTCTGGGTACTCCCCTCCTGAAGGGAGGGGCCGTGGAGAGCAGGAGAGTGTGGGCCACATGGTCACTGAGCAGGAGGGGCGGGTGAGGGCCCCGTGTGTCCTGTGCAGGCGTAGTGGCCCTTCCCATCCGCGTGGCACAGAATGTGGTCCACGTACAGCACACTCAGCCGTGCGTATCCTCCACATCAGGGTAGTAAAGTCAAGGGTGTGGAGTTGGGAGTCACACACACCTGACTTGGGACGGTGGCTTTGCCACTTCCTGTGTGACTTGGGTGAGCCCCTGGCCACTCTGAGCCTCTGTTGGTCCTCACTCAGCAGCCGGACACGGTCTGGGAGCCCAGCGGATGGGGTTGTTTTGGAATCTTCCCTGACAGTATTGATGCAGCAATTTGCCCAGGCCCAAGGTGTTAAGGCGATGTTATTGCCATTTGGTGGTGATTGTTTTTATCTTTTTTAAGATTTATTCATTTATTTTGAAAGAGTTACAGAGAGAGAAGGATAGACAGAGAAAGCAGATCTTCCATCCGCTGGTTTATGCCCTCTATGGCCACAATGGCTGGGGCTGGGCCAGGCCAAAGCCAGGAACCAGGAGCTTCATCCAGGTCTCCCACATGGGTGCAGGGGTCCAAGTACTTGGGTCATCTTCTGCTGCTTTTCCCAGCCCAAGGAGCTGGGTCAGAAGTGGAGCAGCCGGGACTCGAACCAGAGTCCATATGGGATGCTGGCATCACAGGCAACGACTTTACCCGCTACTCCACAACATGGGCGCAAACTTTGTTTTTTAAAAAATATTTATTTAGGGGCCAGTGCTGTGGCACAGAGGGTTAAGAGCCTGCCTGTGGTGCTGGAATCCCATGTGGGCACTGGTTCAAGTCCTGGCCACTCCACTTCTGATCCATCTCTCTGTGTATGGCCTGGGAAAGCAGTGGAAGTTGGGCCAAGTGCTTGGGCCCCTGCACCTACGTGGGAGACCCAGATGGAGTTCCAGGCTCCTGGCTTTGGCCTGGCCCAGCTGTGGCCATTGTGGCCATTTGGGGACTAAACCAGTAGATGGAAGAATGCTCGCTCTCTCTCTCTCTCCTTTCTCTCCCTCCCTCTCTCCTTTCTCTCTCTCTCTCCTTTCTCTCCCTCCCTCCCTCTCTCTCTCTCCTTTCTCTCCCTCCCTCCCTCCCTCTCTCTCTCTCTCTCTCTCTCTCTCTCCCTCCTCCCCTCCTTTCCTCCCTGTATCTCTGCCTTTCAAATAAATAAATAAATGTTTTAAATTTTTTATTTGTTTATTATTTGAAAGGCACAGTGATAGAGACAGGGAGAGGCAGACAAAAAGAGAGCTAGCTCTTCTATCCACTGGTTCACTCCTCAATTACCTACCATGTCCAGAGCTGGGCCAGGCCGAAAAAGCCAAGAGCCAGGAACTCTGTCCTGGTCTCCCATGTGGGTGGCAGAGGCCCAAGCATTTGGGCCATCCACTGCTGCCTTTCCAGGCCATTAGCAGGGAGCTGGATTGGAAGCAAAGCAGCCGGGACTCGAACCGGCGCTCAGGTGGGATGCCGGCATTGCAGCAGCGGCTTTACCCGGCTGCGCTGCAACCCTGGCCCTGGAGTTTCGACTCTGGATGAGACGAGAGCAGCTGGGGGTGTCTGCAGAGGAGAGGCGTGATCTCAGGTCTGTTCTCTTCCACGGACTGTGCTCCTTCTTGGAACTGTGCAGGGGCTGCAAGCCCGACTGAGACGTGGGCTCTGTGCCTGGCCCAGCCCCGAGCATGTGTGCCGCCTGGGCGTGTGTCCCACACCCTCGCTGTGCAGAGCGGATGCTGGGTCTGCTGGAAAGACCCAGGCCCCACCCTCTGGGAGTCCACATTCCTTGGATGCAAACCCCTCCCCCTCTCTGGGCCCTGATTTCTCCGCCTGAACGAAGAAGGGGTTACACTGAACAGACACGGGCCCTGTCTCCTCTCTGGTCCTCCATCTGGGGCTCAGGCTGGTTGCAGTCCCCAGGTCAGAGGGAGGCCACAGTCCCCGCTGGGGTCTCTCACCCTGGAGAAGTCAGACTGTGCCACTGGATTCTAGACTTTGACTTCCAGTCATGCTGGAAACCAAGTCCTCGGACCCCAGAATGTGTCCCCGTGCCCTCTGGGGAACAAGTCCTTTATGCTGTAATTCAGGCCAGGGGCTGTTTGAGTGACCTCTCATTCTTCAAGAAAAAAAATTTTTTTTTTTTTATTTAAAACATAAGTTAGGGGCTGGCATTGTGGCATAGCAGGTAAAGCTGCCGCCTGCAACACCAGCATCCCATATAGGTGCCATTTCAAGTCTCTGCTGTTCCATTTCCAATCCAGCTCTCCCAGATAGTGGCCTGGGAAAGCAGCAGAAGATGGTGCAAGTATCTGGGCCCCTGCCACTCACGTGGGGGACCTGGATGAGGCTCCTGGCTCCCAGTGCCGGCCATTGCAGCCATCTGGGGAGTGAACCAGTGGATGGAAGATTCTCTCTCTGTAACTCTGACTTTCAAAATAAATAAATAAGTTCTCTAAAAATTAAAATATGGTCTTGGTGCATAGGAGCCATTCTTTTTGAAATTTCTAATTTCGTTTCCAGATTTACTGAGGTTGATGAGAAAACATTGGATATATTTGAAGGTGTTCACAGGGTGTTTGAGACCCGTGTGCCCTGTGAAGTGATGGGGCAGTCAAGCTAACTGAGAGACTCACGACATCACAGAGGGCTACTCTAGTTTTACTTGCCTTTTTCGTAGCACCATCAAAAAGTGCCCTTAAGCAAACAGGATGTTCCCAGCCTCTCACGTCCAGAGAGATTAGAGCAGTGAAGGGAAAACCATTCTCGACTGTTTCTCCATGTCTCCCAGAAGTCACAAATGCATTTTTGAAAATAAGCAATTGGTAGCGCCACGTGTGTTGTGTTGTAACCTGTTCCACCTGCGGAGGTGTGCTGCTGGTCTTTTCAATGTAGCTGTTCATGACAGTGTCACCTTTTAATTATACAGTGAGCAACCTGCACCCTTTCCCAAACCCTATTACCGTACGAGGAAAACAGCCCAGAACATACAAATAAGGAGGAAAAGAGGGGGGGAAATCAGTAATTGCATCCCAGAGAGGGGCACCAAATGACTTGGTGCAGGTGGCGGGAGACTTTCGTACCGCCCGTGTGTCCATGAAATCGTCCACATGAGAAGGGCGTGACCTGGGTGAACTTCCAACAGCAAAAGGCTGAATAGTTACCTGCGTGCTCACTCCGCTTTGTATGAGGGACATCTCTCATCTTAATAGCCACCTATCTAAATTATCATTTAAAAATATTATTTATCGGGCCAGTGCTGTGGTATAGCGGGTAAAGCCGCTGCCTGCAGGGCCGACATCCCATATGGGCGCTGGTTCAAGTCCCAGCTGCTCCACTTCCGATCCAGCTCTCTGCTATGGCCTGGGAAAGCAGTAGAAGATGGCCCCTGCACCCACGTGGGAGACCCAGAAAGAGACTCTTGGCTTTGGATGGGCACAGCTCCGGCCGTGGCGGCCATCTGGGGAGTGAACTAGTGGATGGAAGACTCTCTCTCCCTCTCTCTGCCTCTGCCTCTCTGTAACTCTGCCTTTCAAATAAATAAATGAATCTTTTTAAAAAATTAAAAAATGGGCCAGCACCGTGGCTCAACAGGCTAATGCTCCACCTAGCTGCGCTGGCACCCCGGGTTCTAGTCCCGGTCGGGGTGCTGGATTCTGTCCCGGTTGTCCCTCTTCCAGGCCAGCTCTCTGCTGTGGCCCAGGAGTGCAGTGGAGGATGGCCCAAGTGCTTGGGCCCTGCACCCGCTTGGGAGACCAGGAGAAGCACCTGGCTCCTGCCATCGGATCAGCGCGGTGCGGCGGTAGCCGCGGCGGCCATTGGAGGGTGAACCAAACCAACGGCAAAGGAAGACCTTTCTCTCTGTCTCTCTCTCTCTCACTGTCCACTCTGCCTGTCAAAAAAAAAAAAAGAGAAAAAAATTTTAAATGTTATTTATTACTTTGAAAGGCAGAGAGAGAGAGAGAGAGAGATCCATCTCCCTTCCACTGGTTCACTCCCCAGTGCCTGCAACAGTCAGATCTGAGAGTTAGGAGCCAGGAACTCAGTCTGGGCCTCCGGTGTGGGTGGCAGGGACTCAGCCTTCGGAGTCGTCACTGCTGCCTCCCAGGGCCTGCACGAGCTACTGTGGAGCCACGCTGCGCTGCAGGCATCCCAAGCCATGGCTTCATCACCGTGCCAAGTGCCTGCCCCCAAACCATTGTTTTCAGGCTTCATTGACGTCCCACCCAGCGAGGCCTTACTGAGCCCATCTGCTTTCGGTGGGTGTCTCGACTGTTTTCCGTTCAGATCCTGTTTGACGCCAGGGAGGCCTCCCCCGCGCCCGCCCCGGGGCACTGTCTGCTGATCTCCCTGGGATTCACCTCGGCAGAATATCGGAGCTGAAGGATGGCACCGTTTAGGGTCGCGGGTGGCTCTGCCAAACTGCCTTCCAGAACCCCCCCATCCGCCACCTCCCCCGCCCCGTGCTTGCCTGCTTCTCCGTGGGGCCAGGCCAGGAGCTCAGACCGTGTCTCAGTGGCTTCTCTCTGGGTTTGTTTCAAGCAAAGAGCGGCCCGAGGAGGCAGAGGCTCCCCCCGAGCTGCCGGCCGACTCCAAGAGGGAGGAGGAGTACCGCAGAAACATCTGGAAGGGCTTCCTCATTTGCATCCCCTACTCGGCCAGCATCGGCGGCACCACCACCCTCACGGGCACCGCCCCCAACCTCATCCTGCTCGGCCAGCTCAAGAGGTAAAGCCAGGGTCCCCGCCGGGGTCCCCGCCGCCCCCAGGGCCCCTCAGCTTTCCTCCTCCCCTCACTCACTCAGCACCTGGGGCACGAGCCCCAGGCATCTCCCTGGGGACACGGGAGGCACAGCACCCAGCAAGCGCCCTGCCCTTCGGGAATCTCCAGGCTGATGGGGAGGGCGCACCATAGATGCCAAAGAACGTTTGTGGGAGATCAATTCCAAATCGAGTTTACTCCGATCATAAAATGATGGGGAGAAATTCGGGACACTCGGAAAATATAGGGAGAAAATGCCTTCAGTTCCACTGCTAATGTTCTTCTGGGCTCCTTCTGGTCTTTTCTATGTCCATACAGCAAACACGTAAATATTTCACCTGTTGTCATCATACTGCTTAGAGTTTTATAGTCCGACTTTGTCACTGACGTGTTTCAGGAAACATAATTTTTAATGACTATAGACTCTCCTCTGTTGGGTAAGTCGGGGGCATACTCAATTATTTCCATTTGAAGATTATTATTTCTCTGTTGTGAGGAGTGTCACTGACCACATATCTGATATTGTAATATTTTAAAAACAGTTATTAGCCGGCGCTGTGGCTTAACAGGCTAATCCTCCGCCTTGCGGCGCCGGCACACCGGGTTCTAGTCCCGGTTGGGGCGCCGGATTCTATCCCGGTTGCCCCTCTTCCAGGCCAGCTCTCTGCTATGGCCCGGGAAGGCAGTGGAGGATGGCCCAAGTGCTTGGGCCCTGCACCCGCATGGGAGACCAGGAGAAGCACCTGGCTCCTGGCTTCGGATCAGCACGGTGCGCCGGCCGCAGCGGCCATTGGAGGGTGAACCAATGGCAAAAAGGAACACCTTTCTCTCTGTCTCTCTCTCTCACTATCCACTCTGCCTGTCAAAACAAACAAACAAACAAACAAACAAACCAGTTATTCTAATTTGCTCTTTGTCTAGTACAGAGGCACACTTCTGCACTGTAGCAAGGACAAAGAAGGCAGTGAAACACCTCAGAATCTCACGAGACAGTTTATGAATGCTTTCGCTCGTTTGCGTGCTTCTGACGCAATAACTGCTACTACGTTTGCTTTAGTTACTTCTTCGGAATGGTCTGTGCGTGGCTTGCCCACGCTTTCTTAGACATCAGTTGGTAACTGCCCCCCCCTCCCCCTCCCCGCAGTCCAGCACACGCATTCCCGACCGGATTCCAGCTGAGGTTTTGTGAAGGTGTATTTCCCCTGGTGGGAGGTCTGGGTAGAAGGGTGTGTGTATCCCTAGTGCTCCACGCGTGTTCACCAAATCCTCCTGCGCGAGATCGCTCTGACGGGCCAGCGCCGGGGTCTGCCCGTTTGCCCGCACCCGCGCCAGCATTGAGCCTTGTCGCTCGTCGTCCTCTGAGGCTTGCCGGTGTCTTAACAAAACCGAAATCAAACTCTGTGTGGCAAAGAGCGACCCCGCGGCCATGCCTGCTGCTCGCCCACAGCTTCCCGTGCCTACGAGGCTTCACCGAGCCAAACGCAGGGGCTGCAGCTTGAACACGTACCTTGTTGGGCTCCCACATGCACGCAAAACATTTCAGTGCATTGTCAACGCTTAAGAATTCCATAATTGCAAGTGGAAACTCAGACCTGGGCTTACTGGGCCTGCGCTCATGAGTGGTGACCAGTGGGGAGTCAGTGGCAGCTGACCCCTGGTCCATTCACCATCACCCAACCTGGCCTGCTTCTCTCCGGGGCCTGTGTTGCCCCCAGGGGGCGCTGTGGAGCATCACAGCCGCTGTCACACACCCCCAGCTCAGCGGCTGGCATCCCCCAGGGGAGAGAGCACAGGTTACAACTGTTGCCAGACTCTGGCTCCCCTTTGATTCATGCTGCTGGTGCCCCTGCTGATGACCCCATCCCTAGATGGACGCGGCTGACCTGGCCTCCCCCGCTCCAGTTTCTTCCCACAGTGCGACGTGGTGAATTTCGGCTCCTGGTTCATTTTCGCCTTTCCTCTTGTGGTGCTGTTCCTGCTGCTGGGCTGGCTCTGGATCTCCTTCCTGTACGGGGGGATGAGCTTGAGGTACCACCGGTTTCTTCTTGGGAGGTGGGAGCGGGGGGAGGGAGCAGAAAACCATGAACTTCAGAGTCGGTCTCCCTGGTGCCGGCTCCCAGGCATCCTCACTCACTGGGGAGTGGCCTCCCTCAGTCAGACTCTCCTCCTGGGAGCTCGGGGGATGCTGGTCACCCTTTCACGTGCTGTTCTCCTGTGTGTACCTCTGGGGAGGGTGTGGCCTGCCCGCCACGCCCTGGCCCTCAGTCAATGTCCCGGACACTCATCCTTAGGAGTAGCGTTGGTCTTTATGGCAGCCACTCAGGCCTAGCGGTCAGGGCAGCACCACGTTTCCGGTTTCCCAGGGCCCCAGCCAGCAGGTGATCAGGGTGGCCTGAGGACCAGATGGTAGCCAACCCTCATGACCAGGAAATCTCGGGGGGGGGGGGCGCTAACATCTCTCTGAGAGTCCCAGATGAGCCTTAACAATTTCCTGAATAATTTGAGAAGTATAGAGCCAGACAGGTGGAAAGAGAGAGAGAGAGACAGAGAGAGAGAGGCTCTTCCATCTACTAGTTTGCTCCCCAAATGCCTGCACTGGCCAGGGCTAGGCCAGGTCAAAGCCAGGAGCCCGGAACTCAATCCAGGTCTCCCATGTGGGCAGCAGGGACCCACTGCTTGAGCCATCACCTGTGGCCTCCCAGGCTCTGCATTAGCAGGAAGCTGGAGTCAGGAGCTGGAACTGGGAATCGAACCCAGGTCCTCTGAGAGGGGATGCAGGTGAGTGCCAGCCCCCGTGTGATCTTGGAGGACAGATTTCAGCTTGGCCAGACTAAAGGCCGAATGAGGGCAGGCAGGTGAAGCTTCGGGACTCGGGCTGAAATAGCAGGCCTTTGTCTCGTCTACCTGTTCCGCACTTGTGGCCACAAAGGAAGCTGTGGAGGAGACGATGCCGGCAGAGGGAGGCCTAGGGAGAGGTGTTTCTGCTGGGCGACAGGTGGTCTCAGGCCAGCCCCATGAGCCCATCTTCACTCTGCCGTATCCACAGGCACCTGCTGTGTGCATGTCCTTACACGTGGGCTCCTCTGGGGATGTGAGGGTGGGAGGGGGGGCTGACCGTGAGCAGCTGACACCCAGGAATCACCAGCCACGTGATGCTGGACAGGAAGAGGAGAGTGCAGGGGGCAGTGTGTCTGGGGAGTCAGGAGCACCTTCTGGGGGAACTGACTTTTGAACTGGGTCATGCATGAGTTGAGTCAGCTCAGCACGGGGAAGAGGGAGAGGGGAGTGAGGACGGGCACTCCAGGGAGACAGAGCCGCAGGGTCTCAAGGCCAAGGCCCTGGGGCCAGAGGCAGCAGGGGGCGTTCTGGAACTGAGAGGAGGTTCCGTGACTGGGTGAGGGGCTTGATGAGGCCGGGGAAGACAGTGGCTTTCTACTGGGGATGATTCTGCTCCACCCTCCACACATCTGACAACGGTTGGAGCCATTTTGTTTGTCCCAGCTGAGGAAGTGCTATATCGGTGTCTAGCGAGCAGCGACCAGGGGATGCCAATGAGCCATCCCACAACACCCAGGGGCGCCTGCGGTGCCGGCCTCTGGCAGAATTCTTTTTTAAAAAAAGTTTCTGTAGGTGAAGTTATCATTTTTTCTCATCTGGCTTCTGAAATTTCCTTTACGGTTCTGAAAGATTGTCCTACTATAGGAGTTAGTTTACAGACCACGTATTGTCTTCTAGTGCTTCTGTATATTTGGATTTCATCCTCAGGTGAGGTATGGATGCGACCTCAGCCCCTGGTCCAGGTGGCCACCCACTGTCCTAGCACCATTTGTCGACACCCAGCACTTTAAAGTTTTCTCAGAGTCCAATTCACCTGCCTCGAGTTGCCTGTGCTTTCGCTGTCAGATGGGACAGCGGTCGCCATCCCAGGACCCCGTTTTCCCCTATTTTTCTTCTAAGAGTTTTGTGCCTTAGCTCCCACGTGTAGGTCTTCAATAGATTTTGAATGAAATTTTGTGTGCAGGATGGGGCAGGGGTCTGTGACGGATCCCATTTCCATCGTAAGAGACCCACCAGGCTGTAGAGGGGAGAATGAAGCGAGAAAGGAGCCAGGCAGGGGACTGGCCCTCGGTCCGCTGGGCCGCCCAGACCAGGGATGACAGGCTCGGCCAGGCGGTGAGAAGCTGGTCCCACCTGCAGCGGCCACCCCACCCTCCCTGTTCTCTTTCAGGAGCTGGAGGAAGAAGAAATCTGACATAAGAGCTGACGCAGAAGATAAGGCTCGGGCTGTGATTCGAGAAGAATTCCAGAACCTGGGGCCGATCAAGTGTGTGGGGGTCCTGGGGGTAGGGAGAGAGCTACCTGCTGGCCTGGCCCCCACGGGGGTTCATTCCCTGGGGAATTTCAAGGCCAGTGGCCCAAGGGCCTGGAGACAGTGGGGGCCTGGGTGGGGGCTGACGCAATCGGCCTGTTTCCTGCCTTGGTGCTGGGGTGGTCGCTCTGAAGAGCCTAAAGCCCCTGGAGGTGTGTGCCCGAGGCGGAGACCTGCCACCAGCTCCCCACCCGCGGCAGCCTTTCCCTCCTGGTTCCCGGGGTCTCTGCCGCCATCGCCAGTGGCTGCCAGGAGCTCCTTTGACACACGGTCCCCAGGCTTCGGCAGGCCTGGGTTCAAGTTCTGGCTCTGCCATAACATCCTCTGTGGCCTTGGGCAAGATGCTGACCCTCTGTGGGCCCCCTCCTCAATGTGAGATGGGCAGGGTCCCCTCCACCACCTGAGTGCCCCACCTCTGCCACCTGCTGTCCCTGTCTGCCCCTCGCAGCACGTCTGTCTGTCCCCGTGTGTGTATGTGGCTCCCTCCGTGTGACTGTGCCTGTCTCCCTGCCTTCCTATTGTCGGTCATTTCCCTTTGTTTCTGCTTCTCCATCTCTCTCTCTGTTTCTTGCTTTCTTTCTCCCAGTTTTCCACAGGCCCCTGAGAAAGCCCTGGGAGTTATGATATGGTCTGGGGAAGGGGACGGCTTGGTGCCCAGGAAGGGCCCTGGGGGAGGAGGGGTCCCAGGCTGTGAGTCACTCCCTCACGCACCCCCACCCTCACGCCGGAGGCTCCCTGGGCACTGACCCACTGACCTGGTTCAGTTTCCTGGAGGCGGGGCCTGGGCCCCGTCACGCCCAGGAGCACCTGCCTGAGCCCTGCCCAGGCCGCGTCCGCTCACCTGCTCACCTGCGTCCGTGCCACAGGTTTGCCGAGCAGGCCGTGTTCACGCTGTTCTGCATGTTTGCCATCCTGCTGTTCTCCCGGGACCCGAAGTTCATCCCAGGCTGGGCCAGCTTCTTCACCCCCGGGTGAGACTCGGGGGGACGGGGACCTGCAGAAGACTTGGCTCCAGCCCTTGGCTGCTGGGGCGTGGGGCGGTATTGAGAACGAGTGGGTGGGCAACTACGTCAAATTCTGCTGTTGTGGCTGGAGCAAGATTGGATGGGGGATGTGTCTGCTGGATTTGGGCAGATCCCAGATCTCCCTGCGCACCACCCAACAGAAACACGACGTGGGCCACGTGTGTATCTAGGAATGTCTTGGTTGCCACATTTGAAGAAGTGAAGATGGGCAGGCGATGTGGTACAGTGGGTCAAGCCATCACTTGGGACACCCACACCCCAAACGGGAGTGCTGGTTCCAGTCCCAGCTCCTCTGTTCGCATCCAGCATCCTGTCAGTGCATCCTGGGAGGCAGCCAATGATGGCTCAAGTGCTTGGATCCCCATGACCCACATGGGAGACTGTGATGGAGCTCCTCCGGGCTCCTGGCTTCTGTCTGGCCCAGTCCTGGCTCTGTTGTAGGCCTTTTAATTATACCTCAATAAAATGCACATGTATCAGCTAGAAAGCATCACATCAAAACACCAAGTTTTTAACATGTAACAAAAGATTGGAAAATACACTGCTATGGGGCCGATGCCGTGGCTCACTTGCCTAATCCTCTGCCTGCAGCGCCAGCATCCCATATGGATGCCAGTTCTAGTCCCGGTTGCTCCTCTTCCAGTCCAGCTCTCTGCTGTGGCCCGGGAGGGCAGTGGAGGATGGCCCAAGTGCTTGGGCCCCGCACCCGCATGGGAGACCAGGAGAAGCACCTGGCTCCTGGCTATGGAGCCTGGTGGCCATTTGGGGAGTGAACCAACGGAAGGAAGACCTTTCTCTCTGTCTCTCTCTCTCTCACTGTCTATAACTCTACCTGTCAAATAAATAAAAAAATTTAAAAAAATAAAATACACTGCTATGATCATAGACAACTTGCTATTTCTGGTTCCATTCCTTTCAAACCCTGCATTGTGTTCTGTAGAATGGGCGCCCCACAGTACTTAACCAGTTCCTTATTGGAATTGCCCAATGAGGAATTGTCCCACAGTGCAAATAAAACTTGCCTGTTAAAGAACTTACGAGGTGTCTAGGTGTAGTTCTAAGTCAGGCCAGAAAGACTAATGTTATCTTTTATCTTTACTTTTTTTAAGGCAGACACAGGGTGCTTCATGATATGAATGGGACAGAATTCAATGAACCCTGTCCCCAGAACAAGTCCCCCCCACCCCACCCCCCCCGCCTTTTTTTTTTAACCCTTACTGGCTGATTTCCTGAGGGCGCACTCCTAGAAGCAGAGTAGCCGGACCAAGGATGTCCACAGGGAGTTCTGAAACCCGGCGACAGGTGCCGTGAGCCCAGCGCCGCTCCGGCTTGGTCGCCCTTTTCCCTGAGGGTTTTACCTGTCCTTCCTGGTCTTTTCTCCAAACGTGTGAGCTGCAAGAGCCTCCGTCAGCACTGGGCTCTGAGCTTCATTGAACTCTGGGTTCAAGGCCGTCTCCTCCCAGGCCACGGTCGGGCCTTCAGCAACTCGTTTCTGCTCTGACCTCGATTCCTGACCTGAGATGGAAGGCGCTTGCCCCAGAGCGTCTTGTCCACAAAGCTCCCTTGAGGGCCACGCTGTGGGTGTGTGGAAGGTGCCGGTCAGGCTGAGAGGTGGGGTGGCAGGAGTGGCTGCACGTCCGGGTAGTAAGCTGTCCACCCCAGGAGGAATTCAAGCACAAGCTGACAGTCAGGGGTCCCACAAAGCTCAGGTTAGGGTGCCGTATGGGGTGGCATTGGCCCCCAGATTCTGTGACCTTCCGTTCTCCCCTCGCTGGTGCAGCCCCTCCTCCTAGGGGCTGGATGGGGAAGATTAGCCTGTGCGTGGCTCTAGCAGCCCCCTAAATGCCCTGGGGATCTGGGGTCACAGGCTCGCACCCCTGGGTGCTGCGCTCCTGCCTAGAGCAGCAAGGACAGAGTGCAGTGGCCCGGCCTCCAGCAGCGCCCCCGGCACAGTGGGCCTAATCCGGGTCCCCAGTCCGCATCTGTGAATCTGCCTGCACACGGTCTGCTGAGATGCCCAGGGTCACATGGTTTGGGGCCTTCTCATTGTAGGTTTCTTTCGGATGCTGTCACCGGTGTGGCCATTGTCACCATCTTGTTCTTCTTCCCGTCCCAAAAGCCCTCCCTCAAGTGGTGGTTTGACTTCAAAGGTAAGATGGTCAAGGTTGGGTTCTCGGGCCTGGGCCTGGGCCTGAGACTCTGTTATTGGGGGCCTGGGGCCTCGCCACTGTACCTCCCACATGACCTGAGCAGTTACCTGGGCTGGGGACTGAGGGCTGCCCAACCTCATCACCAAGGTCAGGGCTTAGGGGGCCAACGCTGTGGCATAGCAGGTTAAGTCACTGCCTGCAATGTTGTCATCCCAATGGGAATGGTTCGAGTCCCAGCTGCTCCTCTTCCAATCCAGCTCCCTGCTGATGCTCCTGGGAAAGCAGCAGAAGATGGGCCGAGTGCTTGGGCCCCTGCACCCATGTAGGAGACCTGGAAGAAGCTCCTGGCTCCTGGCTCTGGCCTGGCCCAGACCTGGCTGCCATGGCCATTTGGGGAGTGAACCAGCAGATGGCTGATCTCCCTGTCTCTCTGTCTCTCTCTAACTCTGCCCTTCAAATAAATAAATCTTTTTTTTTAAGATTTTATTTATTTATTTATTTGAGGGGTAGAGTTACAGACAACGAGAGAGACAGAGATCTTCCTTCTGTTGGTTCACTCCCCAAATGGCCACAAAGGCCAGAACTGCCCTGATCCAAAGCCAGGAGCCTCCTCCTGGTCTCCCATGCGGGTGCAGGGCCCAAGCACTTGGGCCATCCTCTACTGCACTCCCGGGCCATAGCAGAGAGCTGGCCTGGAAGAGGGGCAGCCGGGACTAGAACCTGGCGCCCATATGGGATGCCAGCACCACAGGTTGAGGATTAACCTACCGCAGCACAGTTCTGGGCCCCAAATAAATAAATCTTTTAAAAAATTATTTTAAAAACCCAGGAGGCAGGGCTGTGCCCCCGGGAAGCGGGGAATGGGCCCCAGGAGGTGGGGACTGGACCCCCCAGGAGGCGGGGCTCTGCGGTTTTGCCGCTGGGCACTCCTCTCCCAGGCCGCTCACCGCTCACTCGGCCGCCCCCCACCCCCTTAGTCTGGGGGTCTCCAGAGCTTCCGCTTCATTTTCACCGCTGCTTTTCCACGGCCTCCGCTGCCTTGTGGTGCCTTGGCGCTCGCCCCTGCTCCGGGCCGCCATCTGCTTCTTCTCGCCCTCCCCAGCGTCAGGCTCGCGGGGGTCACTTCCTCGCACACCTGTCCACTTCCTCGCACGTGGGCTGCTTCTTGTGATCGAGGTTAGAGACTGCGGCTGCTTTTCTTAGCCCACTGTCCCTCCGTCTTCCACTTTTCTGTGCGCGGAGTTGTGCCTGCCTCTCTCCACTGGTGGTCACTCTGGTCGATCCAGGCCTGCGGGGTGCCAGACACTGTGTGTGTGATTCACAAGTGGTTGACGATGATGATGGTAACCACTCCCAGGTCCTCTCTGCCAGAAATCAGTACGGCTCACTCCGTCACCTCGTTCAGGACCCTGTCCCGACGCTGCCTCCCCAGGGAAGCCCTCCCTTACTGCACCAGCTGGTAAAGCAGCCCTCCTGTGTCACTCTCGGCGTCACTGTGCCGTGTGTCCCTGAGGGACTGTGGCTCAGAGAGGCCCCGTCACTTTCCAGGGGCACACGGTGGGCCACAGCTCAGGAGGTCTGTCTCTGGGCCTAGGCTCCCAGCTCCAGCAGGCCCGGCCCACCACCTGCCTTTTTACATAAAGTTTTATGGGAACACCACGATGCCCCTTGTTTCTGGATTGTCCCTGGCCGCCTCCATGCAGCAAAGCCGGAGCAGTCACAGCAGAGAGCACCGGTGTGGCCTGCTCCGTCTCAGTCAGCCACTCGCTAGGCCTGGCCAGGGCAGGTCGCTGGTCTCCCCGCTGCCGCTCTGACCACTGCACCTGCTGCTGCTTTTCAGGAAACAAGGCCATCCCATAATGCGGGGCCAGAGATGCCCTGTGTGTCCACTTCTCTGAATTTCCTTCTTCTTTTTGCCCTCTCTGTACACACTCAAAAACAAAAAGCCGTGTGTGTGTGTGTGTGTGTGTGTAAATGAGCAGAGGTCGGTTGGGGGATTTAAACAGCGTCCTGCATGCACATTGCCTCGTTCCAGAAAGTTCTCACGATGCGGGATTTTTCACTGAGTGTTGGAGCCAGGCCGTGGCTTCCCGGGAACCTGAGTGTCCCCACGTGGACGGGGCTGGGGGCCGGGGGGCTGCTGCTGAGTGGGTGCCGGGCCCCTCTCTCTCTGCTCAGCTCCCAACACGGAGTCAGAGCCCCTGCTGACGTGGAAGAAGGCGCAGGACACGGTGCCCTGGAACATCATCCTCCTCCTGGGAGGCGGCTTCGCCATGGCCAAGGGCTGCGAGGTAAGAGCGGGCGCGGGGTGGGGGTGGGGGCTGCCCCAGCGCCAGCACGAGGCAGGGGCCGCTCGCAGGTCTGGGAGCCGCCGGCCTCCTCGGGTGCCAGGCGGGGCCCACGCTCGGCAGAGGAACAAGGCGCGGGCGTAAGGCTATCCCAACCCCAGCAAGGCCGGACCCCCGAGGGGCCCCCGAGGCCGCAGGCAGAAGAGCGGCTCACGCGCGCCTCCTGCTGGTCACCGGTCACCATTCAACGCGCTTTGCCCACGTTAGCACCCCCAGGCTGCTTGCCTGGTTTAGTCTGCGCGCTCAGCCGCTGAGACACAGAGCTCAGGGTTGGTGTTGTGCGGGGCGGAGGCACCAGGGGGCAGAGGCTCTCAGGGGGGCCCTGGGGCTCTGGTCCCGCCCAGAGGAAGTGCGTGGATGCATTATCTCATCTAATCCTCACAAGGCCCCCCAAGAGCGGGAGGATGCTTTTAGCCCCATTTCACAGGGAGGAAAACTAAGGCCTGGCAGGGTTGGGCTGTGCCCCCTGCTTAGTCAGGGGCTGGGTTTGAACTCTGGCTTTGGAGCCTGGCCCCTCATTGTCCGTGTGTTCCGGGCGCGGCCTGATGCTCTCTGAGAACACTGGCCCGGCTCATCTTCATGAGCACCGCCTGCGTAGACGCTGCTGCCGAGCCCATTCTACAGCAGGGGCGAGGGAGCGCTCAGGGACCCACGTCGCCAGGTGGCGGAGCCGGGATCCGAAGCCAGAGCTCGCGGTGCGGCCTCTGCCCCACCGGGAAATCGCCCCGGTGCACCCAGGCGTTCGGAGCCAGAACCAGCTAGGGGCCGTCGGAGGTGCAGGTCCGGGGGCCTGAGAGCTCTCCGCTTCGTTCATCTGGATGGGAGCGGTGCTGACAGCGGGCAGAGCCCGGGGTGGGGGTGGGGGGGTGGGATCGGGCCCCGCCCTCCTCTCTCCGCACAGGGTCCTGATGCCCGCGCTCCTGTTCTCTCATCTGTGAGTTGAGGACTAAATGGGGCGCGGGGGTGGGGGTGGTTCTGGAAGGAGCTGACTCCCGGACAGCCAGTTAGAAGCGGTCAGAACGGCACACGTGGTCGCGCCTCGGCTGCTCCCTGATGTGTCTGTGGGCCGGGCTCCAGGACCCGTGGAGAAGATCAGGGAGCAGAGGTCGTGAGGTTATGGCCCTGGGGTCACCGCGCAGGAGAAGAGGCCACGGGACGGGGTGGAGGGAGAAGGGGGCTGCGAGGCCGGCCCGAGCCGCAGGGCGCTGCAGCTGAGAGGCCGTGCCCCGCCAGCACCCATCCATGGGTCGCTCAGCCCCTCCGTCCGAGACAGGTGACCACGCTGGGGGCAGGGCCTCCGCCAAGGGCGAGCTGGGTGGCACACTCGGCTTTTCTAGCGGGCGCTCCTTTCGTGAACGTATTCTATTTTTATTTTGTTCATTAAAGCAATAATGCATGAGCAAGAGCACAGACTTCCAAGGGAACAAGGAGAGGCGAGCAGAGCACGGTTTTTGTCTCCATTTTCAGAACTCTGTGGCCCAGAGAGGTTAAGTGACTGATTCCAGGTAACACAGCGCATAGGTAGCAGAGCTAGGTGGTGAACTTGGTCCAACCTTTGAAGCTACTGCCTGTGACTGAGGAGGAGGGTATATCAGGGGAGACTTCCTGGAGGAAGTGCCTGCTATCCAGGTCTTCAAGGGGCTGGAATCAAAGCGCCTCCCCTTCTTGCTGAACCCCTCGGGGCCTCAGTCCCCTCATCCGTGAAATAGGCAGCCGCCCGGGGAGTTCTCCAGGTCCCTGAGCCGTGTATGGGAGCCCGGAGGTCACAGCTCCACAGGTGACTGTGACTGGTGTTGGGGACAGGGAAGGTCGGAATCCAGAGTGACACAGGGGCTCCTGGCACGGGAAGGTCACCGCAAACGGTCCGAGGTGGGTCTGGAGAGGCAGCCCTGGGCCCAGAGGCTCCTCAGAGCGTGCGCCCTGGGGGGCTGGGCGGTAGGTCCGCCGAGCAAGCCGGGAGGCAGCCTGGCTCTTAGCCCAGCCTGGGGCAGCCGGCCGGGCTCTATTCAACGGAGGCTTTGTGTAGCCGCTGCCCCTGTACCCAACCTCTGCTGGGACCATCTCCTGCCCAGGCAGCCGCAGCCTGGCCCCGGCACGACCAGAGTGCTTATGGCACAGGCTGGTGCCTGGCCCCTGCCCAGCCCTTGGCCAGGCCCCATAGCCAGGCCCCCTGAGGCCTGGGGGTCCTTGAAGGAGCCATGGGCTCTCCATTGTTGGTTCCAAGGATAGACGCCCAGCTTGGTGGTACTGGGCTTGGGCAGCTCGCTGGAGCCCGCACTGTCCTCCTGCCGGGGGACCCTCCGCTCGTGACTCCTGTGTTCTTCAGGCTTCCCTGGGTCTGCACACGAGGCCACGCACAGCTGAGCCCCGGCCCGCAGCCCTGACCTAGGCACTGCCTCCCCCCACCAGGCCCTCTGGCCCTTGGCTGCTCCTCTTCACACTCATTTGCACCCCAGGACCTTTGCATCTCTGTGTCTGTTGAAAATCCTTCTGAGCCCCTGGAGCTGCCCCGCCCCCGCTCCCCGTCCCATCACCACCGTGCTCGTGTGCCCCGCACCACATCCACCCTGCAGCCCCTGCTCACTTCTGCACTGATTGTCTTCCTGGAGAGAGAGCCCACGAGGACAGGGACCCCTGGAAGAGTCCTAGGACGTAATTGGCGCCCCCTGGGTATTTGCTGGAGTGACCTGGAGCTGGCTGCTGGGGCGGGTGGTACAGAGCGCGCAGGGCTCCTCCGAAGGGGCTGGCAGCTGCCAGGTGCCACGGCCTGCAGGGGCTCACGTCTCCCTCCGGTCCCTGCCGGTGTATTTTACCATCTCCTGGACACAAGATTGGTCTGTCCTAGTGCCTGCAGAGCCACACAGAGGGGCTCAGTGAGAAGGGGAGGCGCTTCCTCCAGGAAGTCTTACCTGATATACCCCCCAGTCACAGGCAGTAGCTGAAAAGGTCAGACCAAGTTCACATGGCCAGGTGGGTGGGCCTCCATGCCACTCCTTTAGCCGGCGCTCCCTGGGCACTTAGCAGGGGCCCGACCCCTCTCCTAGGTGCTTTGTAGATCAGGGGTCCCCCCAACAGTAACCCCCGGGGGTTTGCAGGTGAGGCAATAGAGGTGCAGAGCCCGTAAGTTGCTGGCCCAGGAGACCAGCGCGGAAGGGTGGAGCTAGGAGGTCAGTCCTACTGCAGGGCCCGCCCCCACCCTCTGGCTGTCCTGCCCCGCCCTGCCTGGGGCTGGAGCCGACCCTGGTGGCCCTGGGAATCTGAGGCTGTGCGCTTCCAAGGAACTGCGGCTTCCAACCCCTCGAACGGCAAAGCGTGGTGAAGTCCCTTTAGTGTCCCCAACAGAACCCCAGGCGGCCAGGGCGTTCCTGTCCCTAAAGCCTCCGGATTTCCCACCAGCGTGGACACTGAGCCAAGGCCCGAGTGGCTGCTGGGACCTCGGCGGGATGCCCGCCACTCCGCGGCCCAGCTTTGGGGAAGCTCTTGGCGCCTCGCTCGCTCAAGTCATTAAAATTCCATCACCAGCCGCTGTCTCTCTCCTTGCCCATTCTGCTGCCAGTCTCTCAGCCTACAGGGAAACCCAGGGCTCCTCCCCACCCACCCCCAGCAGCACTCCCTGGGCCGGGGAACGGGCTGGGGCCCCTGCCTTGCGCTACGCTGCGTCTGCCAGGCCGTCCCTCCAGGCATCACAGGGCCCGCACCGCAGTCGGGCTCTTCCGGGGAGGAGCATTCTCAGTGTTCTTATTGCTGCACGGAAGGCAGCGCCCAAGTCGATTGTAGGGGCAGAGGGATTCTTTTATGGGTGTATAAATGGCGTACTGGATTCTAGAACCCATTGGAAAGATAAGTTCTGTATCCACAGCACGTTTTCTATGAAATGTAAAAGAAAATAGAGTTGCTGTGTCAAAATGATGGGAATTTTCCATAGGATCATGAGTTGAAAAAAAAAAGGGCCTGGGTTGATAAAAGCTACGTCTGTGGTCAGCGTGCGGCTGATTGTCAATGCCAGGGACATGGCCGTCCAGCCCTTGGTCAGCTCTTGCACTTTGCTGTTAAAAAAAAAAAAAAAAAAAAAAAGGCAACCTATAGTGCCACCAGGGGGCAGCATAGCGAGCGATTTGACATCTAGGTTGAGCAGCTCAGTGTGTGTTGCGCAGGGTCACGGAGGGGCGCCTTTGGGGTGCAGGGTGGGGAGAGGGCATTGTGTGTACCGATACCTATGGTGACTCTGTGACATCAACAGAGGGTTAGGGTCAGTGTCAACAGAGACAGCACCCTGTAACTCTGCAGCCTGGAGGGTGGAGTCCCAGCCAGCCTTCCCTGTCCTGGAGGCCCGTGGTTGGCTCTGGGCACTGCTCTTAAGTAAGAGGCGAGGGAGCAGATGCGGGTGCCCAGAGGAGGGTGCCAGGCAGCCGGGAGCTTGCAGAAGCCCCTGAGCCCATTCAGGTGCAGGCGGGTCTCGGTCATTGCCTCGGGGGCCTCGGGCATGTCACAGAAACTTTCCCAGCTCCTGTTCCTCCGAGTGAAATGGAGACAAATGGCACAGGATGGCTGGGGGAGGAACTGGGGTGACGCCTGCAGGTGCCTGCCCCCCCCGAAGGCTCCACGTTGACAATTCTCGCGACAGCGGATAATGAAGTCCATGGTGGTGCTATCTGCGTTGTCACCATCATTGTCATCCTTGTCACCAGTCATAGATGATCTCTGTTAATAACTGGATGGCACTGCACATGATGTGTATCTGATGCGTGTTTTATATCAAATATGAGATCTTACATATAAAGTACATGGGTATGTTATATGACTAATATGTTGTATAAATGGAGATTTCCCGTGGAGGGTTCGATTCCCCTGTCTCACACAAGTTGGAGCTTCAGGGTGCTAGAACCAGAGGGATGACTTGGGGGCCAGGGGGCAGTGCCACAAGCAGAGAGGCTACGGCCCGAGCGTGGGCGCCTGGGCACGCCTCCAGCCCACTCCACACCCGGTCCCACCAGCTGTGGGGAAGGCGGCGCTCGGGCCCAGCCTGCCCCCCCCACCCCCGCGGCAGCTGTGGGCTGGGCTGGGTGGAAGGGCTGACCTCCCTGCCTGCAGGAGTCGGGGCTGTCGGTGTGGATCGGGGGGCAGCTGCACCCCCTGGAGAACGTGCCGCCCGTGCTGGCCGTGCTGCTCATCACCGTGGTCATCGCCTTCTTCACCGAGTTCGCCAGCAACACGGCCACCATCATCATCTTCCTGCCCGTCCTGGCGGAGCTGGTGAGAGTCCCTCGGGGGGCGGGGCGGAGACCCCTCCCTGAGGGCCAGGGCCTTCGCCTGCCACCACTCGCTTCCAAAATCAGGAGGCGTCAGGATGGCTGCGTGGTTGTTGTAAATTCTGGGTTCTTTAGGAAGTGCATGGACAGAGAGTATTTTTGAAAAAGAGCCCCTGGTGACAAAGGACGCTTTCTAGGGACATGGGAGTTGCCCAGTGTGGATTAGAAAGTGGAGCAGCTAGGCAGAAAAACAGGCTCGCGAGAGATCCCGGGTGGGCCACAGTTCTTTGTGGCGGGGACCATCCCTGTCTTGTAGGGTGTTCAGAACAGCCCTGGCCTCTAGCCACTTTGAAGACAGGAGCGCCCCCCAGTGGTGACAGTCCAGAACGTCTCCAGTCATTGCCAAGTGTCTCTGATGGAGAGCCCTCACCCCCCAAATCAGCCCTGGGTCGGAAAGTGTCCCCGAATATAGAGAGAGACAGCCGCTTGGTCTACGGGTAAGATAAGCAAAACACGAACTCAGCACAGACAAGGAGAGCGAAGGCCGGCCAAGCAGCAGTTCAAAGTCACCTCTCAACCAGGGTGCAAATACCAAAGTGAATCCGGGCTTACAGGAAAAGAGCAATAAATCATGCTCAGGCAGACGGTCTTCCAAGAAGGTTAAGAAAGGTTAACATTGGAACTGTCGGAACAGAGTTATATTTAAACAGAGCCAGGGGACCAAACTACGGGATTATCTCAACACAACCCCAGACTGATAAAGCCGACTCAATGTTTCGAGCGCACAGACATGATGCAGCCGCCGGCTCCCCCGCCCCACCTCCTGTTTCCTTTGCTTATTTGTGCATCACTTGGGTAAGGGAGATCGCACCGTTGGCACACGGAGATGCACACTTTATTGTTTCTCGGTGACTGGAGAACATTCCATTATAAGTAGGCAATTGCTAAACTTCTTTTTTTTTTTTCTTTTTAAAAAGATTTATTTGTTTATTTGAAAGTCAGAGTTACACAGAGAGAGAGGAGAGGCAGAGAGAGAGAGAGAGAGGTCTTCCATTCAATGGTTCACTCCCCAATTGGCTGCAATGGCTGGAGCTGTGCAGATCAGAAGCCAGGAGCCAGGAGCTTCTTCCGGGTCTCCCATGTGGGTACAGGGACCCAAGGACTTGGGCCATCTTCTACTGCTTTCCCAGGCCATAGCAGAGAGCTGGATCGGAAGTGGAGCAGCCAAGACTAGAACCGGCACCCATATGGGATGCCGGCACCGCAGGTGGCAGCTTTACCTGTTAGGCCACAGCGCCAGCCCAGTGCTGAACTTCTTAAGTTTTACCTCCTCCGGGTGGACAGACTTAGCTGTTGTGCGACAGTGCTGCCCGGCCCTTGCTGCATAGCACAGGGCCTTGACCGTTGTCGGCGGTGAGCACGTTGCCCCCTGGGCGGCTGGCTCTAAGTCTGATTGACTTCGTCAGATTCTTTCCCAAGGTCACATGGACCTGTGCACTGAGAAGTGGGGGTGCTGAGGAGCCCAGCGGGGCGGGGAGCACAGCACCCCTTCAGTCTGGAAGGCACCGCTTTTTAGAACAGACATTTGCCAAGGGTGCGTTCGTGTACGTTTTGCTTATCATCGAATCAGCACGCTTCACACAGGACGAGGGGATTCCCGAGCACCTAGAAAAAGTGTGCCCGCTTTGGGCTGCGGTGGCTCCCTGGAGGGGCCACCATGTCCCGTCTGAGTGAAGCGCTGGTGACACGGCCACCGGGACCTGGGAGTCAGCGTGTCCCTTGGGCGAGGTCACAACAGCAGGTGGGCGGGGGCCGCTCCGGCTGCACAACCTTAGTCCTTGGAAAGGCAGCCACGGGGCGCTCGCCCGAGCTCGCCGTCTCTGATGTTCACCGAGGCCCCAGGAGAAGGCCAAGGCGGCTGTCGAGGTTGTGAGGTTGTGCGGCTGACGGAAGGACAAGGCAGGGGAGTTGCGACTGGGAGCCCGACCCCCAACCCTGTTCTCTGAGCGCTCCTTGGGCCCGCGCATCTGGGGGTCACCCCCCCCCCCCCGCGTGCACCTGCCAGCCAGCAGTAGTGGGTGGGGCCCGCGTGGCCATCTGGGATTGCACGAGCCCTGCAGGCAATTTGTAGGCAGGCTTCCGGGTGAAGCACTCCCGCCCAGCCCCGAGTGTCGCTAACCTCCAGAAAATTCTCTCTGCTCGCTTCTCTTCTCGCCCGCTTCTCTCTCTCTCTGCTGGTGTCGCCCTGCTGACTGCTCGATCGCTCTCTCTCCCCCCGCCGCCCCCTGTCTCCGTGCTCTCCGTCACTCTGCCCATCTCTCTTGTCTCTGGCTCTGCGTCTCCGTGTTGCTCTCTCTCCGACTGTTCCCCTCTCCCGTGGCGGTCTCCCTGTGTGCGTGCCCATCGCTCCGTCCTGCTGGCGGCCCCCGGCCCAGGCTATCCGCCTGAGGGTGAACCCACTCTACCTGATGATCCCGGGCACCGTCGGCTGCTCCTACGCCTTCATGCTCCCGGTCTCCACACCCCCCAACTCCATCGCCTTCTCCTCGGGACACCTGCTGGTCAAAGACATGGTGAGTCTGGGCGTTGCTGGCCGTGGCGGGTGAGGCTGGGGTGGGCACCGCTGGGGGCAAGGCATCTGGGGGCCTCCTGTGCTCCTCCCCCACCCCATCTGTGAACAGGATCCTTCCTTCAAGCCAACACCAGGGATGGTTCTTAGACAAAGTCGCAGAAACTTGGCCATAGTGATGTTTTCCCAGGTGGTCTCCCGGGCCCTGGTCTCTGCCTGCTGATCCGGCCAATTGCTCTGCACCCAGAGCCTTGAGAGCCAGGAGCAGCAGGCACACGCGGGGAGTTAGGGAGTGGGGACCCCGCCTCCTCCCTCTCCGGCCCCCTCCCCAGCAGCCTCCTCCCTCCCCGCTGGCCACTCAGGGAATGAATGCCAAGAACCCCGCTTGCAGAGAGCTGGTGCCGGGAGAAGGGCAATCAGTTTGACTAGGTCACGATGTGGGAGCAAGAGCCCAGCGGGACAGGTGGAGGCAAAGAGCAAAAGCGAGAGCAAGAGGGGCGGCCAGGGTGGGCAGAGGGCAAGAGAGGGCCCAGGGCAGGCACAAGGGGTGGGGGTGGAGGGGCGGAGGCGCTCGCTCACCTGTCCCTTCTGTCCCCGTCTTTCCCAGCAGCGTCCTGCATCCCCCCCCCCCCGCCCCGGGGCATGCCCCTCCATGCACTGTCCAGGCCTCCTGGGCACCTGCAGGGCGGGCGTGGGGGTGGGGTGGGGTTTGCTGACCCAGCAGGGTCATCCCCAGCCTGCGTGACCTCTACAAGCCGACCGCTCTGAGCCGCAGCTCTCAGCTCCGCAAAGCGGGCGTTGATGATGCGCTGGTGAGGCTGCTCCGGGGTTAAATGCCGTGGTCCCGTGACACCTCTCAGCACAGTGCCTGTTCCCAGTGCTTGGCGGGACAGCCTTGGCTGCGCAAAGACAGGAGGGTCCCGGGCACTGAGAGGCCTGCCTGCCTGGCTCTGCTGCGTTATTTCCCAGCCGTGGGAGCTCGGGTGAACCATGAGCTGCGCCTCGGTTTCCCCGTCTGTACAATGGGTCTGGGCTCCGTTGCAGGTGCGGACGGGATTCCTGATGAACGTGATGGGCGTCCTGCTGCTCAGCCTCGCCATGAACACCTGGGCCCAGGCCGTCTTCCAGCTGGGCACCTTCCCGGACTGGGCCGACGCCCATGTGGCCAACATCACGGCGCTGCCACCCACCGTGGCCAACGGCACCTTTCGGACCCTCTGAGGCCCCCCGCTGAGGCCCCTTGGGGCTGGGCCCTCCCAGAGGGCTGTCCCCGCCCTTGCTGCTGGGACCCTGTGGGGGGATGATGCTTTTCTGTCATCCAGTGCACAGCAAGCGAGGGTGGCCGGCAGGGGTCCACTTGGGTCCGCGGGATCTCCGTCTGTGACACCTCTCTGCCTCGCTCATGCAGTCCCAGGCCCAGATCCCCCTCAGAGCTGCTGCCTGAAAACGAGCGCCCCCTAGCCGCAGGCGGTGTGGACGGAGCCGAGCCCAGTGGATCCGGAAGGGCGTTTGTCTCGCACACTTGGGATGGGGTGGGGGTGGGGGTGCCCGTGCTGCTGGGCACAGCTGCGTCCCCACTGGCCACTTAGGGTGTCTTCCTGGGAGAGGCGTGGGGCTGGATGCCCGGCCCAGGAGCACCAGCTGTCCCCACCATGTGCTCAGTGCCCGCTCTGCAGCCACCGTGGGGCTCCACTCCTGCTGGGACCCCTGGGAGCTGGGAGGAGAGGCGGCTTCCTGGGGTCGCGGAGACTGGCCAAGCCTTCTTGCCGGGTCTCCGAGCTCCCATACCCGCCAGCCGACATCTCCACCCAAGAGATTGGCACTCTCCTGTTCACCTGCTTCCGTGCGGCCATAATCCTGGTGTCAGGGTGAAGCCAGGGCCCTGCTGCCTCGCGGGTGACCCGTGGCTCCCGCAGCCAGGTCCCTCCTGCCGGTGGCCGCTTGCTTCTTGTCCCAGCCGCTGGCCTGCACCTCCCCCAGCGTGCCAAGTGCCAGGCAGGATTACTTAGCAAGGACCCCGTTTCTTTCAGGATTGAGAGAAACAGCACACGACACACAATGGCACAGGCTGGCAAGTAGTGTGACCTCCCTTCTCCAGACAGGAACCAGGGGCGGCTTCCTGCGCCCCGGGCTGGAGCTGGGCAGATCTGGGGGGCTCCCCACAGCCCCAGGCACCAGCCTGCAGGCCCTCAGAAGTCACCAGCGTCTGGAAGGCCCCAGCTGAGGCCCCGCCATCCCTCACTTCCCCTTCCTTTGCTCCGAGGCGCTGAAATTCCCCAAGGAGGAGCAGTGGGCCAGAGGGTGGCACCCGGGGACGGAAGGGCACAGGCAGGGCGGTTCCCTGAGAGCAGGCCCAGAGCCCCGGGGGCGGGGGTCACGCAGTGTCCGTGGGAAGCGACAGTGTTGGTGGCCGTTCCGGCTGCTGCCGTGGGGCGTGGTGCAGCAGGGAGGGGAGAGCTTCCGTCCCGCTCACGCTCGGCAGAGGAACCCACGGGGTGTGTGACCAGCTGACTCATGATTGCAAACACTTCTGATCAAAACTGCTAAGAAATAAAGATGGTTAACAATCAGCCTTGGCCCTGCAGAGTGCTTGCTGCTCCGAACACAGGACAGTGCCAAAGCCCCAAATTCCTGGGGCGGGGGTGCCACCAGCTCAACCTCTCTGACTTCCCACTCAAACTCTGCCCCAGGGCCTTTGCACATGCTTTCCCTGGTGCCTGGACCACTCTCCCAAGGGTGTGCCTGGCTCCCACCCCAGTCCCTGCTCGGGATACCTCCCCTGCCGTCCTCTCTGTCGCCCTCATTACTCTGTAGCCCCCTCGCTGTCCTCCGTTTCTTCTTAGTCCTTAGACCACTGCGTTACTTATTTTCTTATTTGTTTTTTCTTTCACTTCCTCTAGAATCTAAACTTACAAAAAGACAAACAATGTTCTGTCCCGTGCTGTCATGCCAGTACCTGGAACAGTTCTGGGCACAGCAGGTGCTGAGTGAAAATCTGAACAGATTCAGGAGTGGGCAGCCGCACTGAGAGCTGTGGGGTTCCCGCATGCGTCCACCTGCCCACTCAGCGGTCTATTTAGACCCTGTTCCATGCTGGGTCCCCATCCCCGGCTGCAGGAGGTAAACAAAGGCACGCACTGACTCTGAATCAGCTGCGGGCCAAGAAGATGAACCCTGTGATTAAATGACTCAGAGGCCACTTGGCTGGTGTGGTCAGGGAGGGCTTCCCTGAGGAGGCGGTCTTGGTCTGAGACCGGAAGAGTCACCCAGATTCTCATGGCAATGTGGGTGGCAGCAGGGGCGGGCTGTGTGTGGGGGTGGTGCTCTGGGGAGTGCCTCCAGGAGCTCTCTGTCCGGGGCCTTGGTAGACTCTGCTGAGCTCCTTAGAAGCAGCACCATCCTCCTTCCTCTCCCGGGCAGTGACCCGGCCGGGGTCCCTCCCTCCTGGACCCCGGAGGGCTCTGGCCACTCTCAGGGAAGGAGGCACGGGAGCTCCCAGAGACCAGAAGTGAGGGAGCTGGCAGGCTGCCCAGGGTCAGTGGAGGCGGACGAGCGAGTATCGAAGCCACAGGAGCCAGAGAGACCTGTTTATGTCACCCATGGCTGCGAGACAACCTGGAGACCCAGCGTGGTGATGGCACATGGGGCCACTCCCGAACACAGCTCCGCAGCGCTGGCTCAGAGCCTGCTCTGGGGGTGCAGCCAGGGTCCCCGAGCTGGGATGCCCGCCATGCTGGTGCCCCTTTAGGACCCCTTCTTGCAGGGCTCGTTCAGGGGTCTAGCCTGGACCTCTTCCTGGGACAGTCAGCATCAAGGGGGACAGAAGCTGAGGCCGAGGGCCTGGACGCAGAAGCCGAGGAGCAGCGACTTGGCCACATTCTGCCGGTCAAAGCCAGCGTCCGGGTGCAGCAGGTGCAAGGGGAGGGAAAGAGACTCCACCCTTTGATGGGAGGGCAGGAGTGGTCTGCCGCCATTTCCGGAAGCCATTGGCTGTGGAGGTTGTGAGGACACGCCCACACCTGCTGGCTTAGGATCAGGCACAGCGGAGAAGACTGGCCAGACCTGGGCAGGGTCAAGGAGGGCTGAGGGCGGGGGCGTGGCCCGGGCTCTGTGGGTATGGGGCAGGCCACTGCGTGGTCCCCGGGGCTTGCTCTCCATGTTCCCCAGGAGCCACTGTGGCATCTGGGAGTTTCGGGTAGAATGTCGGGGGTGGGGCAGTGGGAGAGGCCATGGCTGCGGCTGGGTCGCCTCACACGTGGGCCATCGTGGGTGAGCAACGGAGTTAGGGGCAGAGGCACGGAGGCAGTGACGGTGGCCAAAGAAAGGATGGAGTCAAAGTCCTCGCCCGAGGACTCCAGAGAGCCGTGGTGGCGCCTGGCCGGGGCCCCGACAGGGTCACGACAGCCACCCTCTGCACTGTTTTCCATGGTGGTCTCCTCTGACCAAGGACAGCACCAGGAAGGAGCACACGGCCTGGCCCCCGGGGGCGGAGCTTGCTACAGAGAATGGTGGTGGGGGAGGCCCCAGGACGGGACGGCGCAGGGCCTGAGCCCCAGGGAGGAGCCCCAGACAGCAACTGGCCAGGCACACGGGAAGGAGCCCCTGGGTCGGCCTCGCCCCTCCCTCCGCCCTCCTGCTGGGGACGGCCAGAGAAGAGGCGGCCAGGCTGTGGGCGTGCACACAGCAGCACCCCCTTATCCACTGGTTGCAGCCCAAGACCCCCCTCGGCAAGTATCTGATACCAAGGCTCTCACCCATACCCACACCCGTGATAAAGTTTTATTTATAAATTACGCACAGTGGGAGACGGATACCGACCCATCGATCGTCACATGGACCAATTATAACAAGACCCATCATAAGAAATTACTTACAGGGGCTGGCGCTGTGGCACAGTGGGTAAACACCTTGGCCTGAAGTGCTAGCATCCCATATGGGTGCTGGTTCGAGTCCCGGCTGCTCCTCTTCCAATCCAGCTCTCTGCTATGGCCTGGGAAAGCAGTGGAAGATGGCCCAAGTCTTGGGCCCTGCACCCACGTGGGAGACCCAGAAGAAGCTTCTGGCTCCTGGCTTCGAATCAGAGCAGCTCCGGCCATTGTGGCCATCAGGGGAGTGAACCAGTGGATGGAAGACCTCTTTCTCTGGCTCTACCTCTCTCTGTAACTCTGTCTTTCAAATAAATAAAATAAATCTTAAAAAAAAAAAAAAAGAAAAGAAACACATACAGCTTCCCATGAATGGATCCTGGGAGCACCGTCTCCTTAAAAGAAAAAAAAAAAAAAAAAAAAAGATAAGAAGTATGAAGTCACTTACAGCTTGTCGATTGTTGATTTCTGGAATTTTTGGCTTAATATTTTCAGACCTCAGTTGAAACCACAGAGAGCGGATGTCATTGTTTATCTCATCCAGAATCATGCTCACAGAAACATCCAGAATAACGTTTGACCGACTATGCGGGCACCATGGCCCAGCCAGGCTGGCATATGGGTTTTGGGGTGCCGCCAACAGAAGTCAGGAGGCAAGGGGGTCTTGGAGGCAGCCACACCTGGCCCGCCTCCCCGTGGTGGGGTGGGGAGCAGGTGGGAAGCAGGCTTGGAGAGGCAGACAGCAGCTTGCCGTGGGCCCCTGCCCAGCGTCCTGTCTCGTCAGCACGCTTGCCCTCCCCTGGCGTGTAGACTATGAACTAATATGTATCGCTCAGATTTCACATGCGAATCCACAAGTCTGCTGCTCTTGGAGCAGGAGGTGCCGGAGGATCAAGCAATAGAAGAGCTGCTTGGCCGTGTGGCAGTAACAGCTTGGAGCTGAATAGGCGGGGGGAGGGGCCTAATTAGTTGGAGCACGGATTCTGTCACTTGCCGCAGTCCCCACCGCTCCTCAATGTCTCACACCGGCGCTGTCTGTCCGCTTCGTTCCTCTCTGGCCTGTGAGTGCATCAGAGAGGTCCATTTCCCCGGGAGTGGCCGTCAGAGCTAACGGCCTGGGGCAGCACGGAGCCACGGAACTCTCTGTGATCCTGGGAGTGGTCTACACCTGCCCTGGACCATGCAGCCGCCCCTAGCTCTGTGTGGCTTTGGAACACTCATGGTGCGGCTGGTCCGAATTGAGATGAGCCGTAAGCATAAAATGCACACTGAATTTAAAACACATGGTTGGAGAAATGAATGTAAAATAATTTTTATATCGTTCACGTGGATACATACGGCTGACAACATATTGTGTTAACCTTAGTCTCAGTGTTTATGTGGTTCTTAGAAATGTTTCAACTACGGAGCTCACATGGGAGGTTCACGCCCTGCTTCCAGCGGAGAGCGCGGGCAGCCGCCTCCAGCCGGCAGCAGTGTGCGATGCCCGGGCAGCGGCAACGTCCACAGAGGGGCCGGCACTGGCCGCAGCAGTTAAGGCACCGGCTGGGACTCCTGCATCCCACATCCAGGCGGCCGCGCGTGCTGGTTCCTGTGCTTCTGACCCAGCTGCCTGTCAGTGCACACCCAAGGAAGCCGCGGGCGAAGCCTTAAGTCCCGGGGCCCCTGCCACCCACGTGGGAGACCCAGATGGAGCTCCTGGCTCCTGACTTTGGCCTGGCCCAGCCCTGGTTGCTGTGGGCATCTGGGGAGAGGAGCAGAGGATGGAACATCTGTGTGTGGGGGGGTGGGGGTGGGTGTGTGCGCGCATGCGTGTCTGCCTTTCAAATAAAATGAAAACAAATGACAACAGCCCCACAAAGCAGGCGGTGACACTCATTTCCTGTGGGCCCCTGGCTGCTCGCAGACCCAGCTGGGCAGGAGGTCTGGGGGCTGCGGCTTCCTCTTCCCTCTGTCTCATGGCTCTGAGTCCTTTACCCAGAAATCCCCTTCGGCCAGGCTGCCCGTCTCTGATGATTCACAAGGCGGAATCCGGATGTAGAAGTAGAAGGTGCCCCAAGTCCTTGGGCCCCTGCACCCGCGTGGGAGACCAGGAAGAAGTTCCGGGCTCCTGGCTTTGGATCAGCACAGCTCCAGCTGTTGTGGCCATCTGGGGAGTGAACCAGTGGATGGAAGACCTCTCTCTCTCTCTCTCTCTGCCTCTCATTCTCTCTCTGCGTAATTCTTTCAAATAAATAAATAAATCTTTAAAAACCTGCATGTTTAAAGCCAGTACTTCATTTTTAAAATTTATTCAAGACAGAGACAGACAAAAAGAGAGAGAGAGAAAGAAATCCCCAAAATGCCGGCAGAGTTCGGGGCTGGACTGGGCTGAAGCCAGGTCTCGCACGTGGGCGTCAATGACCCCAGCCCTTGAGCCGTCACCTGCTGTCCCCCGGGGTTCACACTGACGAGAGGTTGGAGTTGGGAGCCGGATCCGAGGTCCGCGACGTGGGACAGGCATCCTCATTGCTAAGCTACAGACTCATGCTCAGGCTGGCATTTTTTTATAAGCGAAAGACAACTGGGGTCTTAACAGACCACAAAGCAGGAAGGCCACCCATCTGCCACCTCTGTAGGAGGCCTCGGGGCTGCAGGGAGTGGCACAGCCGTTCCCCAGAGCTGCGGTGGCCCTGGCTGGAGGCAACAGGTCCAGTGCTAGCTTTGCCACCTGCCGTGCTGGGTGACCTTAGGTGAGACACTGTCCCTCTCTGAACGTGTGCATCCTGCGCCGTAAGAAGACAAGGTCTGCAGAGGGTCAGAGTGTCCTGCCAGCAGCAGATGGATGCCCGGGCCCTGCGCGCCCTCCCAGCCTGGGCGGGTGCAGGGGCCCAAGCACTTGGGGCACCTTCTACTGCTTTCCCAGGCCATAGCAGAGAGCTGGATCAGAAGAGGAGCAGCCAGGACTTGAACTGGCGTCCATGTGGGATGCCAGCACTGCAGGTGGCGGCATTCCCCACTATGCCACAGCACGGGCCCCAACATGTGGGTATTTCACACTGAAAGGGAGATGGCTGCCATCTTTGGAAAATCTGGGACCTCTGGGCCGGAGCTGAGGGGCAGCTGCCCTGGGCACAGGGGTTTGCATTCAGCAGCTCGCGGAGGCGTCCACCCGGCCCCGCAGGCAGGTGAGTTTGCCATTTGTGGTTTGCGCCGTGGTCCTAGTTCCGCGTTCCGCCAAGACAAGCAGCTGTGGCTGGTTAGCGGCTGGCTGGCGGCTGGTGTGGCCGGAGGGCTGGGAAGGGTGTTAGACCCCCTGAGGCCTCTGCTATAGGTGCTCCCTCGTCGGGTCCTTGTGCAACCAGCAGTATGTCACTTCCTCTATCCGGGCCTGAGCAGTGTGTCCTTATGAGGCAAGATGCCAGGGAGTCTGGAGTTCACCTCGCTGCGCGGCTCTCTGGTCCCTATCTCAGAGTGGGGAAACCGAGGGGCCAAGGGAAAGCTCCCGGAGTCAGGGGGAGGCACGCGGGCAGTGACGGGGTACCGAGGCGCTGGGGGTCAAGGAGCTGCTGTCCAGGCAGGAACCCCTCAGAACAGCCTGGGAGGCCCTGCAGGGCAGTGGCCCAGCAGGGGGCGCACACGGGATGGGTGCGGCAGCACAGAACCCTGAGGTCTGTGAATTACCTGGCTCTGAGCAGGGGAGCCCAGGAGCCACCTGGTGTCCCCTGGGGCAGCCTGCTGGGCATGAACCCTGGTTATGCCACTCGCCAGGCCAGTGGCGGGGTCAGGTGACTTCCCTCTGTGGTTCTCAGTTCTCTGGGCTGCAGAGGGAGTGGGGGAGGGGAGGGCTCCATGATGCCGACGCCAACTGTCAGAGTGCACCTGATATGCTGGTAGTGAGCGCACAGTAAGAGCTCCCTGCCATCGCCGGGGGCCCGTTTGCAAGCTGTGACTGCAATCGGACGTGAAAGGCACACGGTGGGGGGGGGAGGGGTCTGTTAGCAGAGATAAGTGGTGTAGGGCTGCTTGTTTTTGTGCAAGAGAGAATTCAAGCAGATGGACAGCAGTGAGCAAGGTAGCAGGGTTGAAAGGGGCTGGGCACCTCTCCAGATGGAAACTGAGAGGGGAGGAGAGAGAGAGAGTTAGTTTCTGGTCACTCAGTGCGAGGCAGGCAAGGTCACGTGGCTTAGTGGAGCGAATGCACCTGTTGGCCAGACGGGTGGCGCAGGAAGGGGCTGGAGGAAGCTGGGACTCGGAGCAGCCAGACCATGGGGCCCCGCAGCGCCTCCCCAGCACTCAACAGGACCGAATGCCGGCCCTTGGAGCAAATGTTTGCCGAGGGGCTTTGCACAGAAGCTACTTGAAAAGGGCTCCTTTGAGCCGATGTGCAGCCACGGCCTTTGCTCCTTGGAGACAACGTGGCCAGGATGTGCAAACGCCCCCGGACCGCGAGACGGCAGCGGCTTGCTTGCTCTCTGCCAGCACCTGCGCTTGCTCCGAGTCTTCTTCTCACTTAAATAAAACTCCGCTTCTGCTCTCCCCGCTGTGTCCGGTCTCGTAAGTAAATCTTCACTGACGCCAGGACACGAACCCGGCCTCATCGCCCCAGTGTTCCGCGACAGTGCTGAGCGCACCGTGGCCCTAAGGGAACGGAGTCCAGTTCTCCCCGCCTGGTCCTCCTCCCCCACCCCTCCTCCTGGACAGGGGGCTTGCTGGCTGTGGACTTCCTCCCCAGGTTGCATTAGCCAGTGTCCGCAGACAAAAGCTGGCCAGAGGATTCCCCCGGGTGCCTTGCTTGGGGGTGGGGGTGGGGGATGGGACCAGCTGTAAGGGCTCTGGGCTTCATAGCGCGAGATCCTGGGCTCCCTCCAAGGTGCGCTCGTGTGAGATCCTGGGCTCCCTCCAAGGTGCGCTCGGGGCTGCTAGGAGCCGCTCCATTCCTTCCTACAGGCGCTTTGTTTTCCTTTCTTTCAGCCTTTGTTTAAGAGGAAGAAACACTGACAGCTGAGGTGACCTGGCCAAGGGCACCCAGCTCAGGTGGAGCAGGGCTGTCATCTGAAGCCAGGTTACACGAGGAGCTAGAGAGAGGGGCCGGAGCCACTGTTCCCACACCCTAAGCGAGGGGGCAGGCTCCCCTGGGGCACAGAACTTGGGGGCTCATGGGGGCCGGCGCTGTGGTGCAGTGGGTTAACACCTTGGCCTGAAGTGCTGGCATCCCATATAGAGCCGGTTCTAGTCCCGGCTATTCCTCTTCCAATCCAGCTCTCTGCTGTGGCCTGGGAAAGCAGTGGAAGATGGCCCAAGTCTTTGGGCCCCTGCAACCATGTGGGAGACCCAGAAGAAGCTCCTGGCTCCTGACTTCGGATTGGTGCAGCTCCAGCTATTGTGGCCATCTGGGGAGTGGACCATTGGATGGAAGACCTCTCTCTCTCTCTCTCTCTCTCTCTCTCTGCCTCTCCTCTCTCTGTGTAACTCTGCTTTTCAAATAAAATAAATAAATCTTTTTAAAAAAAAAAAAGAACTTGGGGGTTCTGGCTAATGAGCTAACGGCTCCTCTGAGCCTCAGTTTCCTGCTCTGTAAAATGGGTGAAGTCTCCCTTCCAGTTATCAGAATTAGAAAGGTTGCTGGGAAGGAGCTCTTTCCTCCCACACCTTCCTCCGCCCCTGCCTGGGGGAGAGGATGAGGCAGCTCGCCCCACCCTCCGGGAGGAGGCCCCTGGCAGGGCGGAACAGGCAGCCCGGAGGGCTTCATTAAAGGGTGGAAAAGCAGAAGCAACAGGGTTCCCCACGTCCCAGCCGTCCCCCCACTTCCTCTCCATCTGCCGCGGCTGCCAGGAACCACCTGCCTGGAGCCACTGCCACCCAGCGGCCATGAGGAGCCTCCGGGGAGCTGCTGAGCACCTCGTCCAAATCGGGTAGGTCTGGGGACTCCACACCGAGGGCCACAGGCTAGAAAGTGGGGGGGGGGGGTCAGTGAGTTGTGATGGCTGAGACCAGATCTCAAGTTGTGCCACCGCCTGGCTGTGTGACCTTGGGTAAATCCTCATCTCCCTGAGCCTCAGTTTCCCCATCTGTGAAATGGGAATAACAGTGATGTCATGGAGTCTCCTTGAGACTTGAATGAGAAGACCCTGGCCCAAGGCGTGGCGTGAGCTCAGCTGGCTGGCTGTGATTAGCGATACCCAGCCAGAGCCTGCCTCCTGACATGACGGGGACTGGCTTAGCGCTGTTCCACTAACTGAACTGGCATCCCAGCTTGTGAGTTCCAACGTGAGGGCCTCCTCTCCCACTTCCGCTCAGCCCTGCCGTGACCACAGAGCTCGCCCTCAGGAAGTGGCACCTGGTGCTCACGCATAAACCCCCACGGTCGTCTCTGACTTCCACAGGCCACCCACCCGCGAGTCTTGATGGCCTGGCCAGCCAGATGTCCCCACCGCCCTCCCTCCTCCCCCTGCCCCCTGCCAGCGCTCCTCGGGGCAGCTCTGCGGAGGCAGGGGTGGCTGTGTGTGGCGGGCATTCCTGCCCCGCCAAGGGCTGGCGCATAGCAGCTGCTTGACACGGGTTTGATGGACAACTGAGCATCAAGATGAGAGAATTCCTCGGGGACCAACTGGTCTACCCTAGAATCAGCGCGGAGGCCTGCCACCCGCAGGAGACAGGGATACCCTGAATCACGCAGGGAGCCCAAGACAGTGAATGCAAACACAGCACGCCCATCTGTGTGTCTCGCTCTGTGATTCTCCCGTGCTGCGGTGTGGGGCCAGGCCTTCGTCCACACGTGCTCAGGAACTGCAGGGAAACTGGGCTCCTCCCTAACATCCCCAGTTGGAACCACCCTGGGGAGGGCTCTGTCTGATTGGCTCAGCTTGTGTCACATGGGTGTAGAGCGGATGACCCTGATTGGTCCTCCCAGGAAACGTGCCTGCCCCTTGGCTGGAAGGGTGGAGCCTGCGGGTAGGCTACCCACCTCTCCTGATGGAGGCTCTCCCTGGTTTCCTTGTGTGCAGGTGGAGGTTCTGGCACTTGGGGGTCCACAAGGTCCTCTCCCCGCTGCCGGCCGCCTGGGGTGCGTTCTCCCAGCCTATCCCAACCAGCGGTGGCCAGCTGCTGACCCAGCTCCTCCTGTGTGGCTCCCTAGCTGTGGCTGTCGCCGGTCTGGCCCATCACTGGCTGGTGACCTCGCTGCTCTACCCTCTGGGACCCTCGGCCGTGGTGGCCACCGTGTGTGGCCTCCTGGTCTTCCTGGGCCTGGGCCTGGTGCCCCCACTTCGCTGCCTATTTGCACTCAGCGTGCCCACCCTGGGCACAGGCCAGGGCCGCCGGCTCCTCCTGTCCTACAGCACAGCCACCTTAGCCGTTGCTGTGGTGCCAAACGTCTTGGCCAATGTGGGCGCAGCAGGGCAGGTGCTAAGATGCGTCACCGAGGGCTCCCTGGAGAGTCTGCTCAATGTCACTCACCAGCTGCATGCGGCGTCCAAGGCCCTGGGTTCTGCAGCCGCCGTGGCCAACCGGGGCCTGACCGTGGAGGCGCAGGGCAATGGCTCTGCCTTCCGGCTTCACATGCTCAGGGCGACTCAGCAGCTCCTGGACGACTTCGCTGGCCTGGAGTCCCTGGCCCGGGCAGTGATGCTGGGGACCCAGCGGGTGGTCACCGCGCTGTTCGCGCTGGGTCTTCTGCTGGATTCAGCCTGGTACCTCCGTCACTACCTGACGGACCTGCAGTTCGACAACATCTATGCCACCCGCCAGCTGACCGAGCGGCTGGCGCAGGCTGGGGCCACGCACCTGCTGACCCCTCCCCCGAGCTGGCTGCTCCAGACAGGCCGGCCGAAGTTGTCCAGGGAGGAGCTACTGCACTGCGCCCTGAAGCTGGGGCTACTCGCCCTGCTCCTGGTGGCTACGGCCGTGACGGTGGCCACAGACCATGTGACCTTCCTCCTGGCACAGATGGCCGTGGACTGGGCCCAGAATTTGTCCACGGTGCCCATCACGCTGAGTGTCAAGTATGACGTAAGTGCCGTGATGGGAAGCTGGGGGTGGGGTCAGCTCTTGGAGGAAGGGGGTGGGGTTTGCCGAATCCTTGACTTCAACGGCAGCTTGCTGGCCCCCAGGTGGAGCTGTGGGCCCCTGGGGCATGGATTAGAACAGCCCAGTGCCTGTGCTCCCCAGGTGCAGTGCGGATGCTTCAAGGTCACTGTGTCCCACCTTCGTTTTCCTCCTTCGTGCAAGTCAGATCAGTTCTCCCTATGAGGCTATGATGAGTCTCCACAGGTACCCAGCAACCTCCCCGGGGAGCACAGGTGTTTCATAGATAGCTATTCCTCACGGCGCGTATCTGTGCGTGTCGGACTGCAGGAGGCCCAGGCGTGGGCTCCATCATGACTCAGCTCACTGCAGCCCCCAGCGCAAGTCCAGCTGGCTTCCTGGTTTTGCAAATAAAGCTTTATTGGAACGCAGCACCACCATTTATGTATTGCCCCTGGCAGCTCTAGCAACAGGGACTGTGCAGCCCCCAAACCCTAACATCTTCCCATTCTAATGATAACACACAACACATCTTCCATCTTCCCGCTGGTCGGTCAATAGAGTGTGGCTTTGGCCACACCTCTTTTCTTTGTTTATTTTAATAGATCCCACCCAAAAGCCATAAAGTATACCCAAGTTTAATACCTTAGGTAACAGTATTAATAACATGTTTATTAAGTACTTTTTTAAATTTTTTTTTTTTAATTTTTTTTGACAGGCAGAGTGGACAGTGAGAGAGAGAAAGGTCTTCCTTTACCGTTGGTTCACCTCCCAAATGGCTGCTGTGGCCGGCGCACCGCGCCAATCCGAAGCCAGGAGCCAGGTGCCTCTCCTGGTCTCCCATGCAGATGCAGGGCCCAAGCACTTGGGCCGTCCTCCACTGCCTTCCCGGGCCATAGCAGAGAGCTGGACAGGAAGAGGAGCGACCGGGACAGAATCCGGTGCTCCAACCGGACTAGAACCCGGGGTGCCAGCACCGCAGGCGGAGGATTAGCCTAGTGAGCCGCAGTGCCGGCCTATTAAGTACTTATTAAATACTAGGAAAGCAGTCTTCAAACCACATGAATTCAATTTACTCAGTGGAGAGTATCATGGCCATATATATATATATATATATATATAGAGAGAGAGAGAGAGAGAGAGAGAGAGAGAATATCATCATCAGCCGGGGATGAGGGTACGTGTTGGTTTGTGAATTTTTTTCTTCAGCCACACCCAGTGTGAGCTTGGAAGGTGCTGTGGGGTGGGCTCCTCACTGCAGGAACCAGCGGGTGGGCGTGGCAGGCAGTGCTCTGCAGGTGCGCGCCACCTCTCTGGGGCAGGCTGAAGCCAGGAGCCTAGAACTCCAACCAGGTCTCCCACGTGGGTGCAGGAGCCCAAGCACTTGGGCCATCTTCCACTGCCTTCCCAGACACATCAGCAGGAAGCTGGATTGGAAGAGGAGCAGCAGGGACTCGAACCGGTGCTCCTATGGTTTGCCGGAGTCCTAGGTGGTGGCTTTACCAGTGCCCCACACGCCAGCCCGTTTCCAGCATTTTCTCCCGAGCTGCGGGCACCCACTCGGCTGGCGTTCTGATCCTACAGGGAAGCACCCGCAGGCCACTCCTTGGTGCCTTGCCCTTGGCTCATCTTTGGTGAGAGCTTTGGGGATTTCTCCCACTTCAGCTGACCCATTCGGGCTATGGCAGGCCACCCGTGGGCACGCGGGTCAGGGACCACACAACCCAGCTCTGTCCTGCACGAGCCCCCTGGTGTAGCTTCCTGTTTCTAAGGAAATAGGCAAAAGCGGTCACCGCTCAAAAGTGCATGTCACGCCCCAGAACGTGGGCACCCAGACCCACAGCCGCGCACCTCCCTTCTGTAAAATGGCACAGGATTGTCACGTAGCCCCTGCACGTCCCCCTGTATACCTGAGATCATCTATAGGTCACTTACAAAACTGAATGCCATGGACATGGCGTGGGAGTCGGCGCTAGACTGTTCCGTGTAGGGAATAACGCCAGGAAAACATCACGTCCATGTTCAGGACAGACAGCAGTTTCACAGTCTGACGCCACAGCTCACACCGATCTCACTTTTCCCCAGGTATTTTCCATGCACATGGAACCCATGGGTAGGGAGGGCCGAGTGTCGCAGCTCCGCTCACAGCACAATCCCCTGCCCTTGATTTCCATGGCCACTACAGCCATCCACTTCTTTTAAGATTTATATCACTATTTATTTGAAAGACAGCACAATTCAGAGAGGAGAGACAGAGAGACAGAGATCCTCCATCTGCTGGTTCACCACCCACCCCAAATAACCACAACAGCCAGGGCTGGGCCAGGGTGAAGCCAGGAGCTTCCTCCAGGTCTCCCACATGGATGCAGGGGCCCAAGCACTTGGGCCACCTTCCAATGCTATGGCATTAGCAGGGAGCTGGATCGGAAGCAGAGCAGCCAGGATTCGAACCAGCACTCTGATACGGGATGCCAGCATCGCAGGTAGCAGTTTAACCCACTGCGCCACAACGCCGGACCCAGCGTTCGCTTCTAAAGCAGAACCTTTGGAAGACATTTGACAATAGCACTGGAATTGCACTCATGCACTGACAATGCTCCCCGATCGAAGTGGCGGCACGCACAGTCAGGCCACGATGACGCCCGCCTCTAGAAAGCCGACACCGGCCGTGCTGCCTCGGAGACGCACCCTGACTTCAGGGAAGTTACGCTGTGTAGAGAGGCAGGAAATCACACAGCTCACTTCACTCCCGCCATGATCCTTGCAGGAAGGAATTATTTTTTAAAAAGATTTTACTTATTTGAGAAAGAGAGGGAGAGGGGGAAACAGAGAAAGGGGTCTTCCATCCACTGGTTCCCTCTCCAAAAGGCCATCACAGCCAGAGCTGGGCCAATCCGAAGCCAGGAGCCAGAAGCTTCTTCAGGGTCTCCACACGGATGCAGGGGCCCAAGGATGTGGCCATCTTCTACTGCTTTCCCAGGCCTTGGCACATGGCTGGATCGGAAGAGGAGCAGCCGGGACTCGAACCAGTGCCCACTTGGGATGCTGGCGCTGCAGGCGGAGGCAAAGCCTACTGCACCACAGTGTGGGCCCCAGGGCAGGAATTATTATCAGCTCTGTTTTAGGGAAGCTGCCTCGATCCATCCAGCCTGTGGGGGCAGAACTAGGGCTGCATAGTGACTCTGTGGGTCCCAGGCGTGTGTGACTTTCGGGGTCTTTCCTCTATGAACAATATGAATGACGGCATGCTAGCGCACAGGAATATATTAGTACAGAATAGGGAAGCATGTTCTTCCACGTAAAAGCTCATTTTTCCCCTCTCTGGTTTTAAGCAAAATTTAAAATTTCTTGTGGGTCCCCAGGGCCCCATGTGAGGTCAGGCCAGGGCAGAACCAAGACGCACCCCAGCAGTCTGGCGCCAGAGTCCCCGTGGTTAACCCGTGACCTCCCTGGCTGGGACACACCGGGACTACGGAGCCTGGGACTCACCTGGCTGGGTCAGCCTCGTCTAAGGCAGGGTGAGGCTGTGGGCTCGGCCCCATAGCACTGTGCATATCTGAGGCACTAGGGACCTACCCAAGATATTCACTAAGGGCTCAGCCCCCCCCCCCCACACACACACACCCAGCAGTAGGGACAGTAAGGACATTCGCTCCGGGTTCACGGGGTCCTCCCCAAATCCCCAGAAGCAGGGGCTGTTTCTGCGCCCATTCCTCAGATGCTAACAGGGAAAGTCAGACTTGGTCCGCCTGCGGGGGAGCTGGCGTCCAGGGGGTGGCCCGAGCGGCCGTCTGCTGACCTGGCCTTTGCTCCCTTTTGAAGGTCGCGTACAGCGTCCTGGACTTCGTCCCCTTCCTCTTCAACCAGCCGGCGCCGGAGAGCCCCTGGGTGTCCACCGACCGCACCTTCCGCTGGGAGCTGAGCCTCACCTCGCGCACCTGCCGCCTGCTGCCCGCGCAGCGCCCCCGCGTGGCCGGCGCGCTGGCGGCAGGGGCGCTGCAGCTGCTGGCCGGCTGCACGGTGCTGCTGGACGCCTACGCGCGGCGCCTGCGACACGCCACCGCCGCCGCCTTTTTCGCCGCGCAGGAGGCCAGGAGGGCCCAGCACCTCCACGCCCGCCTGCAGCGCACGTACGACGGGCGCCGAGGCCGGCAGCTGCGCCCGCAAGCTCCCTCTTGCCCCCGACGGCCCAGCGCACCTGCAAGCCCCGGCGGTGGGTAGACGCGCTCCAGCTGCACGCCTCCAGGAAGCACGGGCGATGGGGTTGCCGAGGCTGAGGGCAGGAAAAGCTGTGGGGCCACCCAGACCTGAGCTGCCGCCTTGGCCCTTCTGCCTGCCTGTGTGACCTTGGGTAGCAGCCGTCACCTCTCGGGGCCTCAGGCTGTGCCTGTGCGTGTGGGATGACTAATCAGAATCAGTGTGAGCCGCTTCCCACGGGGGAAGGTGGCCAGCGTGGGACGAGAGACGGGCGGGAAAGCCCGGGAGAGCGGAGGAGGCAGGCAGGTGCACAAACAGCTCCGCCTCCAGCGGGGCGTCTTCCCGCCCGCCGCCTTACCCGCTGGCTGAAGGCTTCCCAGCACGGATTTCTCCAAAAGCTCCTGGAATTTATTTATATGCCCTTGAATCCGCCGGACTTGCTTGTCGTCGTCTAAAAGTTTGATTTTTATCAACACACGTATTTATTAAATCCGAAACTGGATTATATTGCTCCTCAACTTCAGGCTCCTCGGGGTTTCCCATCTGGGACAGCCAGAGTTGGCAGATGAAAAGCCAGGACGCCCAGTTCCATTCGGATTTCGGATCAGTGATGGGCACTGGCTTAGCGTAGCTGTGACTTGACCCAGGGTAGCCACGTGTAACCCTTATTTATTCATTGTCAATTTTCATTTTATTTGAGAGAGCGAGAGAGATCTTTCATCCACTGGTCCACTCCCCCAAATTCCCACAGCAGCCCGGGCTGAGCCAGGTCAGATCTAGGAGCCCAGAACTCCATCCTGGTCCCAGGTGGGTGGGCTGGGACCCAAGTCCTTGAGCCGTCACTGCCGCCTCCCAGGGTGCACAGTAGCAGGAAGCCGGGCTGGAAGTGGAGGAGCCAGGACTCCAGCCAGGCCCTCAGATCTGGGACGTGGGCATCCTGAGCGGTGTCGACGTCTTGGAAATGAGGCTCCTGTCGGGCTTGCCAACAGAAAGAGCAGCAGCGGAAGTCAAGCCTCTGCTTCCTTCCAGATCTCACGCACACAGGGACAGCGGGCTGGCGGGAAAGCAGTCGCGCTGAACTCTCCTGCTGCCGCTGGAGTCTGCATCCAAACAGACCGCAGCCTTTCCAGCCATCACGCACAGGATGGGCAAGCGCACACACCTGAAATAAGGATTTCATTGACCTCCCTTGGTCTTAACACGTGTGATGCATGGTGATTTTTTTTTTTTTACAGATTTATTTATTTATTTGAAAGAGCTACACAGAGAGAGAAGGAGAGAGAAAGAGGGGTCCTCCAGTTGGTTCACTCCCCAACTGGCTGCAACGGCCAGAGCTGGGCCTACCCAAAGCCAAGGGCCAGGAGCTTCTTCCAGGTCTCCCATGTGGGTACAGAGGCCCAAGGACTTGAGCCATCTTCTACTGCTTTACCAGGCCATAGCAGAGAGCTGGATCAGAAGTGGAGCAGCCGGGACTCAAACCGGTGTCCATATGGGATGCCCGCACTGCAGGCGGCGGCTCTACTCGCTATGCCACAGCACCAGCCTGACACCGTGATGTTTTCTATCCGATCCAGTCCTGCCCTTTTCTACCGTTTCCCCTTTAAGCACCTATGCAGGATCGTATTCTCTCCTGTTTCCTTAAAGAAGCTGCTGGTAGGGCCTCACTCACTTGAAAGCCCCGGGGAGCAAGAGGGTGGAATGTGGGTCCCACACGCCCTCGGGGTGGATCCCTCTGCAAGGACACAGCGTGCTGGTAGCCCTCTGACTGCAGGGAGGGATGCACGGATTTGCTCGGACGCAACCTCTTCACTGGCGCCCATGTCTGGAGGGGCTTGGGCGTTCGTGGAGATGGGGAGAGGCAGGCGTGGCCACCCCTTCCTCCCTGCCCCCCCACTTCCCGGGTATTTTCAGGCTGAGTCAGCAGCCACAGGTGCCCTGTTCTACCCACCCCGTGTCATCTTGGGGCGACCCCAGCCTCTCGACACCCGAGCCCCCAGTGCTGCTCCCTCTCCCACAGGCTGCCCTCATGGTTGTTGAGGCAGATTCATCCACACATTTTTAAATGGTATGAGGAATACACGAATCCTTCAATTATAAAAATTGGAGCATTGGGGCCGGCACTGTGGCGTAGCTAGTAAAGCCACTGCCTAGAGTGCAGGCATCCCATATGGATGCCGGTTCGAGTCCCGGCTGCTCCACTTCTGATCCAGCTCTCTGCTATGGCCTGGGAAAGCAGTAGAAGATGGCCCAAGTCCTTGGGCCCCTGCATCCACATGGAAGACCCAGAAGAAGTTCCTGGCTCCTGGCTTTGGATCAGCGCAGCTCCAGCCATTGTGGCCAATTGGGGAGTGAACCAGCAGATGGAAGACCTCTCTCTCTCTCTCTCTCTCTTTCAAATAAATAAATAAATCTTTTTTTAAAAATAGTGGATCATTGCAGATCATAAAGGCCAGTGTTTGTTGGGTGCTGGGAGTGTGCTCAGAAGTCAATAACCGCTTTTTTAAAGAAAGTCCTCGTTTGTAGAGTTTGCCGATTTCCGTGGTATAAATAAGTACTCCCAATGCGGGACATCAGGCTGCCCACAGGACGTCCCGGGAGGCGGCGTGGGGAGGACAGGCTCACGGCTGACTTTCAGTAGCCGGGCTGGGCCCAGAACTCGGCAGGAAGCTCTGTGAGAGCCGTCTGATCTGAGCCTCACAGACTCACGGTAGAAGGTGGTCTGTGAGCCTGTATTTGTTACTCTAGCAAAATGCCCGGGGCAGGCTACTCCATATAGCAGAGGCCTACCTCAGCGCGGGGTGCTGCAGGGCCGGGTCGAGGGCTGTGTCTGCTGGTGGTCTTCTTGCTGCACAGTCCCAGGGCAGCCCAGGGCATCACATGGCAAGAGGCCGGGAGCCTGTGTGTGTGTGTGTGTGTGAATGAGTGTGGACAGCACCAATGGCTCCCCTTGCAGATGAACCAGAGAGGCGGTGGCCACAGGGGTAGGCACCCAGCACAGGTACCCAGGCACCCAAAGCCAAATACAGCTTCGCCTCGAGTGTTGGGAAGCATGGAGCCCCTTTTGGAGGTGTGGAGGGGCCTCCAGATCTCTTCTAGCCAGCATCAGAGTCAAACAAGAAGAGGAAGCACCTGCAGGATGGAGCTGAAGGAGGCCCTCGCCGTCGGGTCGTGGACTTGCCCTCTCTCTCCCGCTCCTCCCTATCATCTGAGCCTGCCCCCGTCTCTGCCTCCCAGCTGGTTTTTCAACCATACAACCCATAATTCTAACCCATAATTCTCCAGGAACTCTCCCAGACCACAAGCAGAGCAACGAAAAGAAGATTTGGAATCATCTGTGTTCCCCAGCTCCCTTTCCAGCGTGTCACACTGGCCAACTCATGTCACCGTCTGGGTCCCAGTTCTGCCGATCTGTAAAATGGGGATCAGAAAAGGAGTCTTCCCAGGGGACACCTGTTATCCTTACCACCCTGGACCCCTCTGCCCACTTCTTTAAGGGGGCACTCACTCTTGCACAAACCTAAGGCCCTGGGTATCTCACGCGTCAAGTGCCACCCGCTGTCCAGGACATGAAGAGCAACCCGGCCGGAGTTACTAGGGCTGTGCACCACGGTGCTGCTCTCCCCTGCCCTACCCCTAGCCCTGGTTCCCCAGCCCCCCGGGAGAGAATGATGGTCTGACCCGTCCACCCGCCAGCACTTTCCTGGCACAATGCCCAGATTCCGGGACGGAGAACTTGCCTCTTCCTCCCTGGAGTGCAGGCTGACAAGGTTAACCCAGAACTGCTGGCGGCTGTGTCCCCTTCACGCAGGCAGCTGGCAACCAGGGACAGGAGAGCTGGGCAGAGATGACAGACGGAATCCGCGCAGTGCTGGAGGTCCTGGGTGCCCCCTGCCCCAGGGCCAGGTCTGGCTCTGTCCGCGGAGCCCTGCAAGCTCCATTATTTTGTTTCACTTCATTGGAGTTGTGCTACTGTCACGTGCAATCAAAGTATCCCAAGAAAACCTAGAAGTGGGGTATGCATTAAACAAGGTAACAGTGCACGATAGGGTTGATACACGTTTCTCTAACACATCTTTTTAAAAAAATCTTGGATTTTTGGTCACTACAAGATGCGCCTGTCTTGTAAATCCCCGCTCCAGTGCGGAGCCGTTTCTCCAAGGATCCCCAACCCATTGTGTGGAGAGCGGACTAGAAACCAGGCACGGGCAGTGGGTGCTCGATGACACCCAGGCGAGTCCTGGGACGACTCTCCCATCTCACCGACGGCGCACGTGGCTGGGCAGCGGCCAACAGCTCCGGCCCCTGCTGTGTGCGGGCAGGGAGTCGGTGCACAGCTCAGGCCTGTATGCTCTCAGAGACTACCAGGAAGCGCCTTTTCTGCACCAGGAACTTGACAGAAGGTTCCTCGGCCTTTGCCGCTGTAGGCGCGGCTCTCAGAGACGGGCGACATTCCCGTGGGAACCGGGGCTCCTGCCTCAACAAGGAACTGCTCTTCGTCATCAGGAGGAAGAGAAACCGGGGAGGCGGGTAGGGGACTGTGGAGGGTGACATGGCGATGGGAAACAAGGAGCCAGGACCTGCTCAAGTTCAGCTGCGCTCATCCCTTTCCTGCACACCTGGACCTGTGGAGGTCTCCGCGGGGGAGAACAGGCCAGGATCCCAGGCTCGAGTCGGGAAGACTGGGGGTCGCCGACTCCTTGCGCGTCGGAGCCACCCCGTAGAAAAGAGGAAGATGGCAGGGAGCGAAAGCCCAGGGCCGAGGCATGTGCACGGGCTCCAGGGACCCTGGCCCCCGGGGTGAAGGGTGGGGTGCCCGGAGCTGGTGGGCAGAACTGGTGCTGGACTGGGCCCAGCAGAGCCAGCTGAGCCACGTTAGCGGGGAAAATGAGCCAAGTCTGGTGGAGGACCAGCGAAGAGGGCGTGGGGGGCTGCCTGAGGGAAGCGGAGGCCCGAGGCCACGCCTCGCACTCCTTGGACCCAACCTGGTGGCTCCAGAGCCCTGCGGAGCGTGGGAGCCTGCACAGGACAGAGAGGGCTCGAGCACTCGATCCCACAGGAGGCGGGACTCGGGTGCCCCGTGACTGCTGGAGGCCACCCAGCAATGCAGGGGGCACCGCTGCATGAACTCCAACCCGGGAGACAGCTCGCCTGTTGCCTCCAGCTCCTGGGTCTTTGGAAGCCCAGCATCCTGAGAAACCGGTTCAGCTCAAGACAGCCCCCAGCACACCTCTGTGGTCCCGAGCGTTCCCACTGGCCACTGCTTTAAAGTGCAGCGCAGCCAGGGGTCCATGGGACCCCCTACCAGGTCCTCTGAGCGCGCAAATGCGTCCACGCTGGGCACCACGCCCCGGCCTCGGCTGACTGTGCAGGAGGCGACTCTGACCCTGGTGCCCCTCGTGTGCGCCATGAGTGTGGCGGGCAACCCAATGGTGGTCCAGAGCCGCCACACGGCCACACCCACCAATGGCCACCTGGAGAGCCTGGCCGCCGCGGAGCTGCTGGTGCTCTTGGTGGCCGGAGTGCCTGCTGGGGCAGAGGCGCCGCCGGCCAGTTTGCGTCTTCGGCTGTGCAGACTGCCCGGGCATCAACCACTTGCAGGATGCGGGCAACAACGCCTCCGCGGGCTCCATCGCGGCTTTCATGCTGCCGTGCTACCTGGCCCTCGGCCACCGGCTCCGTGCCCAGGCGCTGTGCATGGTGACACGAGCCAAGTACATTGCGGTGTTGGTATGGCTGTGCACCGGCGCCTACTGCATGCTCTGGCTCTTCCTGGTGGGCAGGTGGGAGGCCACGCACGCCAACGGCCTGCAGATGCAGTGCGTCTTACTGCGTGTCATGCTCTCTGCCTGCCTGTAGACTTCCTAGACTTCATGCCCTTCCAAGTGCCCCCCACCCCCGCTCCAGGCCTGGCCACCAAGCTGTACTGGCTCATAGCACGAGTCCTCTTCAGACCACAGATGTCTCCTGGCTATCCCAGGGCTCAGGTTCTGTGCAACAGGACCACCTGCACGGCCGAGCGAGCTTCTCTCCTCCTGGGGCAGGAAAGGCGCCCTTAGCTCTTGAGAGCCCCCTGCCCTCGCCCCTATACCCTGCCAGCAGAACCGTGGATGGAAGTTCAAATCCCTGTTGTTCCACTTCCTTGAGTTGTGTTTTTTGGAGACATTGCTTCTGCCTTTCGGAGGGTCAGTGCCTCTGGGGTTGGAGCGTCCAGAGAAATGGGTTGTGATCCTGTGAAGACCTTAGCCCACTGCAGGTCACAAGCCACTCGCACAATTGATGCTGGCTGTTATGGAGCTTCCGCAAGTACCAGCGTGCCTTACCTCCTGTTATCCTTCAGCCAATGGGGGCGCTGCGGCTCAAAGGTGAGTGACTTTTCCAAGGCCAGGCCGCTCCATCAGACACTAAAGCTGCCTCCGTGGACCTGCGTCCCAGAGTCCAGAGCAGCCTGTGGCACACAGCGGGGCCCCCACCATACTTGCTGGATGAATAAGTGATTGGTTAATGAATCAAGATGTAATCTTACTACTCAAGATCCAGCTCCCATTTTGAGGAAGGCTTGACGGACAGATTGTGACTTGTTGGGAATGATCTCTGGCTCATGAAATCCTACAGGAATTTGTTGTGGTTGGAAAGAACCGGAAGCAGGCTGGCTGAAGATCTTCGGGGCTGGAAGCCACAGGCAGCTGCTCCCCAGCATGCAAGTCAGAAAGAATCAGCTCCACACTCTGCTCGAGTTCCATCTCCGACAGGCCACCTCCAGACCACGTGCCCACACCGAGCCCAGGAGTACGGAGGGGCAGCTCTGGTCAGCACTCAGGGGTCGCCTTGGGCGGCTGTACAGGTTGGGCACTGCTCAGTGTCAGTGGCCACCACTCGGCATCTGGAGTTGCGCAGTGCTCAGCCTTCCAGGCTGTATGTGGCAGACCTCAGTGGGGTGGGGTAGTTCCCCAAAGGAAAAGTGAGGAGTTTGTTGTCAGAAAAAGGAGGTATGGGTGTCAAGAAGCCCAGGAAAAAGAAGACACCCAGCACACATGAACGGACCCCTGTTAGCAGCAGCAGCAGAATTCTCAGTACCTGGGGAGTCAGCAGCACCCAGGCCTTCTGGACCTTGCCTAGGGCACAGGGAAGTCCCCTGCCGCACTGGCCCGCACCCATGCTGCCACCTAGTGGCCTTCTGGAAACTGCAGTCTCCGGAGTCCGCCTGGGCTCTGTCTTTTCACACCCTTCCTCCTCCTCCTCCTCAGCCTCCTTCGTCCCAGGCCCGCCTAGTGCTTGGACTCCTCCTGAACTCTGTCTGGTACCTGGTTGATTCCCAACCTGGAAGTCCGCTTCGTGGTGACTCTTTGGTCACCTCTATCGCTAGTGCTGTAATCAGCACCAATGCTGCCTCCCAGCTCCAAAGGTGTAGGGCCAAGTGAGTCACCCACGGGGTCTTTCCTGCAGCTGAAGGCACACGGCTGAGACTGGAGCCACCTTGAAGGTGCTCTTTCTCACAAGGCTGGTGACCTGTACCACCTGTTAGCTGGCTTCATTGCTGGTGATCTGTACCACCTGTTAGCTGGATTCGCAGCTGGGGGTTTCATTTGCACTGGCTGTTGGCTGGTGACCCGTACCGCCTGTTAGCTGCATTGTCAGCTGGTGACCTGTACCGGCTGTTAGCTGCACTGTCAGCTGGTGACCTGTACCGGCTGTTAGCTGGATTCGCAGCTGGGGGTTTCATTTGCACTGGCTGTTGGCTGGTGACCCGTACCGCCTGTTAGCTGCATTGTCAGCTGGTGACCCGTACCGCCTGTTAGCTGCATTGTCAGCTGGTGACCTGTACCTGCTGTTAGCTGGATTCGCAGCTGCAGGTTTCTGCCACAACACAGACACGTGGACTCTTCATGTAGCCTGGGCTTCCTCACAACATGGCATGCAGAGCCCAAGCGTGAGCCTCCCGAGACAGAGCAGAGAGCAGACTGCAGGCGCGCTGCCCTTTCTGCCCACGCCGGTGACTCACACAGCCTCACTCCCAGCGTGTCCCCTCAGGTCCACCCAGCTTTAGAGGGCGGAGACAGGGTCTCGCTTGGCACGGGACGGTGGTGTGGAAAGAAGAGAAGGAGAGATGGGTGATGTCGTAAAGATTCCTTTGGAGAATACGACTTGCTCCACCATCTCCACCGCAGCCCCGGGCACCACACCCTTCCCAGCTGTGCCTGGAACACAGGTTTGCATCTGAGAAGGTTCCCCACGCTCTAGACGCTGCACTGCCGCTCCGCCTGCCCAGGGGCTCCTCTCCGCCCTTGGCTGCCAAGTCCTAATGTGCCAGCGCCTGCTTAGATGGAGAATCATGACCTCGGTCAAAGCCAACGTGGGAGGAGGAAGCCACACAAGCTTTGCACTCTGGGAAGTTTGGTTCCCTGGGGGCCATCTTTGGAGATGAGCCACTGAGCTGCTAACTGTTCTTTCCTGGTGACAGATGATAACGTAGCACAGCTCTGTTGGGAGCTCTCTGGCCTCCCAATGAGGAGAGCACAGGAGGACGGCTCTGTTGACCCAATATATACACAATACCCATATATACGTGCGCTGGTATTCGTCCTTGGGGATGTGTAGACAGCCCATAAACAAGTCATAGACAAGTCAAGGTCAGTCTTGGCTTGTGGAATTCCTGGGATGAAAAAAGAGTCACCTATTCCCATGCTCTAGGAGAATGATCAAACAAGAACACTCTGCTAAAATTAACTATGTTGTGACTGTGTTGTAGAAAGCCCGACAAGTTGCTTGTGTATGTTCTTAACTTCTGAGTTGCCTTGAGCTGCAGCTGGTTATGCATAAATATCTCTGAGACACTGGAATAAACGAGCCTTGATCAGACTTTTGTCTTGGCTCCATTCTCTGTGTCCCTGTCCCTCTTTTCATTCCCACTCCCTCCTTCAGGTTCCGTTTGACAGGTGCGGCTGGCCCGCATCAGGGATGCAAAGCTGTTTCTATATTATTCACACTACATATGAGGTCACTGGTCTTACTAATATCGACTGACGGGGGTGGGTATTGGATACGGCAGTGAAGAGGCCGGTTGAGACACCTGCACCCCACCTTGAGTGCTCGGGTCCAAGTCGCAGCTTCCTCCCAACGCCAATGCACCCCGCAGGAAGCAGTCCCTGCCACCTGGTGGGCGCCACACGGGAGCTTCCAGCTCCAACCTGATGGGCATGGGGGGGGCGGGAGCCAGCGGACGGCCCCTCCCTCTGCCTTCTCAGACTGTACCAACCTCATACTGGCCGCTGAAATGTCACCCATTCCTATGTGCGCGAGCTCCCCTCAGTGAAGACGTCCGAAGGGGACGCCCTGGTGTCCCACTCAGTATCTCTGGGGCAGCTCCTTCACGGTTTTACAAGTCTGCGCGGATTCCTCGTCACCTTGGAAACCCGGCGCTTATTTCTACACCGGGCGAAGTCCTCCAGGTCGCTAGCATCGCTCCCCTAAAACACTGCTGCCATTTCTCTCACGGTCTGGACTCTTCCTGAAATGGACAGGAAAGCTTTCTCCTCGTTGTAGCCACCCATAACCGTCAACCGAGCCCTGCAGCCGAAGAGCCGGCTCCTCAAAGGCGGCCATGGCTCAGGGCGCGGCCGCGGCGCCTTCTGGGAAATGTGGCCCCGCGAGGTCGCGCGTGAGGCCGTCCCGGAGAACCCTGGGAAGGCCGGGCCGGGGGGCGGGGCGCTCTCCTGCGCATGCGCCGCTTCCGGTTCTCTGCCGGGTCGCTCTTCCGGTCGCCCAGCGCTTCCGGGGCAGGGTGACGCAGGCTCTGGATTCCCGCGTCCCGGCGTTCCCTGGACATGGTGCGAGTTGGAAGCGCAGCAGGTGCACCCACAAGTTAAAGGAAGAGTTGGTGGCAAGCTCCAAGCACTGGGGCTCGGAGGGAGCTGTGGGACCGGGGAACCAGCCCGCGGCCGCGGAGGGTGGACCGCGCTCTCCCCGCGTCTCCCGAGGGAGGCCCGCCCTGGGGTACCCAGTGACTGGCGGAGGGGCAGCACGCGGGGCAGGGCCTCTCCGGGGCCCTGTGAGGTGGAATGTTCTGCGTGATGTCCTTGGCGCTGCAGCCTCGCCGTCGTCCGGGGGTGGCACCAGCTAGAGCCCACCCAGAGGCGGCTGTACAGGGAAGCGATGGGAGAGCCGCAGCGGCCCGCTCTCCGGGATGGGTGTGTGTGTGTGTGTGGGGGCTTCCTGGGTAGTTCCCAGGGCCATGCCTGTCCTGTGTCGCAAACGGGGTGAATGTCTAGAACGTCATTATTTAGCTTTGGTATCAGGATAAACCATTGAGGCAGTAGGAGAGTATGAGAGTGTGCGCACGTGTGTGCACGCCCATACTCACTGCCCTTCCCCCACTTGTCACCAGAATGTTCTAGTTTTGCTGAACTAGTTCTGGGCATCTTCATCACACAGCTTCTTAATTTATATTTATTTATTTGAAAGGCAGTTACAGAGAGGCTGGGGGAGGTCTTCCATCCGCTGGTTCACACCCCAATTGGCTGCAACAGCCAGAGCTGGGCCGATCTGAAGCCAGGAGCCAGGAGCTTCTTCTGGGTCTCCCATGTGGGTGCAGGGGCCCAAGCACCATCTTCCACTGCTTTTCCAGGCCAGAGCAGAGAGCTGGATTGGAAGTGGAGCAGCCGGGACTCGAACCGGCGCCCAAATGGGTTGCCGGCACTGCAGGCAGCGGCTTTACCCACTACGCCACAGTACCGGCCTTCTAACATGAAGCGTCTAGGCTGTACTTTACTCTTCCTTCAAAGTCCCTGAATTGCAGAAGAGCTTGGTCCAAGTTCTGCGTCCTTCCTCATTGACAGGTGTCACGTCAGCAGACCAGATGTGATCTTCAGATTGGAGCAGGGAGGAGAACCGTGGATGACAGACACATTTTCAAGTCAGAGCTGCCCAGGTAAGTAAATGAAACTGAACAGGTGGAAGCCAATGAAAATCCGAGCTCCAGGATGGCTGGGTGGTGACCAGGAGTGGCATCTGTGGAACGTTTTTCAGAATTCTTTGCTAGACCCCAGTCCTTTGGAAATGATGGAAGTCAATCAGATGCCCTGCTGTAGATACCGCAAACATTTTCTCCATGTAAATGTTCTCCCTTAACTGAAATTTAGAGAGATGTTTGCCATTAGCTCACCCAGCCTCCGAATCCACGTCCTCCTCCTCCTTTTTTTTTTTTTTTTTTTTGACCACACCTGGAATTTTACTTCTGTATCCTATCTGTTGCCTGCCTTACCCCCCCATCTAGTTGTAGATTCAGCTCAGTATACATGCACTTCCTAGTGCCTCCCATCTCTGGCTCTGTGATTTGACTGAGAAGTAACTCATGTTCACTTTATAGTCCCAGCCCCTCCAGAGCTGGAACGAGGATGGGACAGTGTGAGAAGACGCTCGCCCCAGGGCTGTGTGTGTACCCTTGGTGTCCTGTGTGCCTCCATCTAGTCCCGGCCCAGCCTAGCTCAGCCACAGTCTTTTTTTTTTTTAAGATTTATTTATTTATTTCAAAGTCAGAGTTAGAGAGAAGGAGAGGCAGAGAGAGAGAAAAAAGGTCTTCCATCCACTGGTTCACTCCCCAATTGGCTGCAACAGCCAGAGCTGGGCCGATCTGAAGCCAGGAGCCAGGAGCTTCTTCTGTGTCTCCCATGCGGGCGCAGGGGTCTGAGCCTTAGGCCATCTTCTACTGCTCTCCCAGGCCACAGCAGAGAGCTGGATCAGAAGTGGAGCAGCCGGGACTCTAACTGGTGCCCAAATGGGATGCTGGCACTGGGAGTGGCTGCTTTACCTGCTAAGCCACAGCGCCGGTCCCTCAGCCACAGTCTTACTTTCCATTCCCCATTTTATTTCTGCAGATTCCAGAATTCCCATGTTAATGCAAAAGTTTGAGTCCCCTTTTTTTTTCTTGTGCATTCTGATAATACTGACCATGTTTCTAAAGTCTGTCAGACCTGTTCTCTGTGTTCTTATTTGACTCTCGTCTGTTTTGCACACTGCTCTGTTGGCCATACTTCTAGTAGACTTTGTGTACTGTCCTTGTGCTATTTTACTTTTTCCACCCGATGTGTAGTATATTTGCATTTCTGTAAGTTACTGTGTTCTTTACTGGTTTTCTCTTCCTTTCACCCTGATACATGCGGACAGATGTGCCTTTCTCGATTTTTTTGTTTGTTTGTTTCTGCTTACACCAAATTAGCCAAGTAGGAGATATTTGTCCTTGAAATTTCTTTAATCCTGGGAGACTGGGCCAGAAGTCTAATCCCCCACAACAAGGAGTGTTTAAGGGATTCTCTTTCCATCGTAAATGTGTAAAGACTCACAAATTCCTGTGAATTGTGCTCCTTGTCAGCTGTTGATGCCTTAGTAAAGGACGAGGGACTCTAAGGCCAGCATCCGAGGCAGCTGTATCTTTCCTCACTGGAAGACCTAATGTGTTTGGGGAAACATTTAATCTGGGGATGAACATCGTTCCAAGAAAATTACCATCTAAATGTGACTCAGGTAGAAACAGTTTGGAAACTAATTCAGAAGCGATTGCTGCAAAGAAAAGCAAAGACCATGAAAAGGCACGTGATGAATACAGGGAGTGTGGCAGCCGCTCTCTGTGCTAAGCCCGAGACTGGTCATCCTGGAATGAAAAAATACAAATGTGATCCAGCCGGAAGTTAGATTGAAGACCTTACTCCGTCCCAGATCTGTCAGACTTGGGAAACCTCAGTGTAATAAACGTGGAAACTCTTCCTCAAGGGGGCGCTCTTCACTGCCCAGCCGAGAGCACAGGCTGAGGGGAAGCAGGGTGGTGCAGTGAGCATGAAGAAGGCTTTTCTGGCAGTCCACCCTCGCTGTCTGTCAGGGGAGGAATGTTAGTGTGTAATGAGGACAGGCCTCACCCAATACCAAGGGGTCCGTAACAGAGAAGGCCCCTGTGACCCTGTGAACGCCATGCGTCTGGGAAAACCTTCATTGACAAGCCTGTGCTCATTGTGCATGAGAAGATTCGTGGTGGGGAGAAACCCTATGAGCATAGTGAATGTGCTTCTTTCCAAAGTCGGCCCGCACAGAACATTTCAGGTCACACACACGGGAAAAACCCTATGGATGCAAGGAACGTGGGAGTACCTTTGGCAAGGAAGGTACTTTGTTGTACAGCAAAGAGAAACCGAATGAACGTAAGGAACGCGGGAACACCTGTGGCCCTCGGCCCTCAGTGCCCATCAGAGGATTCACGGGAAACTCTGTGAAGGTAGTGAACGTGCGGAAGCCTTCTCTCAGCTCTCCGGTGTGCATCAGAGGTCAGCCAGCAGAGAAACCCCCTGAATGCAGTCAGTGTGCAGATTTTTATGTACCAAATCAGCTGTCATTGCACAGCAGATATGCTGTAGAGGAAGAAGTGTTATGAGTGTAACGAATGTGGGAAATTTTCCTGCTGAAAATCAGCACTCAGAGAAACATGGTGTGTTTAGTAAATGTAGCAGACCATCCATTGTGAAGTCCAGTCTCAGTGCACATAAGAGAATGAACAGAATGAGAATCTGTGTGAGTGTAGTGAACATGGCGCATCATTGAGAAAACTCCCACCTCATTGTACATAGGAGAATTATACAGGCGAGACCGCGTGAATGTGATGGATGTGGGAAATCCTTCTGCCATACGTCAGCCTTCAGAGTTCGTCGGAGAATCCACACAGGAGAACCCACATGATTGTGACGAGTGTGGGAGAACATTTTGCCGCACATCAAGCTTCCTTTTACATCGGAAAACTCACAGAGTAAGTTCTAGCAAAGCCACAAATCTTGACAAAGCAACAAATAGTTTACATAATGTTAAAACTCTATGCATAGAAAAGTGAAATTTTTAACAATGTAATGACTGGGAAATCTTTCTGCCATAAGTCAACCCTCACTGTAGCAACAGAACTTACACGAGAGATAAATAGTTCATCAATAAATATAACAGTGTGAACTAGAAAAATGCTCAAAATTCAAGCACGCCAAGTGTGCCTACCTTTTAAAATAATGAAACAAACGTTATCTAATATTAAATTAGATCCTTAGTTGATTCCTTTCAGTTAAATTCTTAGTTGATTCCTTTCCAAAGTGTTAGCTTTTGAAGAAAAGATTATTTGACAGAGAGAGAGTGAGAGAGAGCTCCATTCACTGATTCCCTTCCCAAATGGCCTCAACAGCCAGGGCTGGCTCAGGCCAATCCAGGAGCCCAGAACTCCACCCCGGTCTCACACTTGGATGGCAGGGGCCCCAGCACTGGAGCCATCTTCCATCACTTTCCCAGGAGCATTAGCAGGGAGCTGGATTGGAAGAAGAGCAGTCAGGACTTGAACTGGCAGTCTAATATGGGATGGCAATTTAACTCACCGTGCCAGAACACCAGCCCGTCCCCACTGTTGATAGTGTATGAGGTGTGAGGCTCTAACTACTCCATTCCAAATCAGTACTGGTCATCCTTAGGATAGGTGAGTAAATCACCATTTCCTGATCTGTGTTATATTAAATTCTCAGACTGCTTGGATGTTGTCTTCCAACTCTATAACCGTGGTCTCCATTCCCTTATCTGTGAAGGGACAAGAGAATTAGCCTTGGGACCCTGTCCACTCATGGTGATTATGTCACACATGAGCGTTTGATAAAGCTGGGTCTGGGAAAGCCCTTCGTAAGACCTTTGTAATGAGAGAGAGACAGGGCAGGTAGTGTGATCCTGAGCCTTCTAGCCAAGTCAAGAAAACAGCAATTGGAGCAGGAAAAAAGTAAACCTAGCTGAACAGCAGAGAGAATTGTGATCTCATTTGATTCAGAAAGCTATTGGTCTCTCTGGTGTAGGTATTCTAGGTTCAGTATTTTAGTATCCACCTACCTCTTTTTTTTTTTTTTTTGGACAGGCAGAGTTAGTGAGAGAGAGAGAGAGAGAGAAATGTCTTCCTTTCTGTTGGTTCACCCCCCAAATGGTCACTATGGCGCTGGCTTGCTGTGCCGATCCGAAGCCAGGTGCCAGGTGCTTTCTTCTGGTCTTCCATGCAGGTACAGGGGCCCAAGTGCTTGGGCCATCCTCCACTGCCCTCCTGGGCCACATCAGAGAGCTGGACTGGAAGAGGAGCAACCGGGACTAGAACCCAAGGTGCCAGCACCGCAGTGCGGAGGATTAGCCAAGTGAGCTGCAGTGCCGGCCCCACCTACCTCTTTTTAGCAGTGATCTGATTTGTTGATACATTTTCAAAGATCTCTTAGATGATCTAACAAGCAGTTTATAAAGGTGTTCTTCAGAATTCACTTACCAAATTCTGAGGGGAAATAGGGACCTCTGTCATGCTAGTTAAAGGGCTGGCACTTGGCATAATACATTTGGCCAGCAATTTGAGGCACTGGCTGAGATGCCTGTATCAGAGGGCCTGGGTTCCAGTCCTGCCTCCGCTCCTGATTCCAGCTTCCTGCTGGTGCCTACCCTGAGGAGGCAGCATGTGGTGGCTCAGGTAGCTGGGTCCGTACCATCCATCTGAGAGACCTGGATTGAGTTTCCCAACTCCTGGCATGGTCCTGGCCCGTCCTGGCCGTTGCAGGTGTTTGGGGAGTGAGCCGGTAGGTAGGAGCTCTGTCTCTCTGTCTCCGCCTCTCAAAGATCAGAGTTAGATCACGTGGATATGTGCAGTTGGGCAGGATGCTGTTTTTATGGGGTTAACATTCATGGGGAACGTTTCCCCCCAAGTCTTCATTTCCATGAGTAAATTTTCCCTGAACTCATTTCTAGCCTCTCTGTTACACTGTGTTCTGCCCTGGGGAGGTGAAGTGGGTTCATCTAATTGGTAAGGCAGGGAAGACTAACTGGATTTACTCAACTGCAGTCTTCCTCCTTTTGGTTGTGAGCTGTCCTGCAAGTGTGATTTCTTGTCACAGGCCTGGCCTGGGCTGAGCTGCTGACAGCCTGATTCCCCCCCTCGGCCAGCTGGCCCATTTGGTGGCCACACCAAGTTGCATCTAACTTCTCAGTCCTCACCAGTCATAAAAGGCTCATCCTGACCCCTGTCTGCTACTTGTTTTAATTTTTGATTTTTCAGGTAGAGAAAAAATGGTGCTGTTTATCTGGGAACGCAGTGTTAGCCAATGTGGACATGACCTCTGTGTGTTTAGTCAGTTCTTGTTTTATATCCTTCAGTAGAAGGATATACATGTATGTGTGGATACGGTAATGCATGTGTTGTATATTTATATGTGTATACCATTCGTAGTATTTTCCTGTGAAATTTATTCATAGTCACTTCAAGATTTGGTTGCTAGTGAAGGGAAGTTTTATTATCTTTTGTTATTGCAGGTGTAACAAGTTTTTATACCAGATTTGTCAAAATTTATGCCTTAGGTTTAGTATTTTTGATTGATCTTATAAGGTGCCTTATTTAGTGTAAGTGAAACTGGTGGAGTGCTTTGTACTTTGTAGATATTTTTTCAAATCCAATGAAAAATGTAAATCCGCAAATTTAAGAAGTTCAAGAAACTCTAAGCAGGATAAAAAAAAAAAACCAAGATACATCAAAATAAGATTTCCTAACACATAAAACTCAAAACCAATGTAATAGAAAATCTTAAACGTCACCAGAGGAAGAAGATTGGGGATATATTGGTTTCTCAGGGCTGCTGTAACAAAGTACCACAAGCCTGCTGGGCTGGAACAACAGAAATCCACTGTCTCACAGCTCTGGAAGCTGGAGTCTAAGGTCAGAGTGTTGGAAGGTCCATGTTCCAGGCTTTCTCCCAGCTTCCGGTAGATCAGGGACTATGGTACCATTCTTCACAGGGCGACCTCATTGTGTGTGTGGATAGTCTGAATTCTGTCTTTTGTTGTTGTTGTTGTTGTTTTTTGACAGAGTGGACAGAGAGAGAAAAAAAAAGTCTTCCTTTTCTGTTGGTTCACCCCACAATGGCCGCTGCGGCCCACCGTGCTGATCAAAATCCGGGAGCCAGGGGCTTCTTTCTCCTGGTCTCCCATGCGGGTGCAGGGCCCAAGCACTTGGGCCATCCTCCACTGCCTTCCCGGGCCACAGCAGAGAGCTGGACAGGAAGAGGAGCAACCGGGACAGAATCCGGCGCCTCGACCGGGACTAGAACCCGGTGTGCTGGTGCTGCAGGTGGAGGATTAGCTTAGTGAGCCACGGCGCTGGCCGTGAATTCTATCTTTTTATAAGGACAAGTTATACTGGAATAGGGGTCTACCCTACTCAAGTATGACCTCATTTTAACTAGTTACATCTATAACAACCCTTTCTCGAATAAGGTCACATTCTGAGGCACTGGGTTAGTAGGGCTTCAACACAAGTTTTGGGGAGACAAATCAACACAAGGTAATGCATTTCCTAGTGCTGAGTGACAAATTACCACAAGCTTAGATACTTAGACATTGGTCATCACACAGTGGGTGTGGTTTAGCAGTCTGGTTATCACACGGTAGGTGCGGTTTAGAACTCTGAGAGGAGCTTACTGGGTCGTTCTGGCTCAGGGTCTTTGTGGTGCTGCAGTTGAGATGGTGGCCAGGGCAGCCGTCATTTAAAGACTGAGGCTAAGGGGCTGGTGCTGTGGCGCAGGGGGTTAACGCGCTGGCCTGAAGCGCCTGCATCCCATTTGGGCGCTTGTTCGAGACCTGGCAGCTCCACTTCCGATCCAGCTCTCTGCTGTGGCCTGGGAAAGCAGTAGAAGATGGCCCAAGGCCTTGGGCCCCTGCACCCATGTGGGAGACCCAGGGGAAGCTCCTGGCTCGTGGCTTCAGATTGGCACAGCTCTGGCCATGCGGCCAATTGAACTAGCAGAGGGAGGACCTCTCTCTCTCAATCTCTCTCTCTCTCTCTCTCTCACTCTCGCTCTCGCTCTCTCTGCCTCTCCTCTGTGTAACTCTGACTTTCAAAAAAAAAAAAAGACTGAGGCTGAAGGATCCACTTCCACACCGGCTGTCTCACATGGCTTTGGCAAGAGGCCCGAGTTCCTTAACACGTGTCCTCTCTGCTGGGCTTCCTGCGTAGCCCCATAACACGGCAACGTCCTCCAGATAAGCCACCCAAGAACAAGCAAGGTGGAAGCCCCAGTTTCCCTCGTAACCTGTCTTTGGAAGCCCCCCAGACCGCAGAATTCATCCCTGCCCCATATCATTCAGAGTTCCATCGGAGAAACTGTGATGTGTGCATGTTCTGTAAGTGAGAGATTGGTAAATCGGTAGGTTTGTTACAGAGATCGGACGATGCAATTATAGACGTCATCGTGCAGTTGATCTCATATCTGAGGCCAGAGCTGAAAGTCCACAAACTAAGCAGGAAGGGACATTTAATGTTAAGTTGGAGAGAAAAAAGACAAGCTGGCACCCACAGAGAGGATGAACCTGTGTCAATTTTCACCAACTTCAGATTATATGAGTGTCCTATGGGAGAAGTTGATGGCATTCTTTGTGTTGCCACATACACGCTGGAAGAGTGAATGGAAGATCAGAAGATTGCTGGGATGGAGGAGCAGCCATGAGCTTGCTTACCAACCCACGCCGGCTAGAGCCAGCAGGTAAGAAAACACACGGTCAGTTACAGATGCCGCCAAGCATGCAAATCACAGGACCGCTTCTCCACCCCCGCCCTCCAGGTCTCACACAGCAGTGGCCTTCTGGGCCTCCACTGGAGGCCTGCCAAGGAGGGAATGCAAGGGGCCAGCATCCGCTGGGCCAAGGTAACACGTTTCAGAGTGGGCATCCTCCCGTTTTCCCTTCGGGGTGGACGTGGGAGGTCCCTGGTTGGTTTCCCACGACCCTGCCCACACTTTTGTTTGGTGTCTCTTCATCCGATTGCCTTTCATTCCTTGTGCTGATTCCATGATTGGTAGCAGAAGGGGCCCCAGGAAACAGATCCTCAAAATGGAAATAATAGAGTGATAGAGTCTGGGTATCAGCGTCTAACTTGGGAGACAGAGTGGGTACAATTATAGGGTACTCGAAAAAGTTTATGGAAAATGGAATTAAAACAGAAGTTAAATTTTGGTGCAAAAAAATTTGAAATCATGCTTAGTTTTTTCATACTACGCATTCCCATGAATTCTGTGTAGCATAGCATGCCATAGGCCAGGCTGCTAATCAGGTTCTGGCATCTGATGACCGCTAATTGATGAGGGGGTCCCGATAATGAAGTGAGAGATACAGCCTGTGATGTACAAGGGAAAATTTGGGGGCAGGGGAGGAGCACTGGGTCTTCTGGACAGCGACCTGGCTGGACTCACCAGGTGGGGAGTTCACACTCCTCCGTGCCCAGACTTGAGTCAACTCCTAGACCTGCAGTAGCTTTGTGGGAGGACCCCTGACGAAGGTCCCTGCGGTGTCAGCAGGGGAGCTTGGCGTGAGTCTCCTCCAGGCCTCCCCGGGACTCCTGTGGCCATTCGCCAGCAGGACCGTGCTCTGTAGACTCCCACAGGCAGTTAGAGGTCAGCTCCGAGGTCACACTGGGTCTCACATTCTCAGACGCCAGCGTGCTCCCCAGTCAGAGTGTCGACGTGACGTTCAGGAGCTAAGAGAGGGGACCTGAATCTGTGGCCACTTCCCTGGTTCCATAAAGTAGCAGTGGAGACCGGTTTAGAAATCTGCAGGATTCCTGTGTTGACTCTGTGGCCGTGGGAGGGTTGTCAGTACTCCCACACCCATGGTAATATAATCTAGCCTGCATGAGTTTTTCAATGATTTAGCCCAAAAGGGGGAGGGGAGAAAAGCCAGAGGGTCCATGCAGGTGCCCTGGATTGCAAGATCCCTTGCACCCAAACAGACTTAGCCTTCAAGTCTGTTCCCATGAACTTTTTCAAAGAGATTTTATTTATTTATTTATTTGACAGGTAGAGTTACAGACCGTGAGAGAGAGACAGAGAGAGGTCTTCTTTCCGTTGGTTCACTCCCCAAATGGCCGGAACGGCTGGAGCTGCGCCGATCTGAAGCCAGGAGCCAGGTGCTTCCTCCTGGTCTCCCATGCGGGTGCAGGGCCCAAGCACCTAGGCCATCCTCCACTGCCTTCCTGGGCCACAGCAGAGAGCTGGACTGGAAGAGGAGCAACCGGGACTAGAACCCAGCACCCATATGGGATGCCAGTGCTGTAGGTGGAGGATTAACCTAGTGCGCCATGGCGCCGGCCCCTCCATAAACTTTGTGGTGAGTACCCTTGTACCTAATTATGCTTATATGGTATTGTGTATGTATGATCTTGTGCTGTGTAGTATTGACTGAAGTTATCAGACCTGGTCGAAGAATCAGAAGTTTATTCTGCTCATCTCACTGTGGGTTTAAACCTGGAAGCAGTCAGAGTGGGCTGCTGGTGTTAGGTTATAGGTTTTATACTTTTCCTACAGGGTGGGTACATGCATTGCACCAGGTTTGGGCAAAACAGCTTTCTGTGTGGTTGTCAATCACATTGAAAAATCAAAGGACTACCGGGTAAGAGTCGTAGTCGTGGTTATGGATTAGCTGGTACATGACATTCCCACTCCCTGGGTTCTCTGTGTGCATGAAGAGGCAAACACTGGGCCTGGACTTACCCAGGCAGCGAGTCGCTTGTCCTGTAATTGCCTGAAGACTCAAGCTGACTCCTTCTTAGGCACAGCGGGTACTTTGGTTTGCATTTCCTCTTCCCTTTTCTCTGCCTGTTCTCGCACTAAAGACACGGCTTTTGTTGAGGTTAGGGCTGCATCATTTGCCCTACAAAAGTTGCATCTATTTTTGCAAATATTATTTATCCAGTGAAAATAAGCGGTGAACAAACATAGAAATGAACATATTCTTCTCACCATACTCTCCCAGATGCCTTGAAGCCTGCTGAAGTTCGCCCTAAGCCCTGCCCTATCCACTTGCAAATGTTTGTTGAATACATTTAGCCATTTTTGCACAAAGAAGTCAATGCAAATAGAAAGCACATTTCTGGTCACCTGTCCCCTTTTTTTTCAACATATTATGTGTTTAAGGGCCAGTGTTGTGGCATAATGGGCTAAGGCGCCACTTTCAATGCTGACATCCCGTATCGGAGTGCCTGTCCTGATTACTTCTAAGCCAGCTTCGGCTAATGTGCTGAGAAGGCAGCAGATGATGGCCCAGGTCCTCGGGCCTCTGCCTTCCATGTGGGAGACCAGAATGGACTTTCTGCCTCCCAGCCCCAGCCGGACCCAGCCCCAGTCATCTGGGGAGTGAACCAGTGGCTGGAACCACACTCTCCCTCTACCCGCCCCCTTCCCCGCCCTTGCCCTTGCCCTCGTCCTCTACCCCCCCCCATTTTTCCCTCTCTGTTGCTGTGACATAAATAAATATTTTTAAAAAACATTCATACCGTATATGTATTTCCAAGATAAAGCATGAATCCTGCAGAAAAATTAGGCTTTGTCTAAAAACCCTACTACGTCAATCTTGGGTTTAAATTTCCTGTTTCTAAAAAAGTACAAGTGATTCTGCATGCCCTCTGCATCTTCCATTTTTCTTTTTTAGGGTTTCTTTTTAGTCATTAATTCTCCAGTGTTGAGAAAGTCTTCATTTTAGGCTAAGAAGTTTGTCCACGTTGGTTATATACAAAGGGTTTCTCTCCGGTATGGATTTTCCTTTGTTCATTAAGATTTGGCTTCTTATTAGAACACTTCCACAGTCACTACATTCATGCACTTTCTCTCCAGTATGGATTTTTATGTATTAATATACAAACTATCATTAAAATTCTCCCCACAGTCACTGCACTCGCGGGATTTCTCTCAAGTATGGATTTTCTTGTGTTTATTGAGATTTGGCTTCTTGTTAAAACACTTTCCCCATGCGCTGCATTCATAAGGCTTCTTTCCACTACGAGATCTTCTGTGTTCAGAAAGTTCTGCGGTTCGTCTAAAAGCTTTTCCAAATTGATTAAATATGAGAGGCTTCTCTCCTGGATGGTTTTTTTTTTTTTTTTTTTTAAGGTTGACTAAGGCTTCAGTTAGAGATAAAGGTGTTTTCATATTCATTGCATGGAAAAGGCCTCTCTCCAGAATGAATTTTCTGGTGTTTGTTAAAGTTTGACTGACATTTAAAGGATTTTTTCACAACCATCGCTCTTAAAGGGTCTCTCTAGTGTGAATTCTTTGATGTGGGATAAATTGCGAGTGTGGACTGAGTTTATTTTTTGCGGTAATTATGTGTACAATATTTGCGGTGTGAATTTTAGGTGTTGGCTTTCTTTCTGGGAAATGGTGGGAAGTCTTTGTGAGATCCAGTGCAACATTTACAGGCAAAGGGCTTCTTTTGAGTACGACGTTTCTGATGCTAAGACAGGTCTCATCTCCTGCCCACACAAAGCCTCTGACGTGTGTTAAAGGGTGAGAGAGACCTCAGGGCCTTTTGACATGCGTCACATTTGTATGGCTTCAGTCCAGCGTGCATACTGTGGTGTAGAACAGCCTTTGAAACTGTTAAAGGGTTTGCCGTATTGGCTACATTCAGTGTTTATCTGGACTGCCAGTTCTCTGGGGCACTGCAGATGGTGACGTGGTGAGCAGTGCCTACCAGCTTTGCTTTATCACCATATTTGTGGAATTGCTCCACCATGTGGGTTTTCTGATGTCCAATAAATTGTGAGCTATGGCTAAAAGCCACGCCACAGCCATCGCCGTGATGCTGGGCAGAAACACAGAGGTTTTCATACCCAGCAGGCCACAAGTTTTGCCTGGAGCCATCCCAGATTCATTGAGAGCATGGCAAGTCTCGTGTTGACATGGTGCTGAGAAAACAGAGTGAGGAAAAGCAAAATTAAAACCGAGCTCTGTGACATGGACCGAAGTAATCTAAGGTGGGCGAGAGAAAGGCTCGCTGCCTGGAGACCTCACAGGGACAGGACAGGGAGGAGGAGTTTGTCGGGGCAGCGAGTAAGAGAGAAGTGTTCCTCCAAGCACAGCAGTAATTCCGAAGGTCACAGTGGCTGTTAAAACTTTATTTAAAATTGAAATACTCATGTTTGTGATTATAAGAGTGACTCATTAAAATTGAACCACCAGAACAGAAAAGCCGAAAGAATCACATGAATCCTGAGCATGGATTAAAGTTTCCTTTTCACTGAAGTTTTTTAAAAAAATCTCTCTATGTAAGTGTAGCCATTTGTGAAAGTGATTACACTATAAATATTTTTCTTTGAAAAACAAAATTGGGGATATTTATGTAAATCCATGTAAATCTCTTTTGCTGGGTACTGATACTTGATATCTTACTGGATGACTGGGCCATTATGGATGGGGCCAGTGCTCTGGTTGGATATCTGAGTTGATTTTTTTGTTGCTAAGAACATTAAAGATTGGCTCATACTCATATACACATTTTTGTGAATTTTCTTAAACACTGTGGAGTCAGAGATTCTTGGAAACAAAAGGGAGTCCCGGCCGGCGCCGCAGCTCACTAGGCTAATCCTCCGCCTGCAGCACCGGCACACCGGGTTCTAGTCCCGGTCAGGGCGCCAGATCCTGTCCCGGTTGCCCCTCTTCCAGGCCAGCTCTCTGCTGTGGCCAGGGAGTGCAGTGGAGGATGGCCCAAGTGCTTGGGCCCTGTACCCCATGGGAGACCAGGAGAAGCACCTGGCTCCTGGCTTCGGATCGGCCCAGTGCGCTGGCTGTAGCGGCCACTTGGGGGGTGAACCAACGGAAGGAAGACCTTTCTGTCTGTCTCTCTCTCTCAATGTCTAGCTCTGCCTGTCAAAAAAAAAAAAAAAAGGGAGAGAGTCCCAGTTACATCTTTGACACATACCTGCATCACACTCAGCAAAGTTTTTATACGGCATAAGCACACCATCAGCTCCCAGTGTTTTGGTCATTTTAATAGCCCTAGTCTCTATCAAGCTTGTCTTTATCAAACCGTGGGGTCATAAGTTCTAGCACTCATTTTTGGTAATAAAGCTACATATTAATGGGTTTTAATTGCTAGGAAAATTTTGAGCACTTCTACATACAAAATATTACAGATATGTTAATAAAAAATTCTACCATTATTATGCTAGAAAACAAGCATGGATTTTTCTTGTTCATTCTAGTCCTTGAGATGGTATCAAAATAATTAGAAAACATAAGGATACAATGGAATAGTTTATAATATACATGAGTAGTGTCTTCAAAGATATAAATAACATTGCAACATGAGATAGAACATGTTACAGAGGACAAGGTACAAATCATTATTTTTGAAGACATGATCAAATAAATTTACTAGTCGACATTTATAGCAAAATTATACAGCCAAAGACAAAATAGCGACACAGAAAACCTGGTTGTAGAACTTTCTTAGAGGAAAATGGACTGAAGAAACAGAATCTATAGCTGAAACACTGGAAGAGTCGGAGAATTATGAGGGAAATATCTCCCTTTATAGGAGTCCTGAAAGCAAACATGCAAAAAATACTCATAATACTATGGTGGTTGCATAGCTCATCAGATTGAATTCTGAAGAGATATATCATTGGGCTGATACATCTGGGGGAAAATACTCAGAATCTCCTGTGCACACACACACACCAGATAGCACTCAGGCTTCGTGTCCTGGGCCACACCGCCTGGTGTCGCTGACTGTCACTGGGCCTGTCTCTCGGGTATCACTTGCTCAGTGCTGCGAGGTGTGGACCAAGGGGATGATCAAGGTTGAAGTTCTGTGTGCTGAGGCAGCAAGGGGTGCCCTCAGAGGTGAAGGGAATTGGAGGCTGGCCTGTGGCGCAGCAGTTTAAGATGCTAGTGGAGAAGCCCGTGGCCTGTATTGGAGCACCTGGGTTCAACACTCGGCTCAACTCCAGACTCCAGCTTCCTGCTAATTCCGACTCTGAGAAGCAGCAGTGACGGCTCAAGTCATTTGGTTCCTGACGCCCACCCGGGAGACCTGGATTGAGATCCTGGCTTCTGGCTTTGGCCTGGCCCATCCCTGGCTGTTGCAAGCATTTAGGAAGTGAGACAGCAGATAGCAACTCATTCATATTTCTCTCTCTCTCTCCCTCTCTTCTTCTCTCTGTCTCTGTCTCTGTCTCTCTCTCTCTCTCTCTCTCTGTCTCTCTCTGCCTCCCTGATACTCTACCTTTCAAATAAATAAATAGGAGCTGGGGTTGTGGCATGAGGGTTAAGCCTCCAGCTTCAATGCCGGCATCCCATATGGGCACTGGTTCGAATCCCATTATGGGCACTGGTTCGAGTCCATTCCGGCTGTTCCACTTCTGATCCAGCTCCCTGCTAATGTGCTCGGGAAAGCAGTGGACTTGGGTCCTGGCACTCACGTAGGAGACCCAGAGGGAGTTCCAGGCTCCTGAGTTAAGCCTGGACTAGCCCCAGCTGTTGTGGCCATTTGTGGAGTGACCCAGTAGATGGAAGATGGATCTCTCTCTCTCTGAAACTCTGCCTTTCAAATAATAAGTAAATATTTTAAAATACATGCATACATGCATACATACATCTTTTGAAGAAGGCAACCTATTCAGAGCTTTGATCCTGGCTGGGAGAAAAGCATGTTATCCCGGCGTTCTCTTTGATGACGTGTCTAGAGCCACAGTGTAGGACACAGAACCCAAGCAAGAACAGGGGTCTTGCTGGACAGAAGGGGGGGTATCCGGATCTGGAGCTGTCAACACAGCTGGAGGTGGGGACCAGAAGTGAGGGCTGGAGAAGGAGCTACAAATGCCTGGGTGCAGATTCCCCGTGGGTCCTCAGCTGGCGTCAGAGCTTGTGAGAACCCCTGCCTGGAGGGTGAGCACAACAGAGGTTGGGGTTGTGCAGCGCCGTTAGGGAGATAGAGTTCCAGACCAGGCAGAACGCAGGGCCACGTGTCGGGGCATTCAGTGGTGACCACGCACCCAGAGTTCTACACCCAGTGTAGACATCCTTCCAAGACAAAGGCAGGTGTAAACTTAGCAATTTGGATTTGAAAAGTTAAACGGCCACTGACCATGGGAGAAACAGAAACCTGTTTCCTAGAAGAAATAATGGGTTTTGATAAGGTTATGTCTGCATCTGGTAGGGAGCAGTTGTTTCCCTGAAAAAAGACAATTCCTAACCTCCAGCTCCTCAGAATGTGACCATTTGAAAATAAGGTTTTTGGCATCAGCGCTGTAGCATAGCAGATTAAGCTTTGGCCTGCAGCACCAGCATCCCGTTTGGGCACCGTTTCAAGTCCTGGCTGCTCACTTCCAATCCAGCTCTCTGCTATGGCCTGGGAAAGCAGTAGAAGCACGTGGGCCCCTGCACCCGCATGGGAGACCTGGAAGAAGCTCCAGGCTCCTGACCTTGGGTTGGCCCAGTTCTGGCCATTGCGGTCATTTGGGGAGTGAAACAGCGGATGGATGACCTCTCTCTCTGTCTCTCCCTCCCTCTAATTTTGTCTCTCAAATAAATAAATAAATAATCTTTTATAAAAGAGTAAGGTTTTTACCAAGGAAAACAATTTAAAATGAGAGGATTTTTCAGGTAGGCTGTAATCCAGTATGACTGACAGGGAAATCTGGAGTAGAGACAGACATGTAAAAAGGTTCAGCCATTGAAGGGACACGGAGGACAGCCTGAGCAGATGACGGCAGAGATCAGGGCGGAGTCTCTGCAGGCCAGGGCAAACCGCAGGAGCCAGGAGTGAGGCTTTGGAAAGGGTCTTCCTGGGAAGGAAGCAGCTCTGCCAGCATCTTGATCGTGGACCTCCACCCTGGTGAACCGGGAGACGGTAGCACCTTGTGTGGTTTAAACCGCCCAGGTGGTGGACTTGGTTACAGCAGCTCTACTACAACACCAAGATGCAAAACTAGGGAAGCTTCACTGGATACAGAATTCTCATCCTGGGAGGACATATGAGAATATAGAGATGGGAAGCTTGTTCTAGGAGTCAGATATAACCCAAATAAACAAACTAAAAAAACAGCACATTGTTGCCAGCACCATGGCGCAGTATATTAATCCTCTGCCTGTGGTGTTTGCATCCCATATGGGCACTGGTTCTAGTCCTGGTTGCTCCTCTTCCAATCCAGCTCTCTGCTACAGCCTGGAAAAGTGGTGGAGGATGGCCCAGGTACTTGGGCCCCTGCACCTGCATGGGAGATCGCATGGGAAGAAGCACCTGGCTCCTGGCTTCAGATCGGTGCAGCTCCGGCCATTGTGGCCATTTGGGGAGTGAACCAATGGAAGAAGACCTTTCTCTCTGTCTCTCCCTCTTACTGTCTGTAACTCTACCTGTCAAATAAATAAATAAAATCTATTTTAAAAAAAACAGCACATAACAGAAAAGTAACAACCAACCCCCATTTTGAACACACAAGGAAGCGTCAAGAATCCTTGGGTAATGGAGTTAAAAGATAATGCACACTTTGCGTCCCTTGTTGAAGCCCCCATAAGTACAAGCTCTTGAGAAAGTGTCTGTGGAATAATTCCTCTCTGTATTTTTCAGTCCTACATAATCACACCATGTCCATCCTAGGAACACAGAAATTATTCACAACTAGGATATCCATTCCTCTAATTTCCTGTGTCAACAGACAGTGAGAGCATGTGTCATGTTTAGTCAATAGATGATCACAGAAACACCAAAAGATCATTGCATAGCCACTCATTGTTTTCAACAAAACTCTTCAAATGAGGTAAAAAAAAATATCTTGTAGGGTTTTTTTCAAGTTAAAGTTGCTTATAGAAAATAATATCAATGATGATGAAATCCTGGGCGCATTTGGCCCCCATCATGAACAAGGTGAGGATGCTCACAGTTGCTATTAAAAGCTGCCTTGCCATTGGAAGGTCTGATCAATGCGCATGTGCACACACAGATACAGTGAGAATATTGAGGCAAAAATTACAGATCAAACAGATGCTACTTTTCCAACCAAATCAATGAGATAAACACACAAAACCAATGGGAACATGAAAAGTGACTAAGGTACATAAAAAGATAAAAATGCATAACTTTTCCATACATAATAGACTACTGGAACACAAAGTTATCACTTGTAGCATGAAATAACTGATAAAATAATTGATTATTCTAGCAAACACATATAAAGGAAAAACCAAAGGTGTGACAGAATCTCTGTGTTTGAGCTTGGAATTAGCTATCAGTACCAGAACCATGCCAGTTCTCTCCCACGTCTATCCATCAATTCAGTGGTTTCCCAATAATAAAACTCCATCAGGATTATTTTTATAAAATGTGATAGATTAACACAAAAGTATCTGCACAGGAGAAAATGGGGCAAGCATATTAACCTGTGGCCAAGTTATTATGAGTGAGGTGGTGGTTTGCTGGCTCCAGTAAAACAAAGTTGTGGTCACTCCAGTGGCCAGGGATGCCACAGACAAAGAAGAAGAAGCCATGGAGATGGAACAGAAAGGCCGGAAGTGACTTACAGGGAGAAATGAAAGTTGGGAAAGGATTCGACAAACAAGGAGGGGCGACTGGGTGGTCTTCAGCAGAGGGAGAGCAAGCCCCTTCCTGACTGAGAATACATTCCACGTGAAAGAAAAGGTAATTATGAAAATTATAAAACTGTTAGAAAAATGGAAAAAATCTTAAAGACTCAAGTATCAGAAAGACTCAAGAAATATCTAATGAAATGACTTTATGAAACAGAAGGAAATCTCTGAAAACAAGGAACAGAGGAAAGACTTAAAGACATTAATGGCATGTGACCAAAAGATTCACATTCAGAAGGTTTGTAGATCAATGAGAAAAGCTAGAAGCTGCATATCAGAAAAGTCTCAGGGGTCTGGTTCTGTGGCAAAGTGGGTTAACCACCTCCTGCAGTGCCAGCATCTTATATGGGCGCTGGTTCAAGTCCCAACTGCTCCATTTCTGATCCAGTTCCCTGCTAATATACTGGGAAAGAAGCAGAAGATGGTCCACATGCGTGGGCCCCTGCACCCACATGGGAGACCTGGAAGAAGCTCCTGGCTTCTGACTTTGGCCTGGCCCAGCCCTGGCTGTTGCAGGCATCTGGGGAAGTGAACCAGAAGAAAGATGGCTCTCTCACACACATTTGAGGGAGTGAACCAGATGAAAGATTCTATCTCTCTATCTCTCGTAAATAAATGAATTTTAAAAGGAAAAACACACAAAGTACACAAAAGAACAATTCACTAAAGCAAGCACACAATATATGAGAACAAATTGTCAAATTGTTCTCAATGCAAATTACAGTAACAACAAGTCTTGCTTACTCTGGCTAGAGAATCCTGAAAGGTAAATCATGGAAAATACCCAGCGTTTGCAGGCTCTGGGAGCCAAGCAAGTGGACTTGAAAATCAGCCGGGTGCTTGTGGCGCACGACTCGGCAACACCTAACATGGAGAAGAGAGCACACCCTTCCCTCGGAAGTGCAGTCGCGTTCCCAGACACACAGACAGCTCACTGCGGCTTTGTTTCCACCCCTGAAACACTGCAAACATCGCAGGGGAAAGGGGTCTGAGTGCAGGAGACGCCCCTCCAGGCACCTCCTGGCAGGTGCCGAGAACAAGGGCTGTCTACACAAACTGCCTTGAGAATGTCTCCAAACTAAACTCTAAGAGAAAATTGTAAATTACAGACCACAGAGCCAGCATAACTCAATTTATGTAAATCCAAAGGAAGGCAATTGTATATAAAAACTGAGGACAGTGGTGAGTACGGTTAAGGCTTAATGAAACTCTTTTTCATGCATCTGTATCTGCCTTGTTAAATTTTAAGAAAAAATCAACAGATTTCTTATTTGAAAAAATAAAATGGGTACAGAAACTAAGTTGAGCTTAGGTCTGGCTGACTCAGAGCCCCTGCACACTAGCTTTCCCTTTGTACAGAACAGAGTGTTTATTGCAAAAACATCTCCACAGACCTCACTTAAAACTATTCTGGTAGAAGAATTTCTGACTCAATGGGGTTATCGTACAGTCCTGGAGATCGGAAATACAGAATGTCTGTATGAATTGGTTGTATAGCTTTCCACACGTTGTCTTATAATTCATCACATTGCCTTTAATTATTTTTAAAAGTATTTATGACCTAATTTATAACACTGTTTCACTGAGTAATCTAATTAGGAAATGTTTCTACAGTGTCCTGCTTAGCTTGCTAATCCCAATATAGGGAACATGACAGGTGCAATGCCTTGGCTTATTCCAGGCTCTAGGGTGGATCTTCTCAGTCATTTTGCTGATGGATATTTCAAAAAATCACCACCACAGTAGACAGAAAATACCTTTCTAATCATATCACATTGTTTCATAGGCAAGTATGTTCTTAAATCTCATGATCCGTCTTTTTCTAAGATTCTGCATATAGATGAGTTCTGATGAGTAAGAATTGGGGATTATAGTCTATCTGGGATGGTTTTAACCATAGAAAGGAGCTCTCTCAATGAAGTCTCTGGCGTTTAGAAAAGATGTGATACCCACAGAATTTTCCACAATCAATGTTATTTTTGAAATCTACTTCCCCATGAATTTTCTGATGTTTAGCGAGATGTGCCCATCTTACATAAGTTTTCCACACTGATTACAAGCAATAGGCTTCGCTTTTCAATGAGTCCTCTTAGGATAGTTAAGATTAGGTGTGCTCCAAAGGCATCGTTTTACTGGCTACCACCCGGAGGGCTTTTCCTGCATATGAGTTCTTTCACGCTCCATAAGTTCATCCTTGTGGTCAAAGTCATATCCATGCTCTTGGTGGGGGAGAGAGTTCTCTCCAGTGCGAATGTGTACGCCACTTCAGGACCGGATAGATTACGATTGATGGATTTCTCTCCCATATGAATTCTCTGATGGCAGCTAAATTTTGCGTAAAACATAAAGGACTTTTCACATTGATTGCATTTGTGTAATGTCGGTTCAGTATGAATTGCCTGATGTCCAATACGCTTTGAAATTTTGTCAAAGGTATCTCCACATAAATTACAAGTAAAGTGTTTCCTGGTAGTATGGATTCTTTGATGTTGTTTCAAGATTACCTTTTGGCTAAAAGCCCTGTGCATTGATCCCGCTGAAAGAGTCTCTCTCCAGTGTGAACTCTCTGATGTTTAATAAGGAGTCAAATGTAGAGGCCTCGTCAGATGCACCACATCTGGGTAGACTTGGTCCCGTGTGCGTTTCTGAAGTTGCCTGAACTTTGAAGCTGTGGTGAAAGTATTGCTACAAGTCATCACATTCAAAGAGCTTCTCGAACACATGACTGTTAGGGTGGGCAGTCCTCAATGGTGAAGGATGCCTAAAGAAAACCCGTCATCTTTGCATGGCTTCCCTACTGGATGGACAGTCTCATGTCAAGTGTGAGATAAGAGCTGGGTCCCACAGTCAGCACGCTCACGGCTTCGCTTCACGGGGCGGCATCTTTGCTGCAGGGTGGAGTGTGACGTCCACCTGAAGGCATTCGTGGGTTCCTCAAGGTCAGGAGAAAATCCACAGTTGATTGACATCTATTGGGAGACAATAAGAGAAAAAAAGAGGGGAGACTTCACATTGTGATATGAATAGCAGCAGGTCCCTGTCCTGCGCAAGTGCACAGGGGACACAAGGGGGAGTAGTGTGGGTTGGGATGTAGCAGTTATGGCAGGGAAGGGTGAGGGTGTAGCTGTGACCAGTATTCTTTAAATGATAAACAAGGAGGCATTGACACTATTATTTCCTTGAATTTAGAATAATTTTCCTTCAGAATTACCCATGAAGAAACGTTGGGGGGGCGGGGGCAGGCATTTGACTTAGCAGGTTAAGACACGCAGATTGGAATCCCCGGGTTCAGTTTCCCACTGCGGCTCCTGGCTCCAGCTTCCTGCTACTGCAGACCCTGGGAGGCAGCAAGGATGGGCGAGTGATTGGGCCTCTGCCTCCATGTGGGAGAGCTGGTTTGCAGCCGCAGCTCCCAGTATCAACCCCAGCCATTGAGGACACTGGAAGAGTGAGTCAACGGAGGAGAGCGCGCTGCACTTCATATGCGCATGCGCGCGCTCTCGCTCTCTCTCCCTTCTAAAATAAACTTTAAAAACCAGGAGACAAGACGTTAACTCGCCTGAAACCTCACTTGGGGCATAATTTTCAAGAAGGAAAGAGTCATTTTCTCCTTTCCTCCTCCTCTTCTGTGTTTCCTCACTAGAAAATTACAGGACTCTGAGAAATTGCACTTTGGAACTGAAAACAGCATCACAAAGAGCAGCAGTCCCATGGCTCTCTCCCCAGCACACAGAGGGGAAACTGAGCCTGCAGCAGCCCCCCCCATCTCTGACCTCCTGGTTCCCCTTTGTCCAGGTTCACAGCGGCCCCACGTGGCAGCCATGTGGGGATGGGCTGGGAGTACCCAGGGATGCAGAGTCTGCAATCGTCCTCCCCAAGTCTGCCCCCAAAATGAAGCTGCCTCTGGTGCCTGACCCACGGAGTGGGCTTCCTCCCCAGAGGTGGAGGTTTCTCCTGGGTATTGCAGCAAGACCAGCTCACACCTGAACCTGCTTGCCTGGAGCTTGGATGAACATATCCATGATCTGGGCTCTCCATCGGTGCCAGGCACCTGCCTGCATTTCTCCCAGCCTTCTGGTCCAGAGTTGCTGCGAAGAGGAAAATCGGGGCTGCAGTTTTCAAACAAATGTGCATCAGTCACTTGGAGCACTTATTAAAACATGGACTCCTGGGAACTGGCGTCACAGCACAGCTCATAAAGCTGCCACCTGCAACCTCAGCACCCCATGTGGGCGCGGGTTCCCTTCCCAGCTGCTCCACTTCTGATCCAGCTCCCTGCTAATGGCCCAGGAAAAGCAGCAGAGGGTGGCCAAATTGTTTGAGCCCCTGCCACGCACATGGGAGACCCGGATGAGGCTCCTGGCTCCTGGCTTGAGCCTGGCCCACTGCTGGCTGTTGCAGCCATCTGGGGAGTGAACCAGCAGATGGAAGAGCCCTCTCTCTCTCTCGCTCTCTCCCCGTCTCTCCCTCCTTCCCTCTCTTTTTAACTCAGAGTTGCAAATAAATAAATCTTCTAAAATAATATATTTTTTTAAATGGACTTCTGGGCCCCACTCCGAGACTTTCTGCATTTTTAACAAGTTGTCAGGTGATACCACCTCTGCTGGTTGGGAGCCAGTGGACCAGGAATTAACAAGGGCTCATCTGAAAAAGTCTGAGTGTCTAGTGAAGGCTGCCGTGTGCCTCAGGTGTGATCCATCTACTGCACAGCCCAGCGGGCTGCTGACCCACTCCCCACTTGAATTTTCAGGAGGAAGGGTCTCACCTGGTGGTCTTTGTTCTCACAAGGCAGCTGTAGGAAAGGAGAGGCAACCTGGTACCTGCAGGCAGGGAGGTTTTGGCTGGGGTTTCGTCAGATCTGGGAAATCTATCAGTGGGTGTTAACAGCTCTCTCTCTGTCTCTCTCTGTCTCTCTCTCTCTCTCTCCTCTCTCTCTCTCTCTCTCTCTCTCTCTCTCTCTCTCTGAAGCTGTGTAGTCTCCTCACGCAGGGTCTTCACCTTTGTTTTTTCTCTTTTGCAAGTGTAAACGGGAATTAACTGCCTGTTTGTAGCTTTTGCATATGATACTGGTGCTGTCATAAAATACATTGAATGAGGAAGATTGTCATCATATGCTGAAAAAAAGTGTAAAATTACTCCTGAGATATGAGTCATTTTGTAAAATGTTTGAAGACTGCTCACCCAAGAGTAAACAAGGTTTTCTGTGGGTACCGGTCCGTGGGTGATGTTTTCTTTTGTTGGCAAATACATATTTCTCATTCATCTCTGCTTCTCTTTTATTTGTGTGTTTTAAAATAATCTACATATTGTTGCAGACCTTCAGACTGAAACCCCACTGATCATGTCCTTTTCTTGAAATATGTTTCTGGACTCCATGCCTTGAATTTCATTTCCCCTTCTCGTCTCTGTGGAGAAGTGAAATTGCTATAAATAAGCCTTTCCTCCTTGTAGCCGCCGTATACGAACAGCCTGTGGTTGTGCCCTCACCTAATCCCTTGCCTGTAGAGATAGTGGGGGAGCTGGTCCCCAGGAGCAATGAAGAATTACCCTGGGGCCGGCACTGTGACGCAGCAGGTTAACACCCTATCCCATATGGGCGCCGGTTCAAGACCCTGCTGCTCCACTTCCGATCAAGCTCTCTGCTGTGGCCTGGGAAAGCAGTAGAAGATGGCCCAAGTCCTTGAGCCTCTGCACCTGCGTGGGAGACCCAGAAGAAGCTCCTGGCTTTGGATCGGTGCAGCTCTGGCCATTGCTGCCAATTGAGGAGTGAACCATCGGATGGAAGACCTCTCTCTCTGCCTCTCCTCTCTCTGTATAACTCTGACTTTCAAATAAATAAATCTTTAAAAAAAAAAAAAAGAATTACCTTGGACAGCAACTGATCAGGCCCTTAATGAAGTAGAGACCCAGTGACCGACTACTAGGGCGCACAGGCTTGTGGGAAACAGCGTCCTCATTCTGATGGCTTCTGTCCAGACCGGAAGTTCACCAGCTCCTTCCACCTGCTGACAGTTTTTTACACGGTGGGTGTTTGCCCTCACGTCTGTGCCGGTGTGGAAGATCAGAGCAATGTGTCCGCGCCAGGACACACAGGACTGAAAGTGGAGCCCGCCCCGAAGCAGCAGGGGGCAGCCTGGTGCTGCAGGGAGGCGGGGGCCAGGTGGGCCCCATGGGGGAAGGCAGGATTCCGAGCTGGTCCTATGCCAGTGAGGACTCTAAATCTTTGTGACCTGGCCTGACCTAAAGTCTCTCCAGAGAAAGGCAGACCAGGGTAGCCCCAGCCAGGGCAGTACCTTCCCGGACTGGAGGAGGCTGGGTAAGTTTCCCTGCTTCCTGTTTCTTTCTCCAGGCGTACCCTGTGGGTGGCCGGGTGACAGCTGTATTTCCGACGTGGTGTGCTTAGACCAGTTTTTTTGTCCCACTAATTTGGTAAGGTGTCTGTTGGTTTTACACACTTCTCCATGCATATGTTATGATTCACAAATGTAAAGAAGTAAAGAAAAAACAATTTTTTTTCCAGCATTGATTCCTTAAACACAGCGTGCCTGACAGTGAAGCATTTGAAGGCAGCTGGAAAGGGTTTTCTTTGAAGCCCCTCTGCTAAGCGCCAGCCTCGCGGTGGGCTGCAGCGCTTGTCCGTATTGATGGAACAAAACACACCTGGCTTCGCATCCCGGCTCTGCTGCCGAGGCGCTGTCTGATCTTGAACAAGTGATTGAATCTGTGTACTTCTCAGCTGCCTCCGCAGAAGAATGAATGTTGGGAGATAAAGTGAGATCAGAAGGCAAAGCTTTAGCGCCTTGCTACTCAAAAAGCGGTGGAGGACCGACCAGCAGCGTGGAACCTCCAGGATATCGCTAGGAATGCGCAAACCGCGTGCCCTGCCCTACGTCAGCTGAGTAAGAACCTCACTTGAACAAGGGTCGGAGGGAACTCCAGGCCCATCACCTGGGCTGTAATAGGCACGGCAGGTGCCCAGTCGGTGTTCGTAGTAGCACTGCAGCACCCCCAGGCTCTGCTCTCGGCCTTGCTGAATCCTGAAGTCGGTGTTTACATCCTCCCGGTGGTAAATAAGGAAACTGAGGCCCCAAGAGTTGCAGTGGAAACCCCGTAGCTGCTGGCTGGGGTTGGTTAGATTCAGACTCAGTTATTCACTCCAGACGTCATTGCCTTTTCCATGTGTTCATGCCTGCCGTAAAGGAAGTGTTTATGAGGGTGTCCCGACCAACGATGTGTCCTTCCCAAGTCAGGGTGGAGAAAACACTCATCTTGCCGTCGGGCGACTGCCTCTCAGAGGGTCAGACGACAGGGAACATGGGTGTCTCCTAAACGATAGAATCTGCCCCCAGCAGCCCTGTGTAGGGCTTATGGCCAGTCTGATCCTGTGCTTGGGGCCCGAGTCAGAGGTCGCTTCTTCATCAAGTTCATTTTGCCCGCAGACCCAGTCCAGCTCCCAGGAACCCCAGCTCAAGTGTCTGTGAGGCCCTCTGTGACGCTTTCTCCTGTTAACCGTTTTGGCCGCTTCTTCTGCTCCAGCTACAGTAGCTTTCTTATGGTCCTTGACCACAAGAGGTGAACGAGGTTGCTTTAGGGTCTCCTTGTCCTGATTTCTCTACCTAGAAACTCTTTCTTCTAACTTCCATGTGACTTATTTCCTGACTTTCTTAAAATGTCACCTATGAGCTCTTTGCTTACGTCTTCCCTGGCCACCCAGTCCAGAAGTTTGACCTCCTGCCATTCCACATTTTTCCTCCCTGCCGTGTATGGAAATTGTCTCTTCTGTACAGACCATTTACTTGCTGTATCTTTTGTTGATCTGCTTACTTTCTCTTTTCCCCACTAGGACAGAAGCTTTGCTCACTGTTCTTTGCCTCCTGTCTAGAGTAGCAAAGAGGCCGCCCCACCCGGATATTCAGCAGGGGCAGTGGCAGGGCAGAGCGTCCACAGGGGTATCGGGGAAGCTTCGTCTCCTAGGGCTTCATCAGGCGAAGGGAGGACGCAGGCCTTTATTCTGGATGACAAGGGTGGAAAAACCAAGGAAGATCTGAAAGGTAGAGGATACTGTGTTCGTGTTGGGAGGCTAAAAATTGTAAAAGTGTCAAGAACTGGCAAAATATTGGATCAGTTCAATGCAATCCCTATCAAAATCCCAGCAAGATTTCTGTGGAAATGGATAAGCTAACCCTACAAGTCAGGGAAATATACAGAGGGCCAGGAACAGCACAGGCAGCCTTGAAGAACCACGTTGAAAGGCTTGGACTGCCAGAGATGAAAACTCGCCTTTTAAAAAGTGATTGTTTATTCAAAAAGCAGAGTGATGGAGAAAGAATGGGGGGCGGGGATCGATCTTCCATCTGCTGGTTCACTCCCTAAGTGGCCACGACAGCCAGGACTGGTCCAGCCCAAAGCCAAGGTCCAGGAGCTTCATCCAGGTCTCCGCATGGGTGTCGGAGGTTGAATTACTGGGGCCACGTCTGCTGCTGTCCCAGGCACACTATCAGGAAGCTGTCTCAGAAGTAGGGCGGCCGGGACTCGCGCTAGCGCTCTGATCCGGGGTGCTGGTGTCATAACCAGTGGCTCAACCCACTGTGTTGTAACACAGGCTCTAAGGCTTACTTTAAAACTGAAGTGTTATTGGTGTAGGGATAGACAAATGAAACAGAATATAGAAAAGGATTCATACACTTTGTGAGAAAAACAGTGCTGTGAAACAGTGAGTGGGGAAGGCAGGGTCTTTTCAACAGATGGTATTGAGTCAGCTGGGTACTCAAATGAGAAATAAATGAATACATAGATCTACCTTTCACTATACACATAAATCAGTCCTGTGTGGATTTAGGTCTAATTGTGAAAAGTAAAATAATAAGATATGTAGATGACATCATAGCATGATATTTACATGAATTCAAAGTAGGGAAGGAATCTTAAAATGACCAAAAATGCATTAACGAAAAAATTCATTATCAAACAATTTGATAAGTTGGAATACATTAAAATGAAGAATTTTGGGGGCCGGCGCCATGGTGCAGTAAGTTAATCCTCTGCCTGCAGTGCCGGCATCCCATACAGGCACCGGTTCAAATCCCAGCTGCTCTACTTCCAATCCAGCTCTATGCTATGGCCTGAGAAAGTAGTAGAAGATGATCCAAGTCCTTGGGCCCCTAACATCCACACAGGGAACTGGGAAGAAGCTCCTGCTCCTGGCTTCAGATGGGCGCAGCTCCGGCCATTGCAGCCATCTGGAGAATGAACCAGTGGATGGAAGATTCTCTCTCTCTCTCTCTCTCTCTCTCTCTCTCTCCCTCCCTCTCTGTGTAACTCTTTCAAATAAATAAATAACTCTTAAACCTGTCTTGATAAAAATGGCATAACACTACACAACCACCTGAAACCAAAAGGATGGGCTAAAATTATTAATGATGCACAGTTTTGACAAAAATGTGGAACACCTAGAATCACATACATATTGGTGAGAGCATATTTTAGAAAGAAAATATTCCAGCGTTGTATACTAAAGTTGAGGATACCTGTACCCTATGACTTAGCAATTGTACTCCTAGGTAATAGCTGGCAAAATGCAGGCCTTTTTGCACCAAAATTTATGCATAAGAAAGTTCATAGTGGGCTGGCGCTGTGGTGCAGTAGATAAATCCTCCACCTGCAGCTCTGGCATCCCATATGGGTATCGGTTCGAGTCCCGCTGCTCCTCTTCCAATCCAGCTCTCCGCTATGGCCTGGGAAAGCAGCAGAGGATGGCCCGGGGCCTTGGGCCCCTGCACCCACGTGGGAGACCAGGGGGAGGCTCCTGGCTCCTGGCTTCGGCTTGGCGCAGCTTCAGCCGTTGTGGCCATCTGGGGAGTGAACCAACAGAAGGAAGACCTTTCTCTCTGTCTCTTACTCTCACTCTCTAACTAAGCCTCTCAAATAAGTAAATAAAATATTTTTAAAAAAAGAATGTTCGTAGCAGCACTATGGTATCTGTAAGCTGGAAAATGCCAGCATGCATCGGGAGAGAGTAGATAAATACGTGGCACTGCATTCATATACCGAGGTACAGCACAGTGGTGGGACATGGCATTCTAAACACAACAGCAGCACAAACCCCACAAACAGAATATTAATCAAAAGAAGCCAGATGCAAGAAACACGTAACATGGGCAAAACTAAAATGGAGTATTTGTGGATGCATACTTGGGTGGTAAAAGTATAAAGAAAAGCAAGAATATGATTATCACGTAAGTCGGAAAATGGTGTTTGTCTCAGCCCACTTTGTCACCCCGTGTCCTCACCTATAAAATGGGTACAATGAGTCCCATCTAACCTGTGCCTGTGATGGGGCTGTGGGCTCCACGAGCCGTTAACTGCCCTCCCTGACTCTCCCACAGAAAGCCGGAGCCTCGCGGAGCAGGTGCAGGCGTCAGGCCTTGTACAGTGTTTCCCTCCAGCTGGCACTGCAAGACTGGCCACCCCAGTGGGGCATGGAACAGACGGGGACAGAGTCAGCTGAGACCTGGAATCAGGTGTGCTGAAGGGCCTTTTGGGTGGAGGGTGAGGTAGGAGGGGGCAGTATGAGGGCAGTGTGGGGGCAGAGAGAGCTGCTCAGAGGGAAGGAATTGGCAGCCCAGTCAGGAGCCCTAGGCGTCCGCTCAGCTCATAAAATTACCTTGAGGCTTGGGAAACTGACTTCCCCGTTTTGGCCCTAGTTCTTCTCTGTTCAGGGAGGAGACTTGAAATCCAAGTCTCTTAAGAAACACCTGTTCTGCGGCAGAGAGACGATGTACCGCGAGCTCCATGTTCCATACGGATGGGATAGAACATCGCCCTGCTTAGAGGGAGGAGCTATGAGCCATCACTGTCCAGAGATGAGGCCAGCTTCGTCTCCCGGCCCATTCACATTATGAATGAACAGCTGTGGTGTGGTGTGGTGTGGCCTGCTGACCCCAGGGTTTCCAGCTGTTAACCCACATGTGCAGATGCGCATTGCTTATGGTGGGGGTAAGTCCTGGGCTGTTTCATCATCGTGCCAGCATCCCACTGCGGATCTACACAAACCTCGATGGTATCGCCTGCCACACACCCGAACCGTATGGTGTAGTCTGTTGTTCCCAGGCTGGGAACCTGGGTAGTGTGTTAGTGTACTGAGTACTGTGGGTGGTTGTAAGGCAGTGGTAAGTGCTTCTGAATCTACATCTAAACAGGGTCCTGAAAGTGCTGGGCAGTAGGAGTCCTCAGCTCCAGTGTGACAATCTGCAGGGACCACCACCTGTTGGCATCCCGTCGCTGACTGGAACGTTGTCCTGCAGACCCTGATGGTGTGTGTCAACTAAATGAATGCATTTTTATGATAATAAATCAAATGCTTGGCAGTCAGTGTGCTCTGACCCCCGCCAGCGGGCGTCGTCTCCAGAGCACCGAGTGCTGTCACCAGGTCAGCACCTGTTCCTCCTGTCTGACTCCCAGGCGGTTCAGCGCCTCCCCGTGAAATGCAGCTCCAGCAGATCTCCAGCACAGGGCCACCCCGAGGTTAGGGGCTGAGTCAGACGCAGCTGAAACGCTGCCAAAGAATGGATTCGGATGCTTCCTGTCCGCTACACCAGCCTCATCCAGATATTTGTTAAGTGGTAGGGCTTTTAGGGGTCTTAAAAATTCATGACGGCCAACTATTTAGAAGTGGAAACGAGATGTTTTAATGCCCAAGAAAACAGTGTAAAGAAACAGCAGTGTAAGGGAGAGCTAATTTAGCATAGAGCACTCAGTGCAGCCTCAGAGCTCACGGTGTTCGAGTGGATACATCGCACCAGGGATACAAACTTCCGCTCCTGGACAATGCGTCCTCCTGTCCCGTGTGGGTTCCTATGGGAAATTAGTATTCCACAGTCAAGTTTGGACTTTCTCCAGGCCTTTGGAAACAAGCTCGTTGCACAGCGGCTTTGTTGTTATGTGTGAGAGTGGAATTTTTAAACATTCAATTTTGTTCCTGTACTTGATATTTACATTTGTTTTTAAACCCTTAGGAGATGTGCATAGTTTTCACAAAGAATAAGTCAGGGCCCAATAGTCTTGGGTAAAGAGATTTGTGTTTTAAAATATATCGTAAGCCCCATCTACGTCAGTTAGTGTAGCCTGCATTATCATTTTTAATGACCAGCTACTATCCCAATCGATGAACTGCTATTAGTTGTTTTGTTACGTTTAGATTTTGTACGGTGTATACTGTTGACAAACTGAGCCATGCACCTCGTCACTTTGGCCCGTTTGCTCCTTGGTCCTCTTCCTACAAGTAGAATTGCTCCGTAAAGTACATGCTGCTGGTAAATCCTGCCGGGGAGCAGCCTCCAAATTGTTTTGTAAATGATCTTCCAAAAAGAAATTTACGAGAATGAACACCTCCCCAAATGTATGCTTACCCTGCATATCATTTTTCTTCATAATCTTTGCCAATGATAAAGGCCAAAAAAATGTATTCAAACATTTGCATTTTTATTTGTAGTTTATGGACTGTTTTTACATATTCATTCTTCATTTGCATTTTCCCTTTTATTGCTTGCCTTTCTTATCCATAGATCATCTTTATAGTAGCATGATCTTCTTATAAATGTGTAAGAGGTAATTAAATGAAGTCAATAAATGGTTTCTTTCATATACTTAACACATATATTTTCCAAGTGTGTTATCACTTGGGTTTTTTTTTTTTTCCCTGAAAGTAGGGTTTTTCATTTGTCCAGGGTAAATTCAGCAGCGGTTTCTTCCTTGGCTTTGGTCTTCCACGCCCACCTGGGGATGACCCGAGGCAGTGCTTGGGTCCGGCTTCAGGGTGCGCAGGTTTGTCAGAGGCCGGCCAGCCCCAGTGTCATGCGGCTGTCCCCTCCCCCACCGCCTCCAGCTTCCCCGTGTGATTTTCTCCTGACCTCATCCCCCCTCCCCGACCCGGGCCCCCTCCTCCACTCCAGATTCTTCTGGACTCGGGTTTGTACCTGTCCCAAGGAGCAGGAGCAACCCTCACGCCTGATAATAAATACTCGGTTTCTTCCAGATGGATTTTATGTGTGTTCCGTTAAGTAAAATAAAACAAGATAAAGATGAAGGGAAAAAGCCGCATTGCTCACTTTAATGAGATTTCGGTTGGAATTTTGTTAAGGCACATCCAGGAGAACAGTGCCTCTCTCTGTTTATTTCTTTAATGTCACACAGTAGAGTGTAATGATTTTTTTTTTTTAATGAGTTCTGCCCAGTTCTTGTCCACTAAGTCCTAGGTACTGGATGATACTGTGAATGGGACTTCTTATTCATAAGTTGGCATCTTATTATCATCGGTAGAATTGAAACAACTGATGTAAAACTATATTGACCTGCACGTCATTCACGCGTTACCAAAAGCGGATAAACTGATCCTACCTGTGTGAGACTGACCTGGGTGAGCTCCCGAGAAGACCCTGACGTCCCTTAGGTAGGACCCCGCCTAAGGAACACACAGCCTGAGTCTGCTTACCAGGAAACCACTGGATGAGCCCAGGCCAAACACTGTGTGTCCTTTGCAGAATCCCCAGTGTCAGGACAGACAGGCTCGAGGTGATGGGGGACCTGGGCGCAACCGACGCCCCCAGAGCGGACACGAACTGCTACCAGGCCGCAGGGGGAGCAGGACGAACCTCTAGTGCAGCCCAGGAGTGGAGTCGCAGTCCACGTCGGCGCTGCGTTTCCCGGATTCGGTGTCTGGGGGGCCCCGGGTGAGGCGACAGCGCTGAGTCTAGGGGCGACGATCGGCCGGGCTCTGCGGGGGAGGGGCGCGCCGGCCGACGTGGCCAAATGTCCACGCTGGGGACACCCGTCGGTCAGCGCCTCGGCCTGCGCTGCCCTGGAATCCAGTCCGAGCTTCTAAACAAAGCGGCGACAGTGATAAGCGCATTACCACCGCGGGCGACGTCAGCAGGCGGGGGCTGCAAGGACTCCCCCGGGCGGGGGCCGGGCCCTGCGTTGGCTCTCCTCGGGGTGTGGGGGCCTGGGCGGCGGCGCCAGGCGTGCGTTTCCGGAGAAGCCCAGAGCCTCGCGTCCCGTGCGGGTCGGGGCCGTGGTGGATGAGCCAGCGCCCTGCCCCGCTGCGAGGGGGCCGAGTGCTGGGAACCCAGGCGCCGCGCCGCTGCCCCCGTGGAGTCCAGCGAGGCTCGCCCACGCCCGCCGCCCGCGGCCTTGTTCACTCCTGACCCCGGGCCCGCGGTGTGGGGCGGGTCCGCTCACTGTGGGGAACACGCACAGGGGGAGAGGAGATCCCTGCTGGCGCCCGGTGCTCATCCCGGCGGTGTCACTTCATGTCCACGCACCACTGTCCCCTCACCCCTTCCTCCCCTGGGCTATGCTGAAGTCGACCCTTGGCGTCCGTGTACGGGCCCAGTGACATTGTGTGAGGGGTTCAGTGACATTGTGTGACATGCCAGTGACATCAGTGTGACATCCATTTGATGTGTTCAGTGACAGCTGTGTGACATGTTCAGTGACAGCTATGTGACATGTTCAGTGTGTGACACATCTCATCCTTTGTCACAATATGTTTCTTTTTATTTATTTATTTTTTATTTTTTTAACAGGCAGAGTGGACAGTGAGAGAGACAGAGAGAAAGGTCTTCCTTTTCCATTGGTTCACCCCCCAGTGGCCGCTGCAGCCGCTGTGCTGCGGCCGGCACACCGTGCTGATCCAAAGCCAGGCGCCAGGTGCCTCTCCTGGTCTCCCATGGGGTGCAGGGCCCAAGGACTTGGGCCATCCTCCACTGCCTTCCCGGGCCACAGCAGAGAGCTGGCCTGGAAGAGGGGCGACCGGGACAGGATCAGTGCCCCGACCGGGACTAGAACCAGGTGTGCCAGCACCGCGGGCAGAGGATTAGCCTAGTGAGCCGCGGCGCTGGCAATGTTTTTTTGTAACCACCTCTTTGGACTTTGTGTTGTTGGTGTTTGTCTGTTATTCGAGCAAAGGGGTTATAGCTTGCAAGAAGCCAGCACTTACCTTCCTGCTTCTCTCACCTGCATGTGGTGGCACAGGGTGGCTCTCCACCTGCCCTCCTGCAGGCTGTTAGCCGTGGCTGTCCACCGTGGCTGTTAGCCGTGGCTGTCCACCGTGCCTGTTAGCCGTGGCTCTGTGTGCACAGCCCCTGTTTCTCACGATGCCTTTGCTCCTTCCCTCCCGTCCAGCTCTGCCTCCACGGCCCTCCCAGCTTGTCCAGGAGCAGCAGAAAATGAATCCCTCCCAGGGGAACTGTTTACTTGTTACTCGTGAAATCGAAGCCTTTCGATAACCAGACGTTTTTGTCCGTTGTTTTGCTTCCTGTTCCTTTCCTGACTTGTTCTGTCGACATCTCCTGCATTGTCTGTTGCTTCCTCTTTTTTTCTTTTCTGGTGGTTCGAAGGCCCGTGTTTTACTGTTGTTCCATTATTGATCATTCTCGATCATTTCACACGTATGGAACATATTTTTCTGTTGGTCACAGGACTTTTTTTCATCTCTAAGAAAACCTAAACAAGACACAGCCTCCCCATCTCAATATTTGTGGAAATCTTCTCAATGCTTTTCTTGTTTTTCTTTTTCATTTATTTCTTTTTTTAAAAGAGAGAGAGAGAGATCTTCCACCCTCTGGCTGACTCCCCAAATGGCCACAACATCTGGGCTGGGCCAGGCTAAAGCTGGGAGCCTGGAACACCATCCGGGTCTCCCACATGGGTGGCAGCAGCCCAAACACTTGGGTCATCTTCTGCTGCTTTCCCAGGCACATTGCCAAGGAGCTGGATCAGAAGCGGAACAGCCAGGACTCCACCCTGGGCTCTGAGCTGGGTTTATAGCATTGCAAGGCGCGGCTTAACCTGCTGCACCATGACGCCAGCCCTAGGTTCTATGTATTTCCCCAGGAGGCGTCTGGTTGTTCGTCATTCTTCAAGCGGCCTGCTTGGTGCTGACTGTGTCCTGTCACAGGGGAGACCACGTGATTGGGGCTGTTTTCGGTGTCTCTGCTGTTACTTCCTTCCCTCCCCTCTCTCTGTTCACGTCCCCGGAAATCCCGGCCAAGCCTCTCCTTGATCCCCTGTCTGTGGTCTGTTTCATCACTTGCGTTTTTCTGTCTCTGCTCTGGGCTTGAGAGATTGGCTCACATCTGTCACACAAGCGTTGGTTTCCAAGCCTCCCCTTGGGGTATTTAGGTTTTCATTCTTGTGAATCAGTAACAAAATATTTAATATCTGTGCACTCTCTCTTTTCTTAGCCAACTTATTTTATGGAAGTAAGACTCTCATATATCAACTTGGGGACATTAATCTAAATGTTTAGGGGCCAACACTGTGGTGCAGCCGGTTAATGCCCTGGCCTGAAGCGCCGGCATCCTATATGGGCACCAGTTCTAGTCCCTGCTGTTCCTCTTCTGATCCAGCTCTCTGCTGTGGCCTGGAATAGCAGTAGAAGATGGCCCAAGTCCTTGGGCCCCTGCACCCCCATGGGAGACCCAGAAGAAGCTCCTGGCTCCTGGCTTCAGATCACGCAGCTCCGGCCGTCGGGGCCACCAGGGGAGTGAACCAGTGGTTAGAAGATCTCTCTCTCTGTCTCTACCTCTCTGTAACTCTGTCTTACAAATAAATAAAATAAATCTTTTTTTAAAAAATTAAATGTTTAAAACTGGCTTCTTTCGATATCTTCATTAGATTTGTTTTCACAGTCCCAAACCTATTCATGCTGGTGCTCATCTTGCCACAGTTTTTTAAAATTTCCATTAAAAAATGTGTTCAGGACTCTTGAAGTATGCTTTTTTTAATTTTTAAATTAAAGACTTAATGTATTGATTTGAAAGGCAGAGTTACAGAGAGAGAGAAAGAATCTCCCATCTGCTGGCTCACTGCCCGGGGCCTGCACCAGCCAGGGCTGGGCCAGGCCAAAGGCAGGCTCCTGACACTCCCTCTGCTCTCCCACGTGGGTGCCAGGTGCCCCAGCGCTTGGGCTGTCTTCCACTGCTTTCCCAGGCGCAGTAGCGGAGCAGCCAGGACTTGAACCAGCACTCTGATGTGGGGTGCTCGCCGCGCTGTACCACAGCACAGCCCCTCCCAGTATGCTGCCCGTGCCTCCTTCTCCGGTGTTGTTTGTTTCCAGCGTCAGGTGCGGAGCGGGGCGGAGCCCTCCTTAGACCCGCGTAGGAGGCTGCCGCGGGTTTCCTCCACTCGTTTCCCTTGCGTGGAAGGACTGACCTGGGGCCTTCGTCCTGAGTGGCTGGGAGCTGTCCAGACGTTCCCTGTGGCTGTACAGAGAGGGGCGCAGAGGCAAGCTTAGGGGGCCCCTGGCCCTGTCAGAGGGCTGTACTCTCCCTGATGGCCCGGCACCTCACTACATTCTCCGAGTTGCCCTCCGAGAAAAGCTGGGCCCATATCGCAGTCCGTGCACGGGGCTCTGCTGCTCTCCCTGGTTGCGAAGTTCTCAGCCTCCTGTTTGGAGAGGCGGGGTCCCTGGCTGTCCCGGGGAACACTTTCCTGAGCGTTAACCTAGTGCCCCTTCCCGGGTGGGGGGCACCTGCTGTGGAGCCTGGCGGTCCCTCTGCCCCTGTTCCTCCAGAGCCCAGCCCAGCTCCCCGCTGCGGCTGCTTCTGGGCTGGAGGGGCGGCCAGGCGCTGAGCAGAGGCGCCCCTGGGCTTGCGTGAAGCGAGCACAGGGCCCCCAGGGCCTGCCTCCTACTCTCCCAGATACAGCTCGGGGCTCCTCCCTCGCAGAGTCTGGGGATTTCCCGTCTGTGGTTTGCAGGCAGAGATCAGCATGCGCGCCCAGCCCTTGTCACTGCTGGTCCTGCTCTCAGCCGCTGTGGCCGAGCGCCCCGGCCAGCCTGTGCTCGCCACTGCAGAGACAGACGCCACCTCCCCGTCGCTGTGGGCAGGTTCCCTCCTCTGCTGGCTGCAGCCTCCACGCAGTTTCGCTTGATTTCCAAAGGTGCGTCTTTGCCCTGTATCGCTCTCCTGAGCTCCCGGAGCTCATGGCCAACAGTTGCCTGGCTTCCCCACCTGCCGGGCTCACGGGTGCCTTCACTAGAACGCACCCAGGTTTGTGCCTTTCTCTGTTCTGCCCACTGCATTCTTTTGCCTGTTTTGTTGACAAGTCTCAGTGGATGGCACTGGCGTCGGCCTGGCTGCTTTCGGGGTGACCTGAGAGGGATGCTCAGTTCTCCTCTGCACAGCCAGCTGCAGGTTCATTTCCTGTAGAGTCACTGCTGCTACGGCCAGGTCAGTGTCGCCTCCCACACCAGGGTCCTCTTCCTCTCTAACTTTCCTTTGAAAGGAGTTTCCAGCCGGCACCACGGCTCAATAGGCTAATCCTCCGCCTGTGGCGCCGGCACACCGGGTTCTAGTCCCAGTCGGGGCTCCGGATCCTGTCCCAGTTGCCCCTCTTCCAGGCCAGCTCTCTGCTGTGGCCCGGGAAGGCAGTGGAGGATGGCCCAAGTGCTTGGGCCCTGTACCCCATGGGAGACCAGGAGAAGCACCTGGCTCCTGGCTTCAGATCAGCACGGTGCGCCGGCCGCGGCGGCCATTAAAGGATGAACCAATGGCAAAAGGAAGACCTTTCTCTCTGTCTCTCTCTCTCTCACTGTCCACTCTGTCAAAAAAAAAAAAAAAAAAAAGAAGAAGAAAAAAGAAAGAAAGGAAAGAAGAAAAAAAAAGGAGTTTCCAGAGTGGGTGTCTGGCCGAGACACTGGCTGAGATGAAGACCCTGGTGGCCCACATTGTGCCTAGGTTGGATTCCCAGGACCTCCTGCTAACGTAGACCCCGGCAGGTGGCATTGATGGCTCCGGTGAATTGTGTCCCTGCCACCCACGTAGATCTGGGTTGAGTTCCTATGAACTTATGGCGGCCTGAAGTTCCACTGTGATTGCTATTTCTCCCACAAAGCGTGCCGTGGAGAAGGGTGCCCGTGAGACCCCTCTGGACCGTTTTCCGGTGAGCTCGTTAACGGCGAGCACAGTGGGACTTGGTTGCCCTCTGTACTTCCTCTGCCATCCGGTCCCGAGCATTGCGACTGGAGCTGGGTTGGTGTGTTGCAGGCCTCAGTGGTGATCCAGGATGTATCCAGGGACTCCAGCCGGAAGGAGTGGCCACTGCTGGGCGCTGCCCAGAGGCTCCTGCACAGGGAGGTGATGCTGTAGTGCTGGCATCGCATGTGGGCGCTGGTTCCGGTCTCCACTTCCAGGCCAGCTCTCTGCTGTGGCCTGGGAGGGCAGTGGAGGATGGCCCAAGTGCTTGGGTCCCTAAGGAGGCTCCTGGCTCCTGGCTTCGGATCGGCCCAGCTCTGGCTCTTGTGGCCATCTGGGGAGTGGACCAACGGATGGAAGACCTCTCTCTCTCTCTCTCTCTCTCTCTGCCTCTGCCTCTGCCTCTGCCTCTCTGTAACTCTGCCTTTCAAATAAATAGATGGAAAACCAAGCTTGTTCAGGAAGCAGTAGAGGCGCCGTCACACAGCCAGTGACGGGGAAGTGGTGTTAGAGTTCACGGCGTGGACAGCGCGTGCTTGCACCGTTTACCGCGCGTGGGGCCGGGGAGACTTCATTAAGCCACAGGCCAGCGGCATTGTCCTGTGGAGACGAGGCTCTGAAGAGAGCTAAGCGAAAGCCGCGTGCTTTGTGGCTGGGGATGAAGCACCCAGGGAGCTGAGCAGCCGGGTCTGACAGGAGCTGGCTGAACCGTGGACTGGTGAGATGATCGTTTGAACCTGTATGGAGGCTCTAGGTGTAAAAATCCAACATAAAACCTGGGCATGAAAATCGAATTTCGAATGTTCTTTGTTATGTCGACGCGTGTTTATTGTGTCTATTACAGAAAATTCATGTATGTTTTAGGCATATGGTGAACATTAATGCATAAACTGAGAGCAATAGAGGATAACAATAATGACCCGAAATCGTTTCAGGCCAATAAAGATGAGGAAAGCTCTTTGGGTCCTGCTGAGTACCCAGGTGCTCCTGTTCTCACAAAAGGGAAGCCCGAGGGGAAGGAAACATGTTCTGAAAGCAGAATTAAGGTGCTGGTTGGAAAGTTATGTCCATAAATAAAGGAGATATATATAATATATATATATGTATATATATATATGTGTGTGTGTGTGTATACACACACACACACGAGCTTTGTTCACAATTAGCAAAACTTGGAAGCAACCAAGAATTAACGAAATAATGGTACAGCCAGACCAGTGCCATCAAGCCATGAAAAGACACGGTGGCCCTCACGTGTATATTAATAAGTGAAAGAAGCCGGTCTGGAAAGGCACCATACTGTGGGATTCCAGGAGATGATGTTCTGGAAAAGCCTGACTTATGGAGGCAGGAAAAGTATCCGTGGTTCCTAGGGGCGAGTGAGGAGGGCGGGACAAACAGGCGGAACACAGAGGAGTTTTAGGGCAGCGACACTGTTCTGTGTGATCCTGTAATGGGGGTGCACGTCATTCGCATTTGTCCAGACCCTTAAAGGGTACCACACAACCTAATGAAACCTAATGTAAACTGTGGGCTTTGGGTGACAATGAGATGTCAATGGAGGTTTGAAAAAATACAGATAATAGACAATAGATAGATAGGTAATATCTTGTTGATAGTTGAGTAGGTTGCACACATTTAGGGTCAGGGTGAATAAGAAAATTCACTGTATTTTCCACTCAGTTTTGCCATGACTTTAAAACTGCTCTAAAAAATAAAGTCTATTTAAAATTAAAAAAAAAAAACCTCAGTGCTGTGACAGGTCACAACCAGTTGTTAAATAGCAGATGGAAAGAGGGGAGAGTAGGATTGTTGCCAACGCTGATAGAACCCAGGGATACCGCCCGTCAGGCCAGGGCGGTGGCTGTGGGCTCCTGCGGCCAGCATGACCTGTCCTTCCGTGTATTTTAACTTGCTCGTGAACACTGTTCCTCCATACCAGAGCGATATGGAGCAGTGGGGCTGAACTATAGGACTGACCTTTCGACCTAAGGAAAGTATCTCATCACTGTAACTGGGGTCAGTGTGAAGAATGTGAAGAGAAGAGATTGGGAGAACGTGGAGTGGAATGGGGATCACCTGCAGTGGTTAAGGTTGGGGAGAGAGGGATATGGACTTAGTCTCTGCTCTGCCTCTGAACCTAATTCCTGGTCTGATATGTGCCTTGTTCACCCTTCACTACCCCCCCCCCCTTTTATTATTATCCTCCGCCCTTCGAGCATTTTCCTTTAGCCTTTGTTCTCAGTTTACCATTTGTATTTGAAGCCCTGGACCTATCTTTATTTGAAGCCCTGGACCTATCTTGTGTCGTATTTGTAACAAGTCAAAGCTACTTCGCTTAACTCTCAGCATCCTCTCCTCCTTCGTGCTACAGTCTCTCTATGTCTTTGCGTCTGTATTTCCCACTTGAAGCCTGGAGTGAACATTTGATGGGGGCTTCTCTCAGCCCAGGAGATGGCCTGAAACTCGAGAACCAACTAGGCACAGGCCCTTGTGTTTAACTCCTTGCCTTAAGAAATGTGTTGGGGCCGGCGCTGTGGCGTATGGGTAAAGCCGCTGCCTGCAGTGCCGGCATCCCATATGGGTGACGGTTCAAGTCCTGGCTGCTCCACTTCCGATCCAGCTCTCTGCTGTGGCCTGGGAAAGCAATGCAGGATGCCCTGCACCCGCGTGGGAGCCTGGCTCCTGGATTTGGATTGGTGCAGCTCTGGCTGTTGTGACCAAATGGGAAGTGAACCAGCAGATGACAGAGGACCTCTCTCTTTCCTTTCTCTGTGTAACTCTGACTTTCAAATAAATAAATAATCTTTAAAATAAATGTGTTAAGATTTATAATGTCTAGTTATTTTTTCATATTTCTAGAAGTCAAGGAAGCTGATTATTTGCAAGAAAGTCAAGAAAATGAAGACAAGCACTTGAGGCAAGCTTTAGTCCTCAACAGCAAAGCACGGCCCAGGAGAGAAGTAAAACCTCAAGAGAAGCATTTAATATGGCCACAAAGCAAGCGCCCACAAGACAAATAGCCCATACACGTGACTCACTTGGAACAAACTTGAAAAGTGCTTCAGAATTGAAGCAAAAAGGAAAAAGTCTGATGATGATTTCAATGGATGTGGGTCCCTCGATGCTAAGCCTGAGACATCTCTTCAGGGAACAAACCCTGTGAAAATGACCCAAGAGGGAAACTCCACTGTCGCACCAATGGCTTCGTTCAGCATCAGAAGAACACATCTGTGGGGCGGCGTCCTGACCCCGGTCCCTGTGGGGCGGCATCCTGACTCCGGTCCTTGGGGGGCAGGCTTGCACAGAGAGGCGGCCTTTGTTGCATGGGGGCAAGCTCCTGGAACAGAGAGGCCCCCTGGAGGCTGTGAGCACAGACGGGACCGAACCCACAGGTGAAGCTCAGTTCTAGCCCAGGAAGCCACAAGTCCATAAAAACGGGGAATCCTCCTGCGTGAGGTCCAAACGCACAGTCCGAGAACTCCTACAGTGGAGAAGCACCATGAATGTAAAGAGTTGGGGAGATCCTTTCGCAAGAAGCCTGGCCTTCCCAACATCAGAGAGTGCACCCCGAGGAAAACCTGGAGCATGTAATAAAAGCGAGAAGACCTTAAGGAAGCCATTCTGTCCTCAGAGCGAGACAACTCATGCAGCAGAGAAAATCTATCGCTGTGAAAAGTGGGGGGAATTTTTTCAGAAAAGTCATGCCTTACTGAACATCAGAGAACTCATGCAACAGGAAAACCCAGGGATGCGGCAGGAGAGCCTTTAGAAAGGGGTCACACGTGTCCCTCTCGAGAAGAGACTCAACACGAGAGGAAGATGGTGAAGGCAGCCAAGGGGAGAAACCTTTCCTCCGGAAGTCAAAATGCGCTCAGGAAATGCACTCGTGGGAAAAAAGCAACGCATGTGCTGAAAGTGGGAGGAGCTTAGGGAGGAAGTCACACCTCGTTCTAGGACAGAGAGCTGACAAAGCCCAGAAGACCTATGACTGCGATGGATGTGGAGAGACTCCGCAAGAAAACAGACCTGGCTCACATCGGAGCGTGCACACTGGGAGAAAACCGTACGCGTGTAATGAGTGTGAAAAATCCTCCCTCGTGAAGCCCAGCATGGCGAACACCGAGAACCCACACGGGAGAGGAGCGTTTTGAATGTGGTGAGTGTGGCAAGTCCTTCTGCCAGAAGTCAGCGCTCACCGCGCATCAGAGGACTCACACGGGAGAGGAACCCGACCGCGATGAGGAGTGTGGGAAAACCTGCGTGGAATCCAGCCTGACTCAACGCAGGAGGACGCCCACGGGAGAGAAACCCTGGCACTGCAGCGCGTGCGGAGGCCGATCTGCGTGAAATCCAACCTCGCCGTGCATCAGAGAACTCACACACGAGAGAAACCCTACAAGTGTCCAGAGTGTGGCAAGACCTACGGCAAGTCCTGACCCCGGTTCAGCATGAGTGAATCCACACTGGGGAAAGCCCTGTGCATGTAATGGATGCAGAAAACCTTCAGCCAGAGGTCAGCGCTCACCAAACACCAAAGAAACACACATAAGAAGGAAACTCCCACCAGCACCGTCCATGCGCTGAAGCCTGCAACCCCAAGCCAAGTCACCGAACAGCCGAAAAAGCAGAGGTCTTGTTGGTAAGTTATAGGTAGTAGGGACTAGGGCGTTCATCTAAGACCGAAATGTGGCTGCTTTGAACATGTGAGAGCTTTCAACAAGCATCCAGAGTTGATGGACAATATATCATTCTGAGGAATATGGGTAAAAATGTTCTTGCTTAACTAGAAATCACATTTCTGATATGTGACACAGAGGCTCCTCACAGAAAAGACAGCAGGAAGAAATGATGTTATTAATAGAATGTGAGTGGGTCTTTTGTAGAACTTATAAGTAATTTAAGTCATTGACACAACAGCATCAAATATGTATATCTGAGGGCTCCCAAGATCTCTTGGGCTACCTATAGATCATATAGCATTGTGAGTGCTACGTAACAGAAATGTGTGAGTGTTGAATTTACATAAAGGAACACAGCACTGTCTCATCACATCCACACAATATATAAATGAAAATTGAACAGTCGCATCACTGTGGCCCAACAAGTCCACTTCTGGCTGTCTAGCATGAAGTAACAGCTCTCCGCTGGGCATCCTGGAGAGGTTTGGAAGTCCAGTTCGGATCGTCAGTAGAGACACTGAGTAGGAGGGGCCGGGGGGGCTGCCTGCCGTGGAGTGTGGCAGTGCGGGGACAGGGAGTAGAGTCTCAACTGGAATGCCGGCAGCTCCACCAAGAAAGGCTTTGCCCCAGAAAAGTTGTCCGTCTGCACCCACAAGCCTGTACACAGATGTTTATAGCAACATTGAGTAATTTCATAAGAACAGGTTTATTTTTAGAACAGAAAATACCCAAGTATCTATTAACGGTAAACTAGGTGAGTGAACACTGCTGTGGCCGTACAAAGGAAATCATCAACACCAGTGAAGATGAGCTGCCCTTAATTAGACACAACAGCGCGGCTTTGCTTTGAGAACAGTGCTGCGTGAACAGCAGGAAGTACGTGAGTATAGACACCATGTCATTTCATCTGTTAGCGTGCAAGAAGAGCAAAGAGCACATTGTGTAGAGCTGCCTGCGTGAGCCGTCAGCCAGAGAGAAAGCGAGTGACTGACACAGAATCCAGGGGCGCAGTCAGTGTGGGGGAGGAGGGGCTCCGTTCTGAAATGAGTCACGGGTACGCGAGTAGCTCTTGTCTTCAGAGAGCGCACTCATGTTTACACTCATTTCTGCTAAAAGGATTAAAATAGTTGCACTAGAGCATTAAAGGTGATGTTTTTGGTGTAAGAATCATAGTTAAAGGTTTTCTTCTTTTGTTTCTCTGTAGCTAACCTTTCCTTAACGACTTTTTCAAGTGCCTACACCACTAGGCATCGAGACCCAGCCTTCCGGATTTCCTTGTTTTCCCTTTGTTTTCCCGTAAAAATCTCGCCTCCCGAGTTTGTTTAAGTAATAAAGTGAACACGGGCCACGATGGAAAAAGTAAAGAATCCAGAAAAGAAACAAAATCAAAGTACAATAAACTATAATCAAGTAAACATGAAAAATCAATAGTAAAATTATGAACCAGTTGGATTTCTACATCAAGAGCAGAGGGAGTTGAATGGTAAGTGACAAAACCAAACTATGTGTAGTTTCAGAAGTGTCTGTAAAACAGAGGACAGAGGGCTTTTGGAAGTTAAGGGATGGCAGAGCCGTTGTTTTTAATGTCCATTTGCTGGCATGTGGCTATGTAAGGGTCAGTCCTGTCGTTATTGTTTAACCCTATTTCTATGGGTTAAACAATGATTTGGGGGGGGGTGAACATTCAAGACACCACTTGCATTTGTCACATAGCAGCTGTGGCCCAATGCCAAGCGTCCTATGGCAGCCTTGTCCCCTCTGTCCTTTTGCAGAACTCCCTACCGAATGTCAGCAAGGTATGTGACCATGGGCTAGTTTGCCACCAGAAGGGGCAAGCAGGAAGTAGCACCTGCGTGTCCATTGTAACTCTGAAGTACTTGTTGGGAGAACATAGGTGTTTATTTCCAGTGAATTTACTCCCCTTTGGTTAACACCAAAAAACTGAAAGCCACCAAATAACAGGCAATGGACTAAATAAATTCTGGCACATCTGAAGAACACCATGCCTTGCTACTCATCAATAGTCAGCTGGTACAGTTTACTGTGTGCCAGGCACTGTGCTAATTCATACATGTTACATGGCATGATTGAACTGTCATTTGATCCTCATAGCAACTTATGTAGGAGGTGCCATTGTCATTTTACTGATGGGATAACCAAAGCACAAAGGTTCATTTTCCCAAGGTCATAGACCTTAGAAGACACGGAGCCAGGAGTTGCGTTCTAGGCGATATGGTTCCGGAGTCTGTGATATAAACCACTAGCTTCTCTAGCCTCCATCAACAATGACCTTGGGGAGCAGGCATTTAGCCGAGCAGTTAAGGTGCCGGGCCCACATTGGAATGCCCGGGCTTGATTCCCAGCCCTGGTCCCACACTTTATCTCCCCACCGATGCAGACTCGAGGGTGCGTGGTGATGGCTCAGGAGTTGGGCTCCTGCCACCCTTGTGGGAGACCTGGATTGGGTTGCAGGCTCCTGACCCCAGCCTGGCCCAGCCCCACTTGCAATGATTTGGCGTTTGAAACAGAAGCTGATTCTCTCTCTCTCTCTCTCTCTCTCTGCGTGTGCGTGTGTTTCTCTCCTTAATTAAATAAACAATTTTCAAATGGTCCTGTAGGAAAATATCCACTGATTTGAGACTGTCTTCGTGTTATGCTTCTTTCCTATCTCCAACTACCATTTTTAACCCCTCGTGGACAAAGAACCCGCAGGAAACTCGGGAAAGGGCAGAGCGGGGAAGGGACTTTCAGGCACGTCTGCTGTTTGGTTGATGGCGCTGTCTTGGCTGTAACCAAGAGGCTTTTTGAAAGATGCCTCGTTTGGGTTGTATTTGGGATGATGCACAGGACGTTGAGGTTGGGGCCACTTGATTTCCCTTCTTGATGCTGCCTCTAACCAACTCTGCGACCTCGTCTCGCTGACTTGTATTTAAAACGGGGAGGCAGGTTTACATAATTCTACGAGCTTTTCCATTATCAACATTCTGAACCTGTATGTCAATCTACAGAGTAGTCAGCCATCCTTAGAGGCCAAAGGCAGTGAGGAACATGGTATGGGTGTGGGGCCAGCTTATATCTGGAACGCCGAAGTGGAGGATAAACACAGACCATATTTTTAGAGAAGGTCAAGGTGGAATCTCCTTTGCTGGGCCCAATGGTGCCCTCACAGCCAGCCCACATGATAAGCTGTTTCCTGTGGAGTCTGCCCCCTGCCGATCCCAGCTCAGCTCCTCCCCTACAAGTTGCCCTGCACCCTGTCTGCTGGTCCAGCCTGACAGTCTCTGCAGAGAGGGACACTGCACACAGTTCGCACGCCCTGAACAGAAGGCTCAAACATTGCTTTGGGTCCAGCCCCCTGCCCAGGGCCTTTCTGCTTCTGCCTAGACCTCAGGTGCAAGATCTCAGCAGCGCCCCCTGTTGGTTTCCCTTCCTGGAGTCTCCTCAAGTACAAAGAGATTGTACTCATGTGGCCTCACGGAGTCCCAAGAACAACGTGACCGTCGATGGAAACTCCATCTCGATGGCCGGCTCCTGGAGTCTCCAGCTGGCTTCTGGTGAACTCAGATCCCACCAAGAACGAGAACAGGATGAGGAGCCCGTGAGTCATCCTGAAGCTGTGGCAATGTCGTTTGTCCCCAGACACTGAAGAAATACCAAGAAATTCCGGGACCAGTTGGCAGGTGTCCATTTTAATTCAACATTCATTTCCTGAGATTGCTGAAGGGCACCGCACTGGGCCGAGTGCTCAAGACTGAAGAACGGCTGAAGTCCAAGTCTGGGTTTTGTGCAGTGTGGTTTAGGGAACAGCATGAAATCTGAAGTATTCATAAAGTAGTTCTGGTCTTTCACTCCAGCACTGCCACCAGCCATTGCTTGATGGCGGGTGACTTATTTCCCTCCTCTGAGCACCCATGTTCTCATTCAAATAAGGATGGCAGCACCCCAGTAGATAGGAGGGTTTATTGCTATGCTTAATTAAAAGACCCCAGCAAAGCACTTGTAGTAGCAGGAGTGTAATGGCTTTTATCAGGCTCTTGTCATGCAGCAAGCAATGAAGCAAGGTGTGTGTCATCACATTTCATCTTCAAACAGCCCTGTGGGAGAGCTTCTTTTTCCATGCTCATCTTAAATACAAGGAAAGCAAGGTTCCTAGGAGTTCCTTAAAATCCCTAGAGTCAGGGACCCCATGGAGACCCTGAGTTGCCCGTTTGCTCCAGCCTTGTCCTTGCTGGCTCAGCACATAACATTCATTCTCTTCTGAGCTGCTTTCCAAGAACTCATCTCCTAGAGCACCATGCTGCACGCTGACCAGGCCGCACTGGGCAAAAGCAGCCTTTCTAGAATCATCTCTTGTGCCCTTTGATGCAATTCCTAAACTCCTACCCAGAGGAGGAAACAAATGCAGGCCCAGTCCATCCAACCCTTGCTCACTCTCCAACCCTAGAACCAGCAGATCTGGAACCAAGACCATCTCTTGTCTACTGTTCTCTAAAGCCGGATGCAAGACAGCCTGGGGAGCACTTACTGAGATTCTTCAGTATCTTGTATCTACTCCAAAGGAGCACAAGGCAATCCCATGAGCACCTTGGCCCCAGAGCACAGCAGGAGTCCTTTTCAAGCCACTTCCCTTTCAGTCTAGCTCCCAGCACCACACAGATGTAGAGCCTCGCCCATGAGGATGTAGACAAACCAAGGGAAAACTGTTAGCCCGCACAGGTGCAGAAAGAGCTGCTGAAGCGCTGCCCCTAGTGGTTTCCTCTGGGTAATGCAAGACTCCATTTCCCATAAGCCTCTGTGGCCTCTTTTCCAGCAATTACGCAAGGGTGTCTGCTGTGTTGGGTACACTGCTTGGTCCCAAAGGTAATTTCTCCTTTCTCACAAGTGTGCGTGCCTTTCCGTACCCACAGAGATTATGATTAGAAATAGTTTAAACGCCACAGGGATGCAGTCTGCCATCCTGGACTGTAGGGAAGGAGGGCCAGGGACCTGATTTCTCCAACAAATAAATTTAGGAAACATGATTGGGGGAGGGGGAATAAGAATTTATAGAAGAAAAAACCCAAGAGATCTTGATGCACCCCGATACAAGGAGGAGGAGCGTACGTCAGTATCACCCGTGACAAGTCGTGTTAATGCTGTGTTTCTCTGACATGCACTGATGAAGATGGTGCATCAGCTCTGGCCTGCTTCCCCCAAACTCATAGCCTCAATCCGGAAAAACACACAGGAGTGTTTGTGACATTTCACTAAAGGGGATATACAGATAGCACACATGCACATGGGAAAGATGCTTGACATTATCCGTTAGGGAAGTGCAAATTAAAAGCACAATGAAATATCACTGTGCACCCATCAGAATGGCTGGACTAAAACATGGGGTCACCACCAGACACTGGTGAGGATTCAGAGGGACTGGGGTGCTCATAGATCGCTGGGGAGAATGTGAAAAGGCACGGCCACTCCGGAATGGTGTGGCATTTTCTTTATAAACTGAGCATGCTACTAACATTTGACCCAGCCACTGCACGCCTGGCACCCATCCCAGAGCGATGAGATTTGTGTTCACACCGCACTGTGAACATGAGTGTGTATGGCAGCTTTATTTGTAATAGCCAAACACTGGAAACAACTTAAATGTCCTTCATTGGATAAACAATGAAACAAACTACGGACATGCACGCCATAGAAGACCACTCAGAAATAATAGAGAATAAACTATTGCTACACACAGCAGCCTGGGGGAGTCCCCAGATAATTGTGCGAAGTGGAAAATTCCAGTTCCCAGAGGTTACATGCTGCATCATTCCGCTTGCATAACATCCTGGAAGAGACAACATCGTAGCAGTGGAAAGCGGGTGAATGGTTGCCAAAGGTGAGGGGAGATGGGACCGGAATCTACAATTACCTCAAAGTTTAATTTGTAAAAGGAGCTTGGGAATGATCCACACACCACATGGGATAGCAGGACCTTCTGGGACAGGGAAGGGACGAGGAAGACCAAGAAATGCCACCGCCTGATGTTTGTAGTGAGTACAGATTTTCAAAATCACGTGTGCACCTGCCCCAAATGACTTTCTTTTCTATAACAACATGATTCTGCTCAATAAAGAAGATCTAGCCCAATCCCATTCAAATAAACTAGTTCCAGTTCTGTGACTTCGCAGTCCTTTCACGCTGAGAACTCACTCCTATTCAGGGTTATTTTCTCTCTGTCCACTTGCTCCTCTCAGATGAATGGGAGGCGGCAATGCACGGACGCCCTGCGAGGCAGCATGGGCGGAGGATGCTGCCCCTCTGCCCCATCTTGATCTGTCTCAGGCTTTATCTGGCCTCCTGCTCCTGGGCCTGCAGGTGCACATGCTCGCTGGACAGTGCCTGGATGAACATGTTGTGCTGCTATAACGGAGTCCCTGAGACCAGGTAATTTATAATGAATGGAAATTTATTTTTTACAGTTCTGGATGTTGGGAAGTCCAAGATTGGGGGTGGGTGTCTGGTGAGGGCCTTCTTCTGCACCATCCCATGCCAGAGAGCAGAAAGGCAGGAGAGGGCATCAGAGAGACCAGGAGGTCAAACCCACAGGCTCAAGACTGTGTTAACAACATAAACCCACTCACAGGGTAGTGTTCTCCAGACCCAACCACCTCCCATTAGCCCCATGTTGCAACACTGTTGCATTGGAGATGAGGTTTCCAACACAAGGTTGTTAGGTGACACATTCAAGCCACAGGAGCTAATGATCCATGACATGGAGCCACATCACCAATTACTTATCAGTGAAACTGTCTCCGCCATACCCTGACCGTGTATGACAAACAGGAAAGAATTATAAATCAGCCTTATTTTTATTTTCCACTATGCCTTTAAATCTGCACTGCTAGTTCCTCCCCTGCCGCGAACAAAACCCCATAACTTCTCTGGGGTAATAAACACCTCATATCAGGTCCTGCAGGCAGCCATATAGGTGAGCAGACCCCAGCTGATTGCTGTGTACTGCTGGCTGGGAAGGCTTGCTTGCTGCCTGCCACAGGGTTTCCTGCCTGCCGCACAGAAGGTGAGCTGTTGGCATTGATTTCCTCTGCTTTGTGGTAGCCCACTGTGCGGGCAGCATCCGCATGAGCCTGGGCATTGCCCCAAGGGACCTGACGGCAAGGGAGCTGTACAGCTCTGCGATGCACCTGCTGCTGGCTGTGCTTAGAGGAATAAACTGGCTCTCATCCATAGTCTGCTTTGGGCAACTAGAGTCAGCCCCTGGGAGGCTGGGCTCTTCCCTTACACCTGGCTACACTGCTCCAAGAAAAGGGGATGGCTCCTCCTGGACTCACCAGCCCCCAGCCCCAAGTCCCTCTCATCTGGTTCAGCCCTACCTGGGTACCTTGCACGTGCGGATCTGCAGGCTCTCCTCCACTGCCCCTGCCTGGTTTTTGCCGATCTCTGTAGAACAGTCCTGTGCAGAAAGCCAGCCTGGGCAGGAGTTGACCCATCCTCAGCCTCTCCTGCTCCGTCTTCCAGGAGAAAAGTGGGCAGGCGATCATGCCCGATATCCCAAACTTCTCGAAGCCACTCCTGCCTGTCCCTGATCCTCCTTCCTGTCTCCAAGGCGAGGGTGAGAGCAGGGCTCGGGCAGGGTTGCTGCTCACACTGGGTGGTTCTGACTCCATGGCTGAGCCTCGCTGAGCCTCAAATCCTAGCCTTGCTGGAAGTGCGTGGCCCAGGATGGATGCTGCTAAAGAATGAGCCGCCTTTGATCAACGCGAAGACGTTCTCCATGTGCCCAGCAGAGGGCTCTGGTCGCTTATGAATGCTGGAGCCTCCTCGCCGCCCAGCCTGATGCAGCTGCCTCCTTGGACAGCCCCCTCACCAGCGCCATGCAGGGGACACACTTTCCACAGTTACATGCGTCTCTGCGCTGCTGGGAGAGAATGAAACTGGGGAGCCTCACACCTTAATCACAGACCCCTGCATCCCCACCTTCTCTTTTCTGAAGGGAAGCAGCAATAGGAGTTATGGCCCCTCAGAAGCAGGGTCTCAGATCCTGACCCCCAGAACCTATCCATGACGTGGGTTTGTGGCCCTCTCAGAACCACAGGACACAGGTGCACAGACGTTTATGATACTGAAATGTGATGGAGAAAGGGACAGTTAGGGAGGAAATACTGAAGACTTCCTGGAGGAGTTAGTACTTTGAAAATAAAGACTGAGTGGGGGCCAGTGGGGACCAGCGCTGTGGCACAGCAGGTTAAAGCCCCAGCCTGCAGCACTGGCATCCCATATGGGCATATGTCCCAGCTGCTCCTCTTCCAATCCGGCTCTCTGCTATGGCCTGGGAAAGCAGTGGAAGATGGCCCAAGTGCTTGGGCCCCTGTGCCCATGTTGGAGACCCAGAGGAAGCTCCTGGTTCCTGGCTTTGGATCAGCTCAGCTCCAGCCATTGTGGTCATTTGGGGAGAGAACCAACAGAATGGGAGACTCTCTCTCTCTCTCTCTCTCTCTCTCTCTGGCTCTACCTCTGTCTCTAACTCTGTCTTTCAAATAAATAAAATAAATATTGAGAGAGGAGAGAGAGGGAGGGAGGGAGAGGGAGAGAAAGAGAGAGATGCAATGTAGTGCAGCAGGTTAATCTGATGCTTGCAATGCCAGCGTCCCACATCAGAGCACCAGTTGGGGTCTTGTCTGCTCCACTTCCTATCCAGCTCGCTGCCAGTGCATCTGGAAAAGCAACGAAAGATGGCCCAACAGCTTGGACTTGTGCCACCCGTGTGGGAGACCCAGATGGAGTTCCTGGCTCCTGGCTCAGTCCCCAACTTTTGTGACCATTTGGGGAATGAACCAGAGGATGGAAGTTCTCTTTGTCTCTCCCTCTCTGTAACTCTGTCTTTCAAACAGATAAATAAATATTGAATAAAATAAAGATTGAGAAACGCTGAACAAGAAGGGGAGGATGAATGAAGAGGGGGCTTCCTTGTCTCAGGCCTGAAGTTCAGGATGTGTGAGACTGGCCCATTGTCCGCAGACTCTGCCCTGGCTCAGGTGAGCTTTCTCACCGTCATCAAGAGCAGCAGCAACAGATCACGCGGCGATGGAGTGGGCGTGTCCATGAATGGCCTTGCCGCAGGGCTGTGTTAGCTCTCATGATGGAATCTAGAGAGATCTGGGCTGGCTGGCCATCCACAGGACGTCACACGGGTCTGCTGACCACAGATGCGCGTGCTGCTGATGGCTGTAGATGACACGTGTCAATCACACAGGATGACGGGGCCAGGATGTGAAGGTCTGCTATGACAGCACTCCAAGGGTGTGAGATAAACTCTTCAAAGATCCCGAGAAATGCAGAGTTCCAACCAGCACACTAGGACATCCCCTCCAAAGGAAGGAGAAAGCGACCTCCTGTTTCCTCTCCCATCCTGCCTGGTTGATTGGAGGGGGCGGGGGTTCTAGAGACCCTGGGAACACTGCTCTGTCCCAAATACCTGGGGAGCACAAAGGCACCCAGAGCCGAAAGAGCTACAGTGCAGGTGGCGTTGGAGCTTGGGCCCCCTGGAGGCACTGCTGTTTCCCTGTGCTGGCACACAAGGCCCACGTTCAGCTGCCCACAGAAGGGCTCATCTCTCGAGTCCCAGATACCCAGCGATCTCTGCCTCGCTAGGTGTCCGTGCACCGGCCGGCAGGTTGCTGGGCCCCAGAATCTCCCTCTGCTCTCCAGCTTCCCCAGCTGCAGAGCCTGGCATCTTCCTGGGGAAGAGAGGATTCTGTCCACTGTTTACACCTCGCCGCTTTTTGAGTGCTGGAGCAATGTGCCCAAGGATGTTCACGGAGGCAGGTGCAGCCTCTCCCACGGGAGGTCCCTGGATTTCCCTAAGTCGGGGGTCCCTGGATTCCACCTCCTTTCCTCAGCCATTGCTCCTGGGTCTGTGCCTCTGGTCCCTGGGCTTCCACCGGGACTGGGGAGAGGCACTGCATCTTGTTCCGCTCTAAGCCTCAAAGCTGCCTGGCTCAGGAAAGGTTCAGTCGCCGGTTTTAAATGGAAGGACGAGGGCAGTGAGCGAGCTTGTCCCTGGAATTCTCAGAGGACAATTCACTGCATTCCAAAAGGCAGAAAAATTACAGGCCATTTCACAGCCCACAGTGCAAGGAAGCAAGAAGCCGCCAGCGGAGAACCGCCGAACAGCCTCACGGCCAACAAAACCCCGAACACACCACTATCCAGCACTTGCTCTTTCAACTACCTATTGGGTTAAAGAGAAAATCAAGGCCGGCGCCATGGCTCACTAGGCTAATCCTCCACCTTGTGGCACCGGCACACCGGGTTCTAGTCCCAGTCGGGGCGCCGGATTCTGTCCCGGTTGCCCCTCTTCCAGGCCAGCTCTCTGCTGTGGCCAGGGAGTGCAGTGGAGGATGGCCCAAGTGCTTGGGCCCTGCACCCGCATGGGAGACCAGGAGAAGCACCTGGCTCCTGCCATCGGATCAGCGCAGTGCGCCCGCATTGGAGGGCCATTGGAGGGTGAACCAACAGCAAAGGAAGACCTTTCTCTCTGTCTTTCTCTCTCTCTCACTGTCCACTCTGCCTGTCAAAAAAAAAAAAGAGAAAATCAAAACAAAAAATGAATTCTTTCTAACGAACAAAAAGGACACAAAACATTAAACTGTGAGATGCAGCCAAGGACGAATTCAAAGGAAGATACACAGATTCAAATAACTGGATTAGAAAATCCAAGTGGGAGACTGAAACTGGTCCACGTAGTGACAGCAGACTGAACCGACAAGTCTAACCTTGTTCTCACCGATGTACCTATCAAAACAGAGCAAAGGGATTTTGCTTCCACCTTTGTGTTTTGTAAAATGTCAAGTCCCTGGAGAAGCCAGAGGAAGGCTCCACTAAACATCTCTGGATGAGCCATCAGATTCAGCATTCAGAGTTTGCACCCTTAGTTATCTCTCTGGCTCTGGTTTATGTGCACACATGCACCTTTGTTTCAGAATCATTTGGAAGTCAGTAACCTGTGTTAGGACATTGCACTGGCATGCATGCATCCCCCGGGGCTAAGGACACTCTCCCGTCACTGGCGTCCCTGGAGGAGACCGACACAGAGTGGGAGACGTACCAGGAAGCCTCTTGGGGCCAATTTCCACGGAAGGGAAGGAAGAAGGAGCGGGCAGGGTGAGGCAGAGGGCTGTGATCTCGATGCTGTGATCTCAAGGCTACAAGAGCAAGTGCCAGCTCCCCGAGGAGCTGTGGTGGAACTTCAGAACAGTCCCACGTTGGAGAGAGGGGAGGCCGAGCCTAACAATCATGGGGCTTGGACCGCCCTGAGAAAGGACGTGACCTTGGCCGAAGTGGGAGTCCTCAGCCCAGGCACGTTCTGAAGAGTGCTGGCCGCTGAGGACCGTGGCAGCCGCAGGACTGAGCTGTCCGCTCTCAGAGGGGATCTGCACAGCCTGGCAGGTGTCCACAGCAGTCCCTTTGCCACTTCCTCAGCTAGACTCCAGGAGCTACAAGCCCAGGATTCCAGGGGGCACCCTCCCTGGGGGAAATCAGACGAACAACAAGCGCTGTGGGCACAGCTGGTCCCTGGGCCACAAGGATGCTCCTGTCATTCAGTGTGGTTGGGACCCAGAGCGTGAATAGCGACATTCACGTCAGACATGCCGGATTTCAAGATTCAAGCTCCAGACTGGACAGAGAAGGACATTACTGCTACTTGATTTATGACGCAGATGGGCAGAAAACCTGCTGCACCAAACAACACCGCAGGTCAATATAGAAAGCAGAAAGCATTAGAAATACAGAGACTCTCACAGGATATCACTTCAGTGGGGAACTTCTACATCTTTCAAAATCAGTAACTCTGATAGAGAAAACTGGTGCACAAAAGAACTAAAAGCAAACAAATCCTTAAACTCAGAGAAATAAATATTTGTTTTCAAATAGAGTCGCTGACTCCAGTAAAGCTGAGGGACGTCCTGGTAGCACTATTGGAAAGGAAGAAAGAGACCACTGTCGGAACGGCCTCGGAGGCTCTGGCTTTGCCAGCTGCAGGCTGGGGCGCCGGGTAGTGCAGCCTCCACACGTTAGTGCTAGTGTTCATGCCTTGTGGGGCTGACGCTGGGCCAAAGGAGATGCCAAAGTGGACAGGAAGGAGCCAGGGATCAGGTGCAGCCGCCTCTCCCCCTGAGGGTGTTGACGGGCAGGCTGGTCCCTGAACCTCCCCTGTGAGCCTGAGCGGGGAGCTGCTAGGGCTGCAGCCTCAGTGCTGCCCCCTAGCGTGGCCCCCTCCTTCCCGCCTCGCCGTTCTCTCACCTGCCTGGGTTCTGTGAAGACCCAAACACCCCTGCAGGCTGTCTGCTGAAGTTCCCAGGCTAAGGCTGTTAACACTCTCCTGGAGAGGTAGGGAAAGAACAAGAAGAAAAAAAAAAAAGAAGACGTGAAAGAGGGAACTCAGGAAAACAGAAAATGAGATTTTAGAAATAGGAGTGAAAATAGCCAGAAAAATAAATCCAAAGTCCATTTCTTGGAGGGGGAGGGGAGCCATAATATATCAGTCAGGGTTCTATGTTGCAAGCAATAGAAGCTGATTCAGATGAGTAAGCAGAAAGCAAGTTTATTAAAAAAGACACTGAGACGCTCAGCACATTGTCGGAAGGGCTGCAAAGCTGGACTCAAGGTTAAGCAATGCCCAGAACCCTGCCCGGTGCGGGCCTGATGAAGAACAGCCCTCACCATTCCCCAGCGGGAGCACCTTGACCTCACAACCCCTTCTGGGGCAGCCACCACTCCACCCGGCCTATGGAAATGGAAACGCCACGCCGAACCTGATGCCTCCTGTCGCTCCCTGACAATTCATCCCACCAAGGTCAAATATGCACATCTTAACTGCACAGGCGGCTGGGAATTCGAAGCCCGACTCCTACCCTCGAGAGGCAAAACTCATGATTGTGAATTTCCCCCGATAGAAAAGGTCTATTCGAAAGATGAAGGCAAGTGTTGGGTAAGACAGATGTCTGCTCTAGGCAGTAAAATAGATATATCCACCGTGAGGCAGATAAAAATAAGTGAAAGAGAACAAAAGGTCTAAGAAATAGTTCTGGCAAAGCTGATTACCTGGAATAGAGCTGATACAAATATAATGTATGCTACATAGTTAATTAATTAATTATTCTAGTAGCCACACTTAAAAGAGTGAAGAAGAAATATGTGAAGTTAATTTTAGTGATACTTTATTTAATCCAAAGCATCAATAATATTATCATTTCAACGTATAATCAACATAAAGGTTATAAATAAGATCTTTTGCCTTCTGGGTTTTTTTTTTTATTTTTTCATTACTAAGCCCTGGAAGTCCAGTATATATTTTAGACTTACAGCCCATTTCAACTGAGACAAGTGACATTGCAAGTGCTCAACAACTACATGGAGCTTGTGGCTACTATATTGGACACTGCAGAGAAAAAAGCGATAAAACTGAGGCTCTATTTCATGTCATTTAAACAAAAGCAAGTTCCAGATGAGCTAAAGATTTAACTGTGAAGCATAAAACCATTATGATTTCAGAAAAATAGATGGCATCGTGTTGACTGAGCATGCCGTGAGCTCTTTCTAGCCATCTGCAAGTTAGACAGCAGATGAAGAGTTGATGTCTACACCCACAGAGAGCTCTTCCACACTGGTGTTGGAATACAAACAGTCCAAAGCTATCATTAGACAACTCATAGAAGAGCAAACCCAAAAGGCGAATAAATGCGGAAAGATGTTCAGCTGCCCTAGGAGGTAGGGAAATGCAAATTCAGCGATGCTGAGACATGGCTTCACTGACACCAGCCCAGCAAGTCAGGAGCACAGTAGCACCTGCTGCAGGGGGGGAGGGGGGCGCTCTCCTCCCCGCCCTCACAGTAACACCTGCTGCAGGGGGGGAGGGGGGCGCTCTCCTCCCCGCCCTCACAGTAACACCTGCTGCAGGGGGGGAGGGGGCACTCTCCTCCCCGCCCTCACAGTAACACCTGCTGCAGGGGGGAGGCAGACGCTCTCTCCCACACCCTCACAGTAGCACCTGCTGCAGGGGGGGAGGGGGACGCTCTCCTCCCCGCCCTCACAGTAACACCTGCTGCAGGGGGGGAGGGGGACGCTCTCCCCCACACCCTCACAGTAGCACCTGCTGCAGCCTGGGGGAGGACACTCCTCCCCGCCCTCACAGTAGCACCTGCTGCAACCTGGGGAGGCGCTCTCCCCCACACCCTCACAGTAACACCTGCTGCAGCCTGGGGGAGGGGGGCACTCTCCTCCCCACCCTCACAGTAGCACCTGCTGCAGGGGGGGCACTCTCTCCCACACCCTCACAGTAACACCTGCTGCAGCCTGGGGGAGGGGGACACTCTCCTCCCCGCCCTCACAGTAACACCTGCTGCAGCCTGGGGGGGTGGGGGGGCACTCTCCTCCAGGCCTGCAGCCCTGACCTTGTCGCACAGCAGTCTGACCACAGTATGGAAATGAAACGACTCCACATGGTCACTCCCCCTGTGATCCTGCACGTGGGAATCCGTCCCAGAGGAACCAAAACCCCAGAACGAATGTGGGTGTGGATGTTCACATCCATGGTGACCGGGACTGCCGTGGAGGGGAAAAAACCTGAAAACAAAGTGAATGCTCTTGGGGATTCGAGGGTTGGATAAATGGTGGTACATTTGCACCGCGGCCTATTATGCAGTCGTTAAACAAGAATAACCTGAACCTCTGTCTGCTGACTCGGGGCACTTTCTGAAAGACACAGAGACGTTTATAAACTCCTTCTTAGGAGAAGGGGAGAGAACCCTGCATGGATGGATAGATAGATAGATAGATAGATAGATAGATAGATGTAGATATTTAGATTTGGTTTTATGAACAAGAAGATACGGGAGGCTGTAATCACTGCTCACAAGGTTACCTGGGAAGGCAGGGGTACTGATGGAGGGAAAAACCAAGGACAGGCTCTGCAAGGTTGTCAGGTGTGTTTGAAAAGGGCCAGCCTGTATCTCTACATACATCTACTCGATAAAGCTTATCAATCTTTGTGTTCAAACCCCCTGTGCGCCTTACTTGATTTTCTGGACCACGTGTCCTGTAGACATCTAAAGCCTATGCATGTGTTGTCCTCTCCTTGCTGTGCTAGGAGCACGTCAGTCTTACGTGCAGGGTCAGTCTTAGGGAGTTCAGTCCTATGGAACCCGGCACAGAAGAGCATCACGGCCAACCTGATTGCAGGCTGAAGACTGCCTCGCTGTGAAACGCGGTTGTCTTAGATAACCTTGTCTGTGGCCTTGGAATCCATTTGATTTGGCCTGTCGCAAAGACTGCACGGGCTCCTTGCTGTCTCTACAGTGGTGTTTGCCTGATGAGCCTTTTTCCGCATCTCTGCTTCTTCTATATCACTCTGTTCTGTCTCTTCAACACCATACAGTGTGGCTTTCTAAAACTCGAGTCTTTCTCCCTTTTTTTTTTTAAGATTTATTTATTTGAAAATCAGAGTTACACAGAGAGAGAAGGAGAGGCAGAGAGAGAGAGAAAGAGAGAGAGAGAGAGAGGGAGAGAGGTCTTCCATCTGCTGGTTCACTCCCCCAGATGGCCACACGGCTGGGGCTGCGCCAATCTGAAGCCAGAAGCCAGGAGCTTCTTCTGGGTCTCCCACACGGAGGCAGGGGCCCAAGGAATTAGGCCATCATCCACTGCTTTCCCAGGCCACAGCAGAGAGCTGGATCGGAAGTGGAGCAGTTGGGACTCGAACCGGCGCCTATATGGGATGCTGGCACTTCAGGTGGTGGCTTTACCCGCTATGCCACAGCAACGGCCCCGAGTCTCTCTCTCTCTCTCTTTTTTTTTTTTTTTTTTTTTGACAGGCAGAGTGGATAGTGAGAGAGAGAGAGAGACAGAGAGAAAGGTCTTCCTTTTTGCCATTGGTTCAACCTCCAATGGCCGCTGCAGCCAGCGCACCGCGCTGATCCGAAGCCAGGAGCCAGGTGCTTCTCCTGGTCTCCCATGCGGGTGCAGGGCCCAAGCACTTGGGCCATCCTCCACTGCCTTCCCGGGCCACAGCAGAGAGCTGGCCTGGAAGAGGGGCAACTGGGATAGAACCCGGTGCCCCGACCGGGACTAGAACCCGGTGTGCCGGCGCCGCAAGGCAGAGGATTAGCCTGTTAAGCCACGGCGCCGGCCGAGTCTCTCTCTTTTAACAGTGAACTTCACAAGTTCATGTGTAAGCACGTTTTCTGCCCGTTCACTTTGCGCCTTCCAGTTTACATGCTGTTCTTGTATTTCTTGTTCGCCCCTGCTTGTTGGTTGGTTGATAGCATTTTATTTGCTTCCCAATTAATTTTCCTTCTAATGACTCGGAAAATATATGATTTGTTCTATTATCGTTACATTTTGTGCTCACACTTGGTTAAACATATTATTAATCAGCTTCTAGGCTCGATTAATATCTAGGTTTTCCTCTAACTAGAAGTGAGACTCTCAGCACACTTTTCCTGCTCTCTCCTGCCTCCCTTCCAGACTCTCCATCCCACATTCTCATCTCCAGGCATTTTTTTTTTTAATTATTTTAAAGTCAGAGTTACACAGAAGGAGAGGCAGAGAGAAAGAGAAATCTTCTATCTGCTGGTTCACTCCCCAAATGGCTGCAAGGGTCTGAGCTGGACCAGACCTGAGCCAGGAGCCAGGAGCTTCTTCCGGGTCTCGCACGTGAGTGGCAGGGGCCCAAGGACTGGGGCCACCCTCTGCTGCTCCCCCAGGTGCATTAGCAAGGAGCTGGATCAGAAGTGGAGCAGCCAGCACGTGAACCGGTGCTCAAATGGGATGCTAGCACTGCGGGCAGCAGCTTCACCTGCTACGCCACAGCGCCAGCCCCTCATCTCCCGTCTTGGTTCATTACGTAAGCAGAGATATGTAGTCTTTGAAATAAGTGTTGCTTACTTCCTTGCTTCCCTGTGCTCCCCGTGGCCCACGTTTTCTTCCAAGATTCTTTTTCTGTCTCTATCCCTGCGAGCTCTCCACCAGAGGTGTACAGCGCCCCCCCCATGGGGGTGTCTTACAGTCAGGGTGAGGGAAAATGCCCCTGGCGGGTAACGGTGGGTCAAGGGCACAGGCAACTGCTGTGTGGCTCAGCCACGCGCCGCGAAGGGCTGTTCTGCCCCAAGTCTCAACAGCGCCCTGTTGAGAGACGCCATTGCACGTGGACTGTGAGTGCTAACCTTTCGGCATTTGGTCATGTTTTCAAGCGGGAGGCGGGAAGAGGAGGCAGCCGCCGTGCCCGGCCGGCCACGGCTGCAGTGCCAGAATCAGCCACCTCGCACCGTCCGCGGAGTCCCCAGCCCTTCCCTCTGGGAATCCACCAGGCGGGGTTTGGGGCTCTTTAAGCACACAGTGGGCAACGCCTTCCTGATCCCCCATGGGATTCTGCGCCCGCACCTGCCATTTCTAGGTGGTGGGGGAGGGCAAGGCTGCCTTGACCCAATCATTCACACACGGATTTCTTCCTTTCTTTCTTTTTAAGATTTATTTATTTATTTCAAAAGCAGAGTTACAGAGAGGCAGAGACAGAGAGAGAGAGTCTTCCATCTGCTGGTTCACTTCCCAGAGGAGTTTCTTCTGGATCTTCCATGTGGATGAAGGGACCCAAAGATTGGGGCCATATTCTACTGCTTTCCCAGACCATAGCAGAGAGCTGGATCCAAAGTGGAGCAGCCAGGACTTGAACCAGCGCCCATATGGAATGCCAGCACTGCAGGTGGTGGCTTTACCCGCTACACCATAGCGCCAGCCCCCACACATGGCTTAATCAGAAAAGGAAAATGCTGACCACTGCCGCTGTGTTCTTGTCCTGCCTTGATGACCGCTGGTTCTTCCTCCTTTCCTCTCCAACAGATTCTCCCAGGAACCAGGCCTACCCTGTGCCAGGGCAGCCTCTGCGGGACACTGGCCCCACATGAAGAGCACGGGGAGGGGCCGGGTCAGAGGGACCGCTGAGCAGCGGCTGCCGTGAGCAGTGGCTGCCCTAGGAGCAGCAGCACTGGTGATCTATGGAGGACAAGCGTGTACTGAGCACCTGCCATGCCCCAGGCGACACGCCGTGTCAACCGTAATCCCTCAAACAGCCTAGACGTCAGGTCACTATCGTCCCTGTGGCACAGAGGAGGCTCATGGTCTATAAAATAGAAACAATAACAGCGACCACTCAGGGGCGGGCATCGGCTCAGCGGCTCAGACATCACTGGGAACACACACATCCCACATCAGAATGCCTTGTTCCAGTCCCAGCTCCTCGGCTTCTGACCCAGGTGCACCCTGGGAGGCAGATGATGGCTCCAGTCCTCTGGTTCCTGCCACCGCTACGGGAGAGCCAGATGGAGCTCCTGACTCCTGGCGTGGGTCCGGCTCAGCCCAAGCTGGTGCAGGAAATCAGGGAGTGAACTAGTGGATGAAAGAGAAGGTATTTCTCTCTCTCTCTCTCTCTCTCTCTCTCTCTCTCTCTCTCTCTCTCTCCCTTTCAAAGAAAATGAAAATAAACTTGTAAATTTTTAAAAAACACCCACTGCCCAGTTTCACTGCAGTAAGTAGCACCAGCAAGCACAGAGCAGGCGTGCAGTGCACACCCAACACCTGTTTGCGGAACCCTGCACGAGGAACAGCTGGCATGCCCGTGGTGGGCCCCGTCAAGCAGAAGCGTGGCCTCCACATTAGCATCACCTTGATGGTCAGTGTTCGCTGGGATAGCGGCGTCCGAAGCTCTTACCCTCCGGTTGCCGCTCCATGGGGACCTGGCCACCCCTGCCACCCGCAGAGCTGCCACTGGGAGCGATATGTGACTTCGCCAAGGCACGAATCTGAGCCGCACGCTGCAAGGCTGGGGAGGAGCGGGGGAGTGCACGGGGCATCTGTCTCCCCAAACATCTCCTGTGTGCACTTCATACACGAAGCCTGCTAACCCTCACCACTGTCCCCAGAGACAGGAAGTGCTAGCTATGGCCCCAGGGCTGTGGGTTAGGGGTTCTGACTAAGCAGCCGGATTAAGGGGTCTGACTCCAGAAACGGACTCTCAGTCGCTCCTGTGAAATGGGCCACGCAGCACCTCTCTGCCGCCTCTGTTGAAATTCTGCTCATCATTCACCCTCCAGGGCGCAGTGCAAACGCACTGTGGCCACTTCCTAGGGTGAGACCTGTCCGGGCTGAGCTCTCACTACACTGGACCCTTCCTGTGTCCCTCACTGCCTCGCTGGGAGTCAGCTCACGGCGCCCGCACTGCTCCCTCCACCAGGAGGCGACAGTGAGGCGACAATGAGGCGGCTTCCCATCTGGGATGCCTAACCGATGTACTTTGCATGGGACGGAGGCGGAGCTAAGGATGTCATCGCTGCCGCCTGTTGAGCTGTGGACTCTCAGACCCTTTCCGGACCGGGTTAAGTCCGTTTTCTGCTTCTGTAGCTGAGCGATTCATACAGAGAAGAAATCCATCTCTCCCCGAACCGGAGGGCGAGAAGTCCCGCGCCGAGGTGCCGGCGCCTGCTGAGAGCTTCCTGCTGCATCACGACGTGGTGGGGGGTCCGGCTGGTGCATGGCGAGGCCCCCGCTTCCCTGGGGACCCCCGCTAATTGCCACCCAAAGCCTCATCTCCGAGTCCCTCCAACCTCGCAGATGGGGTTTCAGTGCCCAACACGTGAGCTGTGGGGCAAAGGTTCGAACCCCAGTCCTGCTTCCCGTGCGGGAGCCAGGGTGTTGCAACCTGCGCTCTGCTTTGCCAGCAGCTCCCTCCAAGTCTGCTAAAGGGGCAGCTAGCGGGCAGCTGCGAGTCTGCGAGAGGAAAAGGCCTGGCTCTCCGTGCTTGCCCCCTGAGGGATCCCTCTGGGCACCACCCGGGCATCTTCACCTTGGCAGTGGCGCCGTCTTCCTGCAACACGTGCTACATCTGCATACTGTGCGTCTCCCATGGCTTCATGTGCCGGGGGCTGGGTCCTCACAGTGGTGGTGTTACCAGGCAGCGAAGGGGGCTGGCGTTGTGGCCCAGGAAGTTAAGCTGCTGCTTGCAACACCGGCATCCCATATGGGCACCTGTCGAGTCCCTGCTGCTCCGCTTCTGGCCCAGCTCCCTGCTAATGCCCCTGCGAAATCAGCAGAAGACAGCCCAAGTGCTTGGGCCCCTGCTACCCACACGGGAGACCCGGAAGGAGTTCCAGGGTCCCAGCTTCAGCCTGGCCCAACCTTGGCCATTGCAGCCATTTGGGGAGTGGACCAGCAGAAGGAAGATCTCTTCCTGTCTCCCTGTATCTCTCTCTCGCTCTCTCTCTCTCTCTCTCTCTCTCTCTCTCTCTCCCACACACACACACACACTGCCCTTCAAATAAATAAATCTTGAAAAAAAAAAAAAGAGGAAGTGTAGTCTTTAAGAGGCGGGGCCTAGTGAGAGGTCAGTGGGCGTGGGCTGTGCCTTCAGGGCGGGTTAGCGCTGCTGTCCCGGAGTGGATTCCTTCTGGGGGCAGTGGGTTAGAAAGCAAGGCCGCCTCACCTGTTTGGCCCCTTCTGCACGCGGTGGGGTCCTTTTCCCTGTATCCCAGCCACCAGAGTAGTGAACCAAGTCCACCTGTTTCCTGCAGGTCTCCCAGCGCCAGGCACTTTGTTAGAGTGCTGCAAAATGCACTAAGGTGGTCAGCGAGGCTCTGGCTCCCCCCGGCCCATACACACAGCCACAGCCCCACACCCACATGGACACACAAACACAGCACACACAGACATGTGCACACACACGCGCATGCATGCATGCACACAAGCACGGCACATGCACCCCTGCTGGGCCCTAACAGCGACCTCCCGCTGCCTGCCGCTCCAAGGCCTGTGTTCCTGTCACCACCCGCGTGACCCGGGAAGGAGCAGGCGTTGCGGGGAGGTGCGTGGCCCTGCCTGGCAGGGAGCAGCCCTGCCGGCTGTCGTCTTTGTGGGCCGCGAGCAGTCCCCGATCTCCGCGTGCTGTCCCCGGCGCCGCACCTCTGCCCCTTCCCCGGCCCCGCACGCCCGGCCACACGGCGGGACCCCGGGGTAGAGGCTGTCGGTCCGCTCCGTTGCCGCGCGGCCCCCCGGGTGCAAAGGAGCCCGCATCGGTAACTAGGACCGATGAGCAGACCCCAGGGCCGGGTTTCGCTCGGGCTGCGGACTTCTCCCGGGTGCGGGCGGAGGCGGGGGCTGCCGCGTGTCCGGGTGCACCTGCAGCCTGTCCCGCCGGCGCACGGAAAACGGCAGACCCCGCACCGGGCGCTGGCGTGGTTACCCGCGCGGGGCCGGGGGCGCGGGGCCTCACCTTCCACCGCGCAGGCACCCGGGGTCGCAGTGCGCTCGTCGGCGCCCGGGGTCTGCCACCTGCCGTAGCCGCACCGCTCCCTCCCTCCCGGGGAGACGGGAGTAAATCAGAGGCTTGGGCGAGGCTGACATTAGATGCAGCACGCGGGGTCCCCGGGCGTCAACAAATTAACGTAAAATCCTCACCACCACCCCCTCGTTCGGGTGCCAGGTGTTGCTGCTATTTCAGTTTACCGGGTGAGCGGCCAGTGCCTCGACGTGGACGCTGGGACGCGATGATTTCTCGCCGGCAGGGGGCGCCAGACCCCGCTGGGCCGACAGCTCCCGCCTGCTCCCCACCCAGGCCTCCGCCCCTTCCCCGACTTGCACGCTCACAAATCCAGCATAACCCCCAGTTCCCGGAAGAACGATCTTCGCAAATGAAGTTATCGTGAGTTATGAGGACCCCCAGCCTGCAGGAGCTGATGCGAGACTGGCTGTCTGCCTCCTGCCCTTTGCTTCCCGCTTAAAGAACCAAGTCACCATGAATTTTCTTAATGATACTTTATTCGCCGGCTTTGGCCATTTTTCTTCTCCTCTATCTGAGGCAGAGTTGTCTCAAGGGAGACAGCGCAGTGTAGCAGAAGAGACGCAGGCCTTGCCATCAGACAGCGCTGGAGTCGGATGGGGGCTTCACCTCGCAGCCAGATAACCCCGGCCAACGTCTGCCAGCTCCGAGCCTCAGTTTCCCCTCCTGTAAGAGGAAGGTGCACGTCCTAGGAACAGGAGGCAAATGAGGCAAATCACGTGAAGACCTTAGCGTGTCGCCTCATCTGTGTCCAGGCTTCCTACGTGTGAAAAGGGCGTGAATCGAGGAATGACACGCCCGAGGGGCTGCTCCCGCCCGGCGTGTTAGGAGGCACATGTGCACTCTGAGGCTGGTCGGACTTGGGCACCAGCTGTGCTGTGTGCCCTTAGCAGGTTTGTTGTGCATCTCTAAATCTCAGTCTTTCTCATCTGTAAAATGGGCCATATTCATACTCCTTAGAGAGTTGACAGTATGGGGCTGGTGCTGTGGCACAGAAGGTAAGGCCACCTGCGATGCCGGCATCCCATATGGGCACCAGTTGGAGTCCCGGCTGCTCCACTTCCGATCCAGTTCCCTGATAGTGGCCTGAGAAAGCAGCGCAAGATGGCCAAGTGCTTGGGCCTCTGCACCCACGTGGGAGACCTGGATGGAGTTCCTGGCTCCTGACTTCAGCCTGGTCCAGCCCCGGCCATTGTGGCCATTTGGTGAGTGAACCAGTGGATGGAAGATCTGTGTGTGTGTGTGTGTGTGTGATCCCAGCTGTTGTGGCCATTTGGGGTGTGAACCAGCAGGTGGAAGATCTCTCTCTCTCTCTCTCTGTAGTTCTACCTTTTGAATAAATAAGTAAATCTTTTAAGGAAAAAAGTTGACAGTATTGGGGCTGGCATTGTGGCATAACAGGTTAAACAGCCACCTGTGATGCCAGCCTCCCATATGGGTGCCGGTTCAAGTCCTGGCTGCTCCACTTCCAATCCAGCTCCCTGCTAATGGCCTGGGGAAGCAGCACAAGATGGCTGGAGTTCCTTGCTTTGGCCATGGAGGCCATTTGGGGAATGAACCCGTAGATGGAATTCTCTCTCTCTCTCTCTCTCTCTCTGGCAATAAGTAAATCTTTTTTAAGTGGTGCAGTAAATAAGATACGGACCACATATTGCACACCGGTTACAGGCTAAGTGCTGGGGTTACAACTAGGAATACGACAGTTGTTGCCTCTGCTGTCCTGGGACTGACAACCTGCACGGAAGTCGGAAATCAAGAAAGCGATGTGACGTCAAGGACTAGAGTGAAGACAAGAGCAGGCTGAGGGTGCCGTGGGGGCTGGGCTCCAGGACACTGTCTCAGGAGGGATTAGGGCATGACCTGCACAATGCAAAGTGAGTCAGGCGATGGCCTGGGGGAAAAGCATCCCTGGAGAGGGAACAGCCAGTGCAAAGGTGCAGAGTGGGAAGAAGAAACTGTGTCCAAAGATCGGGGATTCACTGAGACTCAGGCTAGAGGGAGCGTGGGGCTCGATCAAGCCCGACGAGCAGTCAAGTCCACGTCGTCTGGGTTCTTGCAGACCATGGGGAAGATCTTCCCTGGAGACGGGCCAGGTGGCAGCGTCTGTGAGTGAAGATGCGGATGGCGGAAACTTTGCCGTTGCAGGGGGAGTGGGACAACTGCAGGACCCACGCTTCCAAGGAGGTGGGAGGGGGCGAGACCCAGGCAGCAGCAGGAAGGGTGCACACAGAGTGAGGGGAGCCCAGTGATCTGGAGGACACTGGCAGATTTGAGACAGGAAACCAGAGAGCGATATCACATTGTTTCTTCCTCCTCCCTTCCCCCAGGAGATGAGACGGTCATCAGCTAAGAGCCTGCAGCTGGAGGTAGAGGAGAGGGGGAGACCCAGCAGCCGCCTGCCCAGGGGCCTGGCTTGAGGCTCCACCCATCACATCCACTGGAGAACTGGGACTCAGTAGCTCTCCTCCCTGGGCTGGTGAGAGGAACCTGGCCAGGGAGACACAGGGAACAATAGTCCCACGGCAAGAGAGGCCAGCTTGAGCCAGAGAGATCTGCATTTTAAATTTTGTTTTATTTATTTGACATGTGTGTGTGTGGGGGGGGGTCTTCCATCTGCTGGTTCACTTCCCAGATGCCTGCAACAGCTGGGGCTGGGCCTGGCCAAAGTCAGGAGCCTGCAACTCCATCCAGGGCTTTCGTGGGGAAAGCAGAAACCCAACTGCTTGAGCCACCACCTGCTGCCTCCCAGGCGCGTTGGCAGGCAGCTGGCTGGGAAGCGGAGGCTAGACTCGATCTCAGGCACTCCAATTTGAGAGGCGGGCAGTTTAACCAGCTGCACCACAAGGCCCACCCCAGAAAGGTTCTGGATTTTTCTCCGGCCCCAGTCAGTTGCTAGGCACAGGTATAGAATCGATGGTGGGGCCGGCGCTGTGGCTCATGTGGTTAATCCTCCACCTGTGGTGCTGGCATCCCATAATGGGTGCCAATTCTGTCCCGCCTGCTCCTCTTCCAGTCCAGCTCTCTGCTGTGGCCCGGGAAGGCAGTGGAGGATGGCCCAAGTGCTTGGGTCCTGCACCTGCATGGGAGACCAGGAGGAAGCACCTGGCTCCTGGCTTTGGATCGACATAGCTCTGGCCGTAGCAGCCATTTGGGGGGTGAACCAATGGAAGGAAGACCTTTCTGTCTGTTTCTCTCTCTCACTGTCTAACTCTGTCAAATAAAAAAAAAGAATCAGTGGTGAGTTGGGTCCAGCACAGTGGGGTTCTCCCAGTGAGTGACTGCAGGGAGGAGGGAACAGGCCAGCTGAGCAGGAGCAGAGGAGGGCGAGTGTGGGGAAGACTGGGGTTCTAGCCAGGTCGGGGAAGTGAGATCACAGAGGGGGCGTCCCCCACGCCGGAGGGCAGCTGCACCGGCAGAGTGCAGGGGGCCTTTCCGGGAGTTCCCATATCAGAAGTGATTCACGGGGAACTCCGATATTACAGATAATTCACTCCCCAACAAACACTTGTTGAAGGCCTGTTATGCCTTCAATAAATAAATGAAAACCCATCATTTATTGCGCACTTAGTAACAATGTCTCAGGCACGGTGCTAGGTGTGGCATGGTTGCCATCTCCCTTAATTTTCACTGCGATCCATTAACGATGGTGCTGTTACTCTCCCCATTATACAGATGAGGAGACTGAGGCTCAGAGACACCTTGTAAGCCACCCAAGGGCACATGGGTGGTGGCAGAGATTAAGATGTTAATAACTGCGTGCTCCCATGTGCGAGACAGTGTGTGGGGGTCATCACAGGGCATCTGCCTGTGGCGGCCCAGGGGTGGCAGCCAGGGTGCAGGCGGAGGGATTGGGCCTCTTGTGTGCAGCCATCAAGGTGCCCGCCCTCCTCGCTGACGGGTGGACGTGTCACCATGTCCAGCCAGCTGGACTCTTGCTGCAGGAACTTTGACTCGGATCAAAGAAATCTTCGATCAAGAGAGAGGAGGAAAGAACGGAATTGATTCATTTTTGCTCCCTGAATGCCCAAAGGATCCATGGTCTCTGTCCTTTCGGAAGTCAAGGTTTTGAGTTTCCTGTCACCTCTGTGAGGGAGCCAGAGCCTGACAATCAAATCTTTTTCTGCTAAAATCAGCCAGAATCGGTTTCTGAGACGTGTGGTCAAAGAACCTGCACTGGCACATCCGGAGAAAAAGATACCATGAGGCCACAGGGAAAACTCATTTCTTGGGTAAATGTGGGGTGGGGGGCAGGGCCAGGGCACAGAGGGAAGGAGGCTCCCCCTTGGGGCTGTGTGAGCGTGGGATCAGCGCCAACAAACAGGTGACTTAAAGTGAGCATTCCCTGTCAGCACATAGCTTTCTTTTATTTTTAAAGATTTATGTATTTGAAAAGCAGAGCATCAGAGAAAGAGGGAGGGAGGGAGGGAGAGGGAGAGGGAGAGGGAGAGAGAGAGAGAGAGAGAGAGAGAGAGAGAGTCTTCCAACCACTGGTTTACTCCCCATATGGCTGCAACAGCCAAGGCTGGGTCAGGCAGAAGCCAGGAGCCAGGAGCTCCATCCTGGTCTCCCACTCGGGTGGCAGGGGCCCAAGCACCTGGGCCTTCATCCTTTGCTTTCCCAAGCACATAAGCAGGAAGCTGGATCAGAAGCAGAGCAGGTGGGACTTGAACAGGCACTCATATGGATGCCAGCATCGCAAGTGGCAGCTTAGCCCACTGCGCCACGACCCAGGGCAGCCAACAGCTTTCTGGTCCATGCGATCAGGCAGGGCCCCTGGCACCTTCTACACTGAGGCTCTGAGCATGTCAACATTGTCCCAAGGTGAAGGCTGGGCCCATGCCGTGGGAAGGAGAAAGAGCAGGCCAGAGCGAGGCCTGATCACTGAGCGGCCTTGTCCGAGTTCCCTGAGCATCGTCCACTGCCAAGAACTCTCCAATGGCCACAGGGCCGGGGTGGGGCCAAGCTGAAGCCAGGACCCTAGAGCCTCTTCTGAGTCTCCCAGGTGGGCACAGGGGCCCAAGCACTTCTGCTGCTTTCCCAGGAACATTAGTAGGGATCTGGATCAGAAGTGGAGCTGGAGGGACTCGAACCATTGCCTATATGGAATGCGTTGCAGGCAGTGGCTTTACCCACTACGCCACAGCACTAGCCCCCAACAGGTAATGTTAAAGGCTGCTGGGTCCAGGCGTCATCTGGGCTCAGGCAGGGAGAGATGTTTCTGAGCTGGAGTAATTGCAGAAGGCAGGGAGTGAGCCCGAGGAGGGGACTTCAGGAGCAAGCCCTGGAGCTGGGGACATCACAGGGGTGTGACCTGTCATCAGGTAGGGGGCAGAACAGAGAGGGGAGATCTGGGTGGGGCCATCACCAGGGCTCCAGCCCAGCAGGGTGAACTCTGGAGAGAGGGAAACAACACCAGGGCCCCGTGTTGTGATGCAGTGGGTTAGGTCACCGCTCCGGATGCCAGCATCCCACGTCTGAGCCCCTGTTTGAGACCCGGCTGCTCGGCTTCCAATCCAGCTCCCGCTAATACACCAGGGGAGGCAGCGGAGGACGGCCCAGCGCTTGGACCCCTGCACCCTTGTGGGAGACCCGAACGGAGTTCCTGGCTCCTGCCTTTTGTGGCCATTTGGGAAGTGAACCAACAGATGGCTGATACCCCCCCCCCCCATGCTCTGCCTCTCGAATAAATAAGTCTTGTAAACTAATAATGATACCTTAACGATGAACAACAGCGGCCAGGGTAATAATTGTGAGGATCCTACACAGCAATGGCCTCCAAAAGGCTTTGATGCCCTGCAAAGTGATGCATCCCAGGGATGCTGAAACCAACTGGAACCAAGGCCGCGGCCTGATTTGTGGGCGAGGTTCTGCTGGGTCACAGCCACACTGGTTTCTCTGTGGTCCGCGGCTCCGTTCACAACCTTGGGAGTGGAGCTGAGCAGCCAGGACTGAGGCTGTAGGGCCGCAAGTCGGTACCCTGGGGACCTCTGGGAAGTCAGGGGCAACTGCTGCCCAGCCTTGCACAGGGCCAGCTGAGCGACGCCTCAGCCTCTGCCGCAGCGCTGTGCTCACCTGGAAGACGCGCTCATCGAAATCACCTGCCATTCCAGAACACTCCGAGGACTGAAACAACACACGTAGAACCGCTCTGCACACCTGGCGGGGCCATGCAAAATGCAATCGTTGTGTCGGCTTCTTTGCTGAGTGCCCCGTCCTCCGACTCTTGTGGGCACAGCCTGGCGCCCTGCCCACCCCCAGTCCCGTGATCTTTCCCCCTCGCTGGGCCTCAGTTTCCTGGCTGGAAAGAGATCCACACACTGCCTACCTCCCAGGGTTGCTGTGCGCCTTCGGGGAGATGGCAGGAGTGCTCCCTGGCGCGGCGCCCGGCCCTGCAGGTGCACTGGGAGCGCCACCGCCCACGGGCGCTGCCAACAGTCCCGCCGAGCGCGCCCCCTGCCTGGGCTCGGCGCCCACGGGCAGCCCCGGGTGCCGGTATAATTAGCTCCATCTCGGTGGTGAGCCTCTGACACGGCTGTCACCTCCCACTCCCCAAACCGCTGTGGAGGTGCACGCTGGGCACAGAGCTGGGGGCCTCCCGAGGACAGCGTGGTCCTCACCGCCTTTCATTTGCCGCGAGGAACCAAAGCCTTTTCCGTCACTCCGGGGCTGTGCATGCAAACAAGCAGACAGAAAGTTTGGGGGCGAGGTTGGGGTGGAAGCCGCTTCATGGCCTTGCTTGGGAATCAGGCTCCTCCGGACCCCTCGGCCGGCGAGGGAGAGGCGTCCTGTTTCTTTAAGAGGCCTCCACCGGGGGGCGGGATCTGCCGGTGTTCCCCACCCCCTCCCGGCGGCTGCACCCGCCCTCTCATCACTGACAGATAAACTGACCAATTAAAGAAAGAGCTTTCAGTGTGACGGCAAAACAGAGCAATAGGAGTTCGGGCCGAGCTGCGCGGGGCGGGGTTCCGAGAAGGCCGGGCGGGCGGAGGCTTGGAAGAGCCGCGGCTGCGAGACCCGGGCGCTAGAGCTGGGCCTAGGTCCGCGCCCTGGTGAGTGAGGGGCGCGGCGGGCGGTGGAGAGGGACCTGGCCCGGGGGACACAGGAAGAGAGGCCGAGCGGGAATGGGAGCCCGGGGCTGCGGCCTGCTTCTGCCCTGGGGGCTAGGGAGAGGGCGGGCCTGGGCTGGACCGCGCGGGCCCCCCCGAGGGTCTTGGCCCAGGAGGGTCCACCCGGCCGGAGGGGAGACTGAGTCCCGGACCTGCAAGGGGCGCCGGGTGGGAAAGGGCGCTGGCGGGACCGTGAGGAGCGGGGGTCGGAGGATGGAGCCTGGCGCGGTGAAGAGATGGGGGCGGGGGTCGAGAGAGGCGATGGGATGGGGCCTGGGAGGAGCCCCAGAGCGTTTGGGACCGCGCCTGGCCTCGTCCCCCTCCCTGGTTCACCACCCCCTGCCGTGGATCCTGCCGGCTCCGTAGCCGCCTTCCTGGGCCCAGGCCTCGCTCCTTGCCTGGACGGTGGCGATGCCCACAAGCACTGAGGCCGCTCTCCCGTGGGCCTCGCTCCGGCCCTGAGAAGAAGTGTTTTCAAAATGCAATTGAGGATCGGACACTTGGGCTTCAGGCTGGCCGGGTGCTGGGCCCCTGGCAGGGTCGGCGCCCATCGGCACCCAGGCCCTGAGATCCGGTCGCCCGGCCTCAGTGTGCTGCTAGTCCCCTGTCCCTTCTCCACCCCAGGTCTCTCCCGGCGCAGGGTCTCCCTCCTCCCTGAGTTCAGTCTGGTACGTTTCTCTCCATGCTTCAGATCTCCCCTATGATGTCCAGGGGCATCCCTGGGCCCTGACCAGGCCAGTTCCCCACTTTAACTCCCCGCAGCCCTTGCGCACCTGCAGCTGTACCTGCGTTTACCAAGGTGCGTGTTAGTAGCCGTCCCACCAGATAGGTCCACGAGCGACTGCGTGGTTTTGCTCCCTGTTCCGTCTTCAACGGTTTGCATAGGACCGGGCGCTACACACAGGCACTAGATAAATGAGTGGAGGGCTTGGATTGGACGAGAGGAAGGGGCTGTGAGCCCTGATCCCTGATGTCGTGCCTGGGATGGAAGGAGACCGCCATTTGGAATACTCTGTGTATGTCGGCCTCTGTGCTAAAGTGATGCTGTCCGATAGGAAGATGGTATATATCCTGTTTAGATTTTTCTAGTAGCCTCATTACATGAAAAGAAACGGGGCTGGCGCCATGGCTCACTAGGCTAATCCTCCGCCTGCAGCGCGGGCACCCCGGGTTCTAGTCCCAGTCGGGGTGCCGGATTCTGTCCCGGTTGCCCCTCTTCCAGTCCAGCTCTCTGCTGTGACCCGGGAAGGCAGTGGAGGATGGCCCAAGTCCTTGGGCCCTGCACCCGCATGGGAGACAAGGAGGGAGCACCTGGCTCCTGGCTTTGGATCTGCACAGCGCACCGGCCACAACGCACCAGCCATAGTGGCCACTTGAGGGGTGAACCAACAGAAAAAGGAAGATCTTTCTCTGTCTCTCTCACTGTCTAACTCTGCCTGTCAAAAAAAAAAAAAAGGGTGCAAGTAATTGTAGTAACATTTTATTTCACCCGCTATGTTCCCAATATTGTTGTGACATTGTTATAAAAACATTCCTAATGGGATATTTTACAATATTCGTAATAATTTTTTGAAGTCTAGAGTGTGTTTTCCACTTAGGACTGCCCGTCTCTTGTTACAGTAGCCACTTCAGCCAGGTTTTTATTTTTTTAAAAAAGATTATTTATTTGAGAGGCAGAGTGAAAGGTCTTCCATCCGCTGGTTCACTCCCCAAATGGCTGCAACGGCCAGAGCTGTGCTGATCTGAAGCCAGGAGCTTCTTCTGCGTCTCCCAGGTAGATGCAGGGGCCCAAGCACTTGGGCCATCTTCTACTGCTTTCCCAGGCCATAGCAGAGAGCTGGATCGGAAGAGGAGCAGCAGGGACTTGAACCAGCGCCCATATGGGATGCCGCACTGCAGGCGGCGGCTTTACCCGCTAGGCCATGGCGCCGGCCCCTTTGCCAGTTTTGAGATGCTCAGTAGCCACACGTGAGTAAGGGCTGCTGCATCAGGCCGTGCAGTGTCACAAGTGTTTGTCACTCGATGGACCTGCTGAGGCCTAGTCCGCTCGGGTGTGTTCTGAGATACCCTTTGTTACCTGGTTTACTGATAAAAACAGGGATGGTCCTATTGGGATCCCCACCAGGGGTCATCCTGGAGTTTGTGGGTGGAGGGGCAGGATTAGGACTCCTTGTCCTACTCTCCAGTTGGGCTTTCCTCTACCTCATGCCGCCCCTAAGTGGTGCCAAGGTTTGGCAGAGCAGGAAGTGGGGACCCCTGCGTGTTCTGGCTTCTTTTGTGCCGGGTCTGCATGCGTCCGTGCCCCCTGCCCAGGCGGCTCGAGGGCAAGCGTGCTGGGTGCAGTTGAAGGAAATCCTCCAAGGCCAAGTCCTTTTCTGACTCCGTCACGTGGCTCAGCCCAGCCGCGCTGACTCAGCCTGGTCCCAGCATCTGGGCGGAAAACCTTCCACAGGCTGCAGCATCTCAGAGGTGCCGGGAGTGCGGGCTTGGGGCTGCCGTCTGGCTGTCGCGTTCAGCAGCTGCTCACGCAGGCCAGTAGCCACGCTGGCCCTGAGACCAGCAAGGCTCTAGGCCCTCTGCAGGGCCTGGCAGGTACAGGCCGCAGCATTCATCCTCACATACACTCGGAAAGACAAGGCCAGATCACGTAAAATGACCAGAAAAGCTGCATGGCGTCGCGTGGGGTGGCCAAGAACCAGAGTCTGCGGGATGCCAGGGCTGCCAAGTGGCCGCCTTGGCCGAGGTGTGGGCTGCGTGGTTTATTTACGCCTCTGCCTGGCGTCTGAAGGCGTTAGAATTTGTGATCCAGTCGTATGCTGGTTTAATCTGAGCTGGTGGGAAACATTTGTTGGGCACCTAGTGTTTGCCCGGTGCTGCGTTGGCTGCCACTCCGAGAGGACCGTGAAGAAGGTCCTTCCTTTAGGGAATGGTCATCACAGTGGTAGAACAACGCAGACGGTGCTCGCCTCTGTGTTGACTTTCCTCGCCAGGTGCCCTCCTCTGTGTCCTGTCTCTCTCGGAACAAGGTGCCACAGCCTGGCACGTGTGGTTTTTTTTTTCATACTGGGAAACATGGCTATAATGTTCCTCAAGGTCACACAGAACTCTGCTCGCTCGGTGCCAGGTACCTGCTGGCGCTTTCTGCGTCTTATCCCAACAACGCACCGGCAGAGTTGCTCCCAATCTCATCTGACGAATGGGGACATTGTTAGAGCCATCCCGCTCTGGAAGGCAGGCACTGCTCGGCTGTCCTGCCCCCCTAGAAAGTCAGGGTCTGCAAACCTGGAAGCCCCCTGCCCAGCCCCCTCCTGTCCGTCAGGACTGGGTTCAGAGAGGCCTGTGCTGGGTGCAGAGTGGGAGCCGAGCCCTCCTTTGTCCCCCGCTGTGGCATGGCCTTGCCAGCCTCTCCGGACCTCTGTTCCCTTCTTTATGAGGGCGCTTGGCTGGGTTTTACAACGAGAACAGTGCCGTGTTGTTAGGGTTCCTATTGAAGAAGTCGGGCGCACAGCCTGAGGCTGCAGGCGTAACCCAGACCCTCCTCTGCCCCGCCACCCCTCCCTGCCCAGCGCCGCCTCCCTGTGCGACCGTGGGCGACTGTTCATAGGCAACAGTTTCTTCAAGTTCATGTGCACCTTCCGTCTCAGTTTCTGTTTCTTCTCTCACTTCCAAAAACAGGGCAGTGGGCTGTGAACTCTGACCCCCTTCTCAATCCATCTCCTTGGTTACTGTAGGTAGGGATTGGAAAGTTCTGGGGGCTGGATTATTCTCTGCTGGTTTACTTTGTTTGAGGCATCAGGTCTGGGGCTCCGTGGAGGGTGTGTGTGGTGTAGAATTCTGTGGACAGCCGTGTGCTGGGGCGGGGGTAGACGCAGGTTGGCAGCTGTCCTGGAGCTGCGGCCTTAAGGCCCCAGGTGGGCAGTGATGCAGAGCTGAGAAGCCCTGGTCCAGAGCCCGCTCACCAGCCTGTACCAGGCACACGGGCCAGGCTGGGTCTGTCAGGGCATTCTGGCTCGGTGGGCCCCGGGCTGGAGGCAGGCTGCTGCGGGATGCTGGTGCTGCCCGCGTGTGGATCCCACCTTTATAGCCAGGGAGGAGGCTGTGGGGGGGGAATTAGCACTCAACAGGCTCGCGAGAACACGTGTGCACTCCAGGAGCACAGGTGAGGGCCCGATGAACACTACCTGAAGTGAGAAGATGCAGGGAGCCGCGTAGGAGAGGCTGAGCTGGGCCCTGAAGGTGGAGTGGGAGTGTGCCAGCAGGAGGAGGTGGAGGGGACAGTGGCACCGGCAGATGCCGGCCCCCGTGAGATGTCTGCAGGGCTGTTCCCTAAGTGCAGGAGTGTGCGGAAGCCCAGGGGGTTCTTCAGGGAGGGGCTATGGGGGAGAAGCCCAGTGAGCCGCCCCCACCTCCTTGCTCACCGCACTCTTGTCCCCGTGCAGCTGAGTGGCTTTGAATCACGTCTGGGTGAGTCCTAGCAGTGAACGTTGGAACCTGGGTCTCTGCCAACGGAATCCCCCCTGTTCTGAACTCGGAGCTCGTCCTCGCCCAGTGGCTCTCAGCCCTGGGGGGGTGGGGGGGAAGTTGAGTCACTTCTCAGATGAGAAGGTTTCAGCGGGGGAAGCCTCGCTCGAGATTGTGTTCTCGATGAGAAGGAAGGTGTGGCCTCCCCTGGCCTGCCTGGCCGGAAGCAGACTTACCCATGCCTCCCCCACTGAACCAAAAGCAACAGACCAGAAAGCACACATGGATCCAATCCTCAGAGGAGTGGGGGAGGGAGAGGCGCCGGGCCTCCTTGCTAACACAAGGGATCGTCTTTCACTTCCTTCCTCCCAGCCGAGCCGGAGTTAGGCCTGCCCAGCCTGCGGCCCACCCTGCGGTCAGGGTGATTGATCACGCTCCACGCTGGCTCCATGGGCACTGCGGTGGTGAGCGCGCCTCCCGGAGCACATGTCCTGACCGGCCCACTGGGGACCCGATCCTCAACTTTGGCTTTGGCGGCCGGGCTTTCTTGTGCCTCATGGCAGAACCGGCTCCTTCCAGCAGTGTGGGCCTCTCCTGGTCTGTGACATTTCACAGTTTCCAAGCTGTCTTTATATCCGCGGTGCTTTAAAGGGGGTGAGGAGGAGGAGGGTGGCGAGGTAGTGAACCAGGAGGGCCCTGGGTCTGCGCGTGAACCCCGGCTCCCGGGTCCTGCCCTTGGGCTCTGGAACCACAGTACTGCTGAGGGCAGAGCAGGAGGCTATTTATAACCCGGAGAATTTTGCAATGTTATTGAATGGCTTCGACCTAATTTCCACTTCCTTTCTAAAGTGAAAATGGGGAGTAAGCAAACACGTGCTGGAGGCCCCCAGCACGGCTGCGTCTCCTGGGACTGTGATCGGAGGGTGTCGTACGTCTGTTCCCACAGCTCCTGCTGCGGCCCCAGGAGGGACGGCAGAGGCTGTCCCCCTTTTCCTGTGGCTAGAATCTGGCTTTGCAGGAACACTTGTTCTGGTGTTAGGTATGAAAGCGCAGGTGTAAGCAGCGGACCCGCCGGGTAGCCGGCAGGCGATGGGACACGGAGGGCACACCAGAAAAGCTGGGCAGTCTGTGCCCGCCCTTGTCACCTCAGAGCCAGCACTGGTTCGCGGGGCTGGAGGAAGTCAGAGCCACAGGATTTCAGCAGACACAGGTGCTTCCTGAGCCTTGACGGTGGGGCAGGTGCTGTGCCCGGTTGTGAGGCCGCGGGGTTGTACCTGCCCAGTAGGAGGCGCTGGAGAAGAGGTGATGCAGATACGAACTTCACTGGTGTGGTTCAGGATCCTTCAGAGAAGTGAGAGCCGGATGCTGTGAGCACACAGTGGCTCCCGTCCTGTTTGGTTTTGCTGGAGGAAGGTGAAGAATGGGTGTGGACAGGAGGTGACATCTGAGCTCTTCTGACCGGGCAGGGAGAGTGTGCAGGGGCCTCAGAGGGAGAGGGCGTAACCTGCCTTGCAGAAACCTTGTAGTCCCGGCAGGATCCAGCTAGATTGTGAAGGACTGAACGGCTCCCAAGGAGTGCGGGTCACCCTCAGTAGACAGTGGAATGTGCTGTTGAAGGAGTGAATACTGGCCAGCGCCGTGGCTCAACAGGCTAATCCTCCGCCTTGTGGCACCGGCACACCGGGTTCTAGTCCCAGTTGGGGCACCGGATTCTATCCCGGTTGCCCCTCTTCCAGGCCAGCTCTCTGCTATGGCCCGGGAAGGCAGTGGAGGATGGCCCAAGTGCTTGGGCCCTGCACCCCATGGGAGACCAGGAGAAGCACCTGGCTCCTGGCTTCGGATCAGCACGATGCGCCGGCCGCAGCGGCCATTGGAGGGTGAACCAACGGCAAAGGAAGACCTTTCTCTCTATCTCTCTCCCTCACTATCCACTCTGCCTGTCCGAAAAAAAAAAAAAAAAAAAAAAAGAGTGAATACTTAGGGTCGCCACTGTGGTACAGCGGGTTAAACCGCTGCCAGTATCCCATGTGAGCACCGGTTCGAATCCTGGCTGTTCTACTTCCCATCCAACTCCCTGCTGATGTGCCTAGGAAAGCAACAAAAGGTGGACCAAGTGCTTGGACCCCTGTCACCCACGTGGGAGGCCTGGATGGAGTTCCAGGCTCCTGACTTCAGCCTGGTCCAGCCCCGGCCATTGTGGCCATTTGGTGAGTGAACCAGTGGATGGAAGATTGTGTGTGTGTGTGTGTGTGTCTTCTCTAACTTGGCCTTTCAAACAACTAAATAAATAAATATTTAAAAAAACACAAACAGTGAGTACTTGTTACGTAGTCCCCTGTGTTCAGTGTAGTAGCTTCAGGTGCCCAACCCGAAACCTGCAGTCCACACAGGGCTTTCCACCAGCACCAGACATCCTGGGATCAAAGCTTGCTGAGCCACCTTCTCGTTGTGTGATGCTGTGTGTCGGCTGCTCTTTCCTGTGCCTCTGTCCTCTTCCCTGGAAACTGGGGATAATGACGTGCAGCCCTGTGTGGATTAAATGACCACAGCCTTTGGGACATTGCCTTTGCATAATGGAACTGTACACCGGTGTCGTCATGCAGAGGAAGTGTTGTGTAGACGGAAGAATGGACTTTGGAGTCACAAGGCATAGGCTTGGGATCCAGTTCTGGTGCCCTCCCTCCCCTCTCCCTCCTTCCCTCCCTTCTTCCCTCTTTCTTTCTTTCTGCCTCTCTTCTTCCTACTTTCCTTCCTTTTGGGGAAGAGCCATAGAAGGAGGTACATGAAGGACAGGGTTCTCAGCCTCTCTAAACTGTAGCTGTCCAGCCCATAAACCAGGAGTGCTGTCCAGGATTCCGGTACCAACCGTGATAAGATGCTAGAAGTGAGCAGTCAGCTCTGAAGAGGCCGTCCACAGGTCCCGTTCCACATAAGGCGAGCGCCGCAGACTCACTCATCTTTTAAACAAACCAGACCCTTCCGAGCAGAAGGGCCGTGCTCTCCTTCACTGAGCCAGTGTTTAGTGCCCCTCACCCCCGGCGTCTCACGCCAGTGCTGCACTGTTGGTTCTGACCTGGCTTTAGAGCTTCTTCAGGACCTGAGGTCAGTCTTGCCTTAGACATGCCACTTGCGATGACCGGAAACGCAGGCAGTGTGATGTGGAAGGGTCCGATCAGCAGGGGCTGCAGGAACCCCAATGTAGGAAGTGTAGCCGTGCAGTCTGGCAAGTCACCAGGCTGCGGCTTTTCCATCTCTGAATGGGATTTTGTGGTTTCTTGTTTCAGACCTCAGCTGGTCTGTCTGTGTCTGGAGTCTCCCGCAGAACGGCTCCTTCTGCACGGCTCTTTGTCCACCTCCCAGTCCTTGGCGGTGAGTGGCTTTGGCTTGCCCTCAAGCTGACTTGTGACCTTACTGCTCCAGGGCCGATGGTCACCCAAGTCCCTTAGTCTTTGTCTTTTTTTTTTCCTAAATCTTTTTTTAAAAGATTTTATTTTTTTAGGAGTGCCTTTTTATAAAAAAAGATTTTATTTATTTATTTGAAAGAGTTACAGCGAGAGAGAGAGGAGAGGCAGAGAGAGAGAGAGAGAGAGAGAGAGAGAGAGAGAGGTCTTCCATCTGCTGGTTCACTCCCCAGTTGGCTGCAGTGGCTGGAGCTGCACCGATCCGAAGCCAGGAGCCAGGAGATTCCTCTGGGTCAACCAAGTAGGTGCAGGGGCCCAAGGACCTGGGCCATCTTCCACTGCTTTCCCAGACCAGAGCAGAGAGCTGGATTGAAAGAGGAGCAGCTGGGACACGAACCAGCACCCATATGGGATGCCAGCACTGCAGGCGGAGGCTTAGCCCACTACACTATAGCGCCGGCCTCCTGATTCTTAAAATTTATTTTCATCTACCTGAAAGAGCAACTGGAAGCAGAGGGAGAAGGGGAGAGATCTTCTGTCTGCTGGTTCGCTCCCCAGATGCCTGCAACAGTCAGGGCTCGGCCCCAGACCAAAGCAGGAGCCAGGAGCTCCATCCGGGTCTTCCACGTGGATGGCAGGGGCCCGAGCCCTTGAGCCAGTGTCTTCTGCCTTCCAGGGTGCGTTAGCGGGGAGCTGGATTGGAAGCAGAGCGGCCAGGACTCGAACCAGCGCTGTGATATGATAGGCAGGCACCGAGCAGTGGCTTAACCCACCACGCCACAACACGCACCCCAGTGTTTGTGTTTAAAGTTCAAGAAAAAGTGGATTCATCCAGCCAAAGTTGGTTTTATTTCAGGCCCCTCCGCTGTGGGGGAGTTGGGGAGAGGGCCCCTTTGCACACGTCACTGCCGGAGCTTTGGGGAAGGAGGGAGTGGGGGCTTGCCAGTGTCTCCCGAGTGGTCTTGGTGGCCGCAGATTCCCCTGTTTCCAAACGACTCTGAGTTTTTGGAGCTGCCCCAGATCATTCCGAGCCAGGTTTAATAAAGACAGTCAACCTGTGAAGTGTCGTATGTGGTCAAAACAAAGCTATAAAGTCATGAGCTTTAGGTTGCTCATCTCCAACGATATAGGCAGGAAGGGGTTTTTAAGAATATGGTTTGTTTCTTAGGAGCAACGCTGAAATAAGGTTACAGTTTTCGCTGAGGACTTTAGAAGGGCATCCTCGTTTGCATTTTTAAGTTCTGCTTTAGATCGTGGACTTTTAGACTTAGAAGTCCCCTCGGACACACGTGAGTCCAACATTCAGATCTTACAGCTGAAGAACACTACACCGGGTGATGGGACATGGATATACCACGGTGCAGTTAGGGCTGGGGCCAGCGCCCCTTGGCTGTAAGTGCAATTGCTTTCTCCAGCAGGAGAATCATTCCAGCCCTGGGCTCTCTGTTCTACCTACATGGCCTACTTACCTTAAAAAGCAGAAGAAATCAGACTAACCAAGAAATGGTCTCAAAAGCCATACTGTGCAAGCTCAACTCCTCCACGGTGATAGGGATCAGAGGTTGCCTTTGCATGGACCAGAAGGTGGAGGACTGAGGGAAGGAAGTAGGAGGGAATTTTCTGGGCAATGACAATGCTCAGTGTTTTATTTTGAGGCGTGGTTGCAGTGTGTGTGTGTGTGTGTATGCATTTATATATATATATATATATATATATATTTTGTATACACATGTACACTTAAGTTCTATGCATTTTGTTGTATGTAAATTATATCTCAGTTCTTAAAAATGACCACTGTGCTGCCAAACCTCCTAATTACAGCTGACTTCCTGATGGGATGAGGGTACCTGCTCTAGGCATCCAGAGGTTGGTGGTGCCACCCCTGCTGTGAGAACCCCTCGCCTTGCTATGGCATCATGGGAGCAGAGCGTTTCAACCCGAAGTGATGCTGATGGGGGCAGTTTCTTTTCAGAGGTCTGTTGGCGTCTAGTTATATAAAAATTACAAGTAAAAAATTCTGCCTGCACCTGCAGAAGTTGTAGAAATTTTAGGGGCGCTTCAGGCCAGTCCACTGAAGTCCTCTTAGGACTTAAAAATCCAAGCTAAGGAACAGGCATTTAGCCTGCCGTATCCCACATGGGAGTGCCTGAGTTTGATTCCTGGATCTAGCTAACTCCAGCATCTCACCAGTTCAGACCCTTGGAGGCAGTGGTGATGGCTCAAGTAACTGGGTTTCTACCACCCACGCGTGAGACCTGGATTGACTTCCCAGCCCCAGCCCCAGCCCCAGCCATTGCAGGCATTTGGGGATTGAACCAGCAGATGGGAATGCGCTCACTCTTTCTCTCTCAAATACATTTTTAAAATAGTAATAAATTCAGACTAGCTCAGGGGACAGACACTGTCCAAAGCTGGCTCTGAGGTCTGTCCCACTCTAGTGCAGGGTGAACTTGGGCACGTAACCACACTCGGAGCTTTAGTTTAGCTGTGTTCAGCAACATGAGGAAAAGCACTTGGAAAGCCCTTTCTTTTACGTTGTCATGTTCTAGAAATGCTGTTTTTGTTTTTGTTATAAGACTTTATTTACTTGAAGGCAGAGTGACAGAGAAAAGGGAAGCAGATTGTCCATTCTCTGGTGCACTCCTCAAATGGCCTCAACAGCCAGGGCTGGGCCGGCCCAGAGCCAGAGCCTGGAGCTTCCTCTAAGTCCCCTACGTGGGTGGCAGGGACCCAAGCCAGCGTCTGCTGCTCCCAGGCGCAGTCACAGGAAGCTGGGTCTGACGCAGAGTAGCCAGGACTCTGGGGATGTGCTGCTGCTGCCACGCTGGCCCCTGCTGGTACCTGTGACCACTGACTTCTATTTTATTTTATTTATTTATTTTTTTAAATTTTTTTTGACAGGCAGAGTGGATAGTGAGAGAGAGAGAGAGAGAGGTCTTCCTTTGCCATTGGTTCACCCTCCAATGGCCACCGCGGCCGGCGCATCGTGCTGATCTGAAGCCAGGAGACAGGTGCTTCTCCTGGTCTCCCATGCAGGTGCAGGGCCCAAGCACTTGGGCCATCCTCCACTGCCTTCCCGGGCCATAGCAGAGAGCTGGCCTGGAAGAGGGGCAACCGGGACAGAATCTGGTGCCCTGACTAGGGCTAGAACCCGGTGTGCTGGCGCCGCAGGCGAAGGATTAGCCTATTGAGCCGTGGCGCTGGCGACCACTGACTTCTGAAACAGCCCACCTTCACCTTGACCATGCTTCCCTCTTGCTGAGGCCTGTGGGTTTATAGGGGACTGACTTCACACCTTTCCACTAAAGAGGTTTGTACCTACCAGGCTCCGTGAGCTGTCACCTGTGTTTGGGCTGAAAAATTGATAGCTTATATGAATAACACTTAGCAAACGCTGTGCTAGCGTGCCAGGAGAGGATGGCAGTCCTGTTGGTGAGCCGTGGGTGAGGGGCTAAGCTTGGAAGGTGTAGAAGGGCTCTTTTCATTAAGAGAGGGGTCTCTGCTGGGCCGCAGGCAAGGAGTGTAGACCCTGGAAGAATCCAGTCGAGCGATTTCCCTTCGTCAGACCTTGGGAGAGAAACTGCTTTAGCTACTGCTTGGAATACCACCAAGCTGTCAGAGTTGCCTAGGATACCAGTCACGTGGTCCCATCTTCCAGACTTGCTCAAAATGATTTATTTTTCCTTTATTTTGCAGAAAAGTTGGGTGGGGGGCAGTTAGAGGTACTTTCAAAGCCTTGTTCTTCTATAGAGCGGCCTTTGTGTGGCGATAGCCTTAACCCCCTCCACTTGAGCCCTCAGCAGCCCTGCCCTTGGCAGTGGGGACTAAAATAGCATTTCCTGTCCCAGTTCTCTTCCCCATTTTCTGAACCCCGCGTCATCCCACACGGAGGAGGCTCCACATTCTGTCCTTTGAGGGGAAGGAGCTGCAGCCGTGAGTAAGGAGGTGGCAGGCGAGCGTGCCGTGGGCCGTGCTGCTCGGGAGCCTCCTAGGGCGTCTGCAGGAAGAGCTCGCTGCTTCCAGGCCGCCGCTCGCCCCAAGGCAGGAGTTCGCAGTGAATACCGTCTTCCACCGCGGCGGCCTCTGGACCCTGAACCGAGCGTCACGTTGGCAGACCTCGCTGCTGGCTGATCTGTAGACGAGAGATAGGTTTGTTGCATTTCTGCTTGCTGATTTAATCTAGAGAGACAAAAGCCCAAGGAGAGGTTGTGGTATGATCTGGAAAAACTCAAGCCAAGTTCCATGTATTACCGTATACAGACCGTGTCTCAGACCCCATCGCTCCAAAACCAGAGTGAAAAGTGAAAGTCTGCCTGCTGACCTCGTGCTTTCTTCTCTCCAGGCAGCTGAGTCTGCGTGTGTGTCGTGGAGGAGCAGGGCCCACGGGGAGCGATGCCACCACCGGCGGACATTGTCAAAGTGGCCATTGAGTGGCCGGGGGCTAATGCCCAGCTCCTGGAGATTGACCAGGTAAGCTCCTGGAATGAGAAGCACAGGCGCAAGGGAAGGATACGGGGCACGTGTGGCAGGGGACATCCGTAGAGACAGGGCCACTGGTGTCAGGGGAAGAACCAGCCACACAAGAGGGCCCAGCCACCCCTGGGGAAGGTTGGCCACCCGGCTCAGGAGGGGGGCATTCAGCATGGCCCTCAGATACTGCCTGGGATGCCAGATCCCGTGTCTGAGTGCCTGGTGTGCGTCCCAGCTGCAGTCCCGATCCCGGCTTCCTGTTCACGCACACTGTGGTTGCTGATGGGGATGGCCGAGCGCCTGGGTCCCTGCCGCCCACGTGGAAGACTGGACTGAGCTCTGGGCTTTGGCTTTGGCCTGGCTTAGTGCGGGTTGTTGTGGGGATTTGGGGAGTGAATCAGTGATGGGAGATCCTTGTCTCTCTGCCTTTCAAATTTAAAAAAAAAAAAAAAAAAGGAAAGAAAAATAACTACCAGGAAGGAAATTTATTCTTTTTTAAAAAAACATTTATTTTATTTATTTGAAAGACAAGAGTTACAGAGAGAGGTAGAGACTGTGAAAGAGAGGTTCTCCATCCACTGGTTTACTCTTCAAATGGCCACAACAGCCGGAGCTGAGCTGATCTGAAGCCAGGAGCCAGGAGCTTCTTCCAAGTCTCCCACACGGGTGCAGAGGCTCAAGGACTTGGGCCGTCTTCTGCCGCTTTCCCAGGAAAGCTGGATCAGAAGTGGAACAGCCAGGACTCGAACTGGCACCCATATGGCATGGCAGCGCTGCAGGCTGGGGCTTTAACCTGCTGTGCCACAGCGCGGCCCCAGGAAATGTATTCTTACGCCCCAGCTTTATGCTGCCTGGGAGCCCCCTTGTCAGGATGTGACTGCTGTTGGGATCTCCCTCTCTCTCTTTCAGAAACGTCCCCTGGCATCCATCATCAAGGAGGTCTGTGACGGGTAGGTTGAAGCTGACCTTGTTTTTGACGGTGGCAGCTAGGACAAAAGGAGAACAGCCAAAGCTTGAAGGGACTTCTGCGAGGAGCTCCAGTGAGGAGGCCCCCTGGTGGGGCTCTTGTGGACCCTGTAAATCTTAATTTCACCCTAAGTCCAGGAGTGGCCTAAGTGAGGTCCTGGTAGCACCTGAGATCCACCCACCCTCGCATACTCCTTACGGAAGGCAAAGAAGGCTCTTTTCAGAAAGCCAGCCTCAAAGCCTCGTCCTGCCCCACGGCCCACCCTGCCCCAACACACACACTGCGCTGCACGGGGGTCTCCTGGCCCCTTGAGCAGCCGTTTATTTGCGGCTTCTGCACGGGCTCCGAGGAGTGGCCGAGTGGGATGTACTGTTTTGATTCCACAGGTGGTCGTTGCCAAACCCGGAGTATTACACCCTCCGGTACGCGGATGGTCCCCAGCTCTACATCACCGAGCAGGTCAGTGCTCAGAGGGGCAGAGCGACACGGCAGCCAGCGGCCGCACTGTGGGCCGCACTGAGGAAGAGGCAGGGTCCAAGCAGCTTCCGTCCCCTGGACACATCGGGGCGCACCAGGCCTTGTTCTCTGCTAGTGGCTAGAAATGGTGCCTTTTACATCCTGGGAGCCCGGGGCGCTGGAAGGGGATCTTAGAAGCTCTTTGACAATGAGCCCACAGAGAAGAGGGCCTGGCTGGAGGGCCCTTGTTGCAATGGCAGCTGTCCCTTGGTGTCGGGGGGATTCATTCCAGGACCCCCAGTGGATACCAGAAGCCTCTTATCTAACATGGTGCATGTGTATAAACCAGCGCGGCCCCGTGGACGGAGGCGTCTGCAGGCTGCGCTGCTGTGTCAGTGGTCGTTGCGCTGTGTTGTTTGGAGGGTAATGTCAGGAAGACCCAGGGACATGTTCAGGACAGACACAAGTTTGTTTCGGGACACTTCTGGTCAGCGGTTGCCCGGCTCCAAGGCTGTGGGGCCTGTGGAGTCGGAATGCCAACTGCACTTCAAAATGACAGAAAGTTCTAGTTGCTTCAGCCTGCTGTGCTACTTTGATTGTTCAATTTTGTCACTTTCCGGCCTTCCCGTTTTTCTCTTTGCGCCACAGACTCGCAGTGACATTAAGAACGGGACCATCTTACAGCTGGCCGTCTCCCCGGTAGGTGCTCACCCTCCTTAGTTCCTTTATTCAGCCAGCAGCCCCACGTGGGCGCCTCCCCGCTTCCTGCATGACTTGTCCCTAAAGGTGACTGTGGAAGCAGCCAGAGGGCAGAGAGAAAACCGGGCGTGTGCGGTGTCCCAGGAGCTGTCTGCGGTCCTCGGAGGTCAGGAGGCCATGGGTGGTCTCAAAAGCACTTTGGAGGGGAGGTTGGGTGGCCCGATGGCCGTGGGTTGAGTACAAGAAGGGTTCAAAGGTGACGCACTTGGGTCCACCACTCTACCAAGGAGCTGGGTTTTAAAAGGAAGTAAATGGGGGAGGCGGGAGCTCACGGGGAATGTCGCGTCTAAAATACGTGCTGTTTGAAAACAGGTTAGCCTCATTCTGTTTCAGACATCAAAAGCTTTGACCAAGGGCAGTGAAAGGTCTCCGCCACACACACTCCTGCCCCCCCATCGACTCGGTTCCCCACCTTCCCAAGCCTTCGCAGGTGTAACACAGATCTCAGGGTTGTGTGCGTCCTGGACCCTGGGTTGAGAAGGACAAGGGAGAGGTGGGAGGTGCCGGGAAGAAGGGGCGATTGACAGAACAGAACCCTGCTGGGTGGGGCACCCTGACTGCCAGGCCCCGAGGAAGGTGGTCGGCCTGGGTGTATCTTTGCTTCCGTTTGTGCCCGAAAGGTAAGGGCATGCTGGCAGCCGTTTGCTTGGAGGTGGTGGGGAAGTGGTTCATCTAAGAGGCGGGACTGACGGCCCGCATCCTGCTAGGTGCTTGGTGCACATGTATCTGTTCCGTACCGACACCTGATGGGACAGGGACTGGTGACAGCTCCATTTTGCAGGAAAGGGAACCAAGACTCGAGAGGTTAAATGCCTTGCCTCCTGCCACTCAGCTAAATCAAGCTGACCCTCAAGCTGGCTCTGAAGCCCAGCCCTGTCTGACCGGAGCCCTTTTCTCACTGTCATGTTCTTCTGCCCCTGTCTTCCCCCTGAACTCGTCTCAGCTTAAGGACTTGACGCCTCCCTCCTGAGTGTGGCCAGTCTGGCTTCCCGGGAGGTATTCTCTCGGACGGAAGTGCCGAGGCATTTCACAGACCTCGCATCTCTGGAGCGGGAGCAGCAGCCTGGAAAGGCTGTCCCAGGAGGAAAATTGACATTTGGGGCTGGAAGTTGCCAAGTGTGATGCAGACCAGTGCTCTTCCGATCGTTCTATCCTGTGACCTTTTCTTGTGGGGCTCGTTTTCTCTGCCACAGGATTTGCAGGATTTCTGTGTGGACGAGGGCTGTCTTTGGGCTACTAAAAGAGGAGAGTTGGGGGGTGGGGGATAGTGGCCCTGACCGAGTGGCCAGAGCAGGAACTGGGTTCCGGTCACACCCTGAGCACCGCAAGACAAAACACTGCAGGAATGTGTGTGCCCCTGAGTCTTCCTTTTTTTTTTTTTTTTTTAAGATTTATTTATTTATTTGAAAGGCAGAGTTACACAGAGAGAGGAGAGGCAGAGAGAGGTCTTCCATCCGCTGGTTCACTCTCCAATTGGCCACAACAGCCGGCGCTGGGCCGATCTGAAACCAGGAGCCAGGAGCTTCCGGGTCTCCCACATGGGTGCAGGGGCCCAAGGACTTGGGCCATCCTCCACTGCTTTTCCAGGCCACAGCAGAGAGCTGGATCAGAAGTGGAGCAGCCAGGACTAGAACTGGTGCCCATATGGGATGTCGGCACTTCAGGCCAGGGCGTTAACCCACTGTGCCACAGTGCCAGCCCCCTCCTTTGCAGGGGAGAAAGTTAAATGAACACTCCCAAAAAATAGAGAATGAAAAAGTGGTAAGTGGTGAGGCTCTGGCTTTGTAGTTAATAAACCCAGCAAAAGGAAAGATCGATGAACTCGGAGCGGGGATGTTAGCCACAGCTTGCGGGCAAGCGTCCCGCTAGGAGACGTCCACGTGCCGGGAGAGAGAAGCCTCGTCTTTGCCAGCCATCGTTTTAAAAAAGGCATATTTGGAAATTAACTGTGTGTGGCTTCCTAAAAGCTCCCCAGACTATTGCCTGGAGGAATAATGATGCCAGCTTAGAGCACACGTTAAGAAGAAATTGTTAGGCGTATCGCATTCTAGGACTGAAAGGGCCTGTAGAGGTCGTCAGATTAAATTCTCTACCCAGACGAGAAGCTCTTCCGCAGCGTCTTTGACACGCTGTTGTCTGGACTCTTCTTGATTGCTGCTGGGGACAGGGAGCTCAGTGTCTCAGAGGAACCGTTTCCACTGTCTGACGGCTACAATTAGTAGAAAACTCTGCCCTGTTAAGCCAGTATCTATTTTTCTGTGACTTATCGCAGGTAGTGGATCTCCTGTTTTTCCTTGGCTGGAATTATTTTTTAATCCATACACCAAAGTGGCACAGAAAAGACTGGTCTTGGCATACTGGTGATTCCCTGATTGATCTTCAAATAAACATTTATTTAGCAACTCCTAAGCAGTGTGAAAAACTCGTTATGCCCTGGGCTTGGATGTCCACAGACAGGCCCATGCGAGCTGTCCACAGACTAGTAACCCGGAGCAAGGAGCAGATGGCCAATGTCTTGTCCCTGGTCTCACAGTCCCGGGCTGCCCGCCAGCTGATGGAGAGGACCCAGTCATCCAGCATGGAGACCCGGCTGGACGCCATGAAGGAGCTGGCCAAGCTCTCTGCCGACGTGACGTTTGCTACCGAGTTCATCAACATGGATGGCATCGTTGTGCTGACAAGGCTCGTGGAAAGTGGAACCAAGCTCTTGTCCCAGTGAGTGGCACCAAGCTCTTGTTCTGGGGCTCTCATGGATTCATGACGCTCTACAGGGCCTCCTATTCTGATTTCCATTGAGTCAAATGAGGAGTTTATTGAACACATTCTGTGCGCAGAGCCATGTGCCAAGCCCTGGAGCCCACCCAGAGAGGTCTGATTTACTCGTGGGTCTAAACCTTGTAGTCTAGCTGGACTCCCACAGGTTAAGTAGCAGTCCAGACAGTGCTGCACCAAGTGTGTAGCAAAGCGGGGGCTACAGACGTAAGGAGGCGGGGTCAGCCCAGGGCAGCCCTCTTCCTCGATAGGAAGTGCTGGGCCGGGTAGGGGGGGAGGGGGGTGGATGAGCAGACTGTCCGTCGTCTCCCTGAACAAGTGTCTGTCTACTCCTAACCATCACCCCCACACACCCTGTATGCACACCGGCACACAGGCCTGCCTTGTATTTGCCACAGGCTGCCCCTACCTATTTGCTGTGTCCCTGCCACCTATTTTCAGGGGTGTGGGGGTAGGGAGGAGACCAGAGGTTTGTAACACTGCAGAGTGGAGGTGAGTGTGTTAGGGAGCTGTGCCTGTGACAAGCAGTGAGTACACAGGCGTGGAGGTTTCCAGCGAAGCCTGCAGAGCCGAAACTGCCAGAGAGGGGATCAGAAAGCTTCCCTCAGCTGAGCGAGGGATCAGCTACGAAAATTTCCAGCTAAACCAAGCAACAGGTCGTAGCTGTTTGTTTTCAGTCTTGGGCCTTGCAGCTGCACCGACGTTCTGAAGCCCTCAGCTGCCGTCCACGCTGACTTGGGAGTTCTGCAGTCTCCCAAGAGTGCGGGCGTAGACTGGCCTTAGTGTCCTCCTCTTTAAAATGGGGTAATACCGCCCTTGCAGCGCGGCTGTGAGGGTGTGTGTCTGCACACGCTTTATAAATGGGACTGTGGTTTGTTAATTCTGGAGCGCAGCACAGATGTCTCAGGGATTAGGCATTTACAGAGGAGGAACAAGGAGAGAGCATCTGACCCTCCTGCTCCACCAGCCCTGCCGTGGGGGCTCTGCACACGTCTTCAGCCTGTTCTCACCACAGCCCTGTGGGTACTGCTGTGAGGCCGACCTGACTCTACAGAGGGAGGGATTGAAGTCGGAAGGGATAGCGTGTGCACAGTCAGTACTTGGTTGGGCAGGAATTGAACCCATGCCGCTCTCTGTGCTCTGTCTCGTGCACTCTGCTGCCTCTTGGCTGCAGGTGAACCTGGGACGTAAGCTCCTTAGGTTCCCAGTGATGCTGCAGACCGACAGTGGTCTCCTGTCCCCTTGGTCTTGGGGAGCAGATGAGTGATCCTGCTTCCCTGAGATGCAGCAGTCTGCGGAAGGCGAAGCTATAGCCGAGCAGTCAGGTTTTTCTCCAGTGATGGAAACCCGAGTCTACTCCTCATCTGGTTAAGGGTGCACGCGGGCGCTAGTGCTACACTGACTGATTTCCCGAGGGGTGTTTACATTGAAATCTGTCCCTTTGGTGGCTGCCTTTGCACCTGAGTTCCCCGACTGAATCGTTATTATTTTGTGTGTGTGTGTGTGTGTGTTGCACGTGTCTCAGCTACAGTGAGATGCTGGCATTCACCCTGACTGCCTTCTTAGAGCTCATGGACCATGGCATTGTCTCCTGGGACATGGTTTCAATCACCTTCATTAAGCAGGTGAGGCCTCTGGCATCCACTCATCCTCTCTCTGGCTCCCTCCCTCTCTCTGCCTCTCTCGCTCCCTCCCTCCTCCCCCTTCTCTCCTCCCTCAGTTGCTGGTTGTCCTGTGGGCTACAGGGGAGATACTGGGCAGAACAGCCGCTCTCCCAAGGGTCGGCCTTCTATCTGGGGCCAGATTTTCCACCCTCAAACGCCGGTCTCCCTGTGGCTCCTGAAAGATTTCTACCCTGTTGCACTTTCAAGGGCCTGTGCTGGGCAGCTGGAACGGGGCTCTCAGACTGGACTGTGGCCAGAGTAGACCTGGGTTGTCAGATTTGGGATGCAGCCAGCCCGTCAGCCAGTATGATCCCCGAGGACTGCGTCCTGAGCGCTTCCTTCTCCGGATTAAGACGTGTGCATTCGTTCCCGAATCCGTGCAGCAGCCTGTTTGGGTTGTCAGAGTGAACTCAGCGGGCGGGGGCTTCCTCTGGTTGTGCTCTCTTCCATCTGGGGGGGGCTGTGCCCGTTAACAAAGTGACCTGAAGCTAATGAACGTTGTTACATCCGCTGACCCAGAATTTCACTGATCCTCGGCTGTGGCATTGGGAATGCGGCCACACTGGAGCTATGCGGACAAAAGTGAAGTGGCCGTGTGCGGAGGGTGTGATGGGATTGAGCAGGGGGCTCAGACGATAAGGCTTCACGGCCCTTTCAGCCTCCCGGCTTTCTCACAGCTAAACTGTTATTCTGAAGAACAGGATAAGCTGTTAGATTCTGAGGAAGTACCGTTGTAGGGAAACCATGATCTGCGCGTGAATCACCCTCGCCTAGGGTTCGAGTCTCAGAGGAGAGATGCGAGGGCTGGCGTCAGGTGCCTGAACATCCAGCTCTGATCTGTCGCCCCCTCTGGCTCCAGATTGCGGGGTACGTGAGCCAGCCCATGGTGGACGTGTCCATTCTTCAGAGGTCCCTGGCCATCCTGGAGAGCATGGTCTTGAACAGCCAGAGTCTGTACCAGAAGATCGCTGAGGAAGTCACCGTGGGGCAGCTCATCGCCCACCTGCAGGTGTGAGTAGGAGACCCCACCCCACACTTCGGTGCTCTCTTCTCTCCCCTAACTCTTTCAGTCCTGCCTCTGCCTTGCTTCTATTCCAGGCTGCAGGCTGCTGGTTCATTCAGGTCACCTTCCACACCGCTGCCGAGTTCAGGCCTGACCAGGACACGGGCCTGCCTGGAACCCTCTGTGCTCCTAAAATGCCGGCTGCCACCCCCTCCCCCACACTGGTGCCAGACAGTGTTCGAGGCTTTCTCCCCTGAGGGCCCAGGAGTCTCTGTACCTGTGACAGTGTTTCTATAAAATACTGTGTGTGTTTTATCTGTTGCCCATTTTGAACTGTGAGCTCCTTGAGAACAGGGGCCAATCATTTTGCATCCCCTACTTTGAGTAGAAACTCAGCCAGTATTTGTTGAACGAGTGTTTACTGAGCTCACGACGCGCCGTGCGAATTGTGAGAAGTGCCGTGTGAGACGTGAGATCGGGATGGCAGTTCAGATCCGTGCCCTGCTGCTTCCCGGGTCTCTGTTTCAGCAGGTGGCTTGCTCTCTTCTGACCTCAGTTTCTCGTCTCTAGACCCCAACTCTCAGACAGTGAGAGGATCAAAAGAGTTTAGGGCACAAAAGGGCTTAGCATAGTGGCCAGCATAGGTTAGGTATTTAAGAAATTTGGGGCTTTTTTAATTTTTAAATTTTTTTCCAGTTTATTCAAAAGGCAGAGAGACAGATAGCCCAAGAGCGAGAGCTCCCATCCACTGGTTCACTTCCCAAAAGCCCAGAACAGCTGGGCTGGGCTGGGCTGGGCTGGGCTGCAGCTGGAAGCCAGTATCTCAGTCTGGGTCTCCCACGTGGGTGGCAGGAATTCAATTACTGGAGCCAGCACGGCTGCCCTCCAGTGTCTGCTTTGGCAGGAAGCGGGGGTCAGGAGCCGGAGCCAGGAGTCAAACCCAGGAACCTGAAGGTGTGCTGTGGATGTCCTGACCACCAGGCCAAACAGCGCCTCCTTTTGTTTGTTTTTTGAGAAGCACATCCTAGACTCAGATGGCGACGAGTGTCTCTGCTCTTTGTTCGCTTGACTTCACCCCTAACCAGTCTGCGCAGTGTAAGGCTGTGGACTTCCCCAACAAGCAATGATCCTGCTGATCCCTTCCGGACCCTTGTTCACATCTAGTCCAGTGGGTGTGGCCAGAACGCGGCCAGAATCCACCGCCAGTTCCAGAGGGAGTCCCGGCTCCCAGAGTTGGGGGTTTCTAGCAGCCTCCTCTTCGTTCAGCTACACTCCCGACCTGTGTCCCCCACCAGCCCAAGTAAAAAGAAAGCAGTGATTTTTATTTTTTTTTTATTTTTATTTTTTTTTTGCAGCTCTGATTTCTCCTGGTCACTTTTCAGAAGTTCTTTAGCCTCAGGTTTTATCATCCAAAGAGCCAACAAGACTATGAGACACGGGGACACGGAGACACTGGTTGGTGTGAGGACACTGTAAACTCTGGGTAGACAATTCTGATCTTCCTGTGACCTCGCGCCTGCCTCTGTATCTTTGCCTCTAAATAGGGAATGAGTAGGACAACAGAGATATGGCATTTCTCGGGGGTCCGTTGTGACTACTTTGACCCCAGGGCTATCACTGGCGCTCGTGTGCTCTGCGGGGGGACGCTTGGTCCCTTCACGAGACTCCTAGGAGTCCCTCCCTGACCAGGAAGCCCATCAGCCGCCATGGAGAGAGATCCACAGATCACACCCAAGATACAGCAGGTGGACACGTGGTATCAAGTGACAGGATTACAGATTCCAGAGTGCGGTTGTAGTTGTTTTGTTTGTTTAAAATAATGTAAGTGTGGCCGGCACCAAGGCTCACTTGGCTAATCCTCTGCCTTGCAGCGCCAGCACCCAAGGTTCTAGTCCCTGTTGGGGCGCCGGATTCTGTCCCTGTTGCTCCTCTTCCAGGCCAGCTCTCTGCTGTGGCCCAGGAGGGCAGTGGAGGATGGCCCAAGTGCTTGGGCCCTGCACCTGCATGGGAAACCAGGAGGAAGCACCTGGCTCCTAGCTTCGGATTGGCGCAGCACCGGCCGTAGTGGCCATTAGGGGAGTGAACCAATGGAATGAAGACCTTTCTCTCTGTCTCTCTCTCACTGTCTAACTCTACCTGAAAAATAAAAAAGTAATAATGTAAGTGTGTAGTCAAAGCCTGACAATGCAGAAAGCACAAACAGTAACTTACCTGCCTGCTGTCTCACCTCCAAACGTGAGCACTGTTAACCACCGACCTGAACGTCCTTCCAGTCTTCATTCTCTACGCATATTTTTGCCACAATCAGGATCTTACTACACATAATTTGCATACCTTGATTACTGCTATTCTTTTTTTAAAATTTATTTTATTTATTTGAAAGAGTTACAGAGAGACGTAGACACACACACACACACAGAGTGAGAGAGATATCTTTCATGTGCTACAATAGCCAGAGCTGCGCCGATCCGAAGCCAGAAGCCAGGAGCTTCTTCCAGGTCTCCCACGTGGGTGCAGGGGCCCAAGGACTTGGGCCATCCTCCGCTGCTTTCCCAGGCACATTAGCAGGGAGCTGGATGGGAAGTAGAGCAGCCGGGACTGGAACCGGTGCCCATATGGGATGCCGGCACTGCAGGCTGGGGCTTTAACCTGCTGCTATTCTTTTACTGAATAATATATCTTGAACATTTCTCCATGGCAAAGATCACTCAGAAAGAGTAGTTCTAAACCTGATTTGCATCTCAGATACCTTTCAAAATCCAATAATTACCTCGGACTCCTGCCTCCTTGGGAAAAGTAGTCACAGTTAATGAACTACTCGGGTGTCCATACTAGTGCTGGGGTTCACAGGCACTCTAAGCCCATCCCTGACCCTAGGTTAAGAAGCTTTACCCTAAAACATGATTTTAATAATTGCATGGGATTCTCATGTGTAAGCTGAGTTGCCGTTGGGAGCGTTTGGATTACTTACCATTCTTTCTGTTTTAAGAGGACTTTAGAGTAACACCTGTCGGTGAATTTGCACAGCTCTCTGATAACTGTCTTAGGATGAAGGCCTGTTGGAGGAATCGCTGGGTCAAGAGCATCCCTGCTTCGAATGGTTTCAGACTTAGCCCCGATCATTATCTGATTCTAGCCTGTGAGTGAGTGTCTCTAAGCGCAGTCCTGCTATTCGGCCTTCTAATCCGCCTCTGCTTCCTTCTCCATTGACACAGCTCCAACCAGGAGATCCAGACCTACGCCATTGCCCTGATTAACGCCCTCTTCCTGAAGGCTCCCGAGGACAAGCGACAGGTCTGTGGCTGCCTTTGCAAACTTCCCACCTGGGCTCCTTGTGAGAACTCTCACCCCACTCTCCCCAAAGTTCCCCCCAGCCCGCCGTGGTCAGAGTCCAGCAGGGCGGTTTTGTCGAGGAAGACCTGGGGGCAGGGTGGGGAGGGGGTAGCCAGGCCTTCCCTCTGCAGGACCAGGGAGCAAATACTTCCTGCTTCACGAGCCATAGGGTCTGTTTGGCCACGACTCCACTTTACCATTGAAGCCAAAACCAGGTGGCGACGATAGGCGAGTGAACGGCACAGCTGTCTTCCTGTAAAACCTCATTTACATGAGCAGCTGATGGGCCAGCGTGGCCGTCGTTGCTGGCTCCTGATCCGGAGGATCGAGAGATCAGCAGTAAGGAAGAGGAGCCCCCGGGCATCGCTGTTGAGGCCAGTGAGTCCAACACCGGGCGTGACGATTAGCCATGTGGTGTTAAACACACCGCCCCGCCCCGCCCCGCCCCGCCCCACCTCGCCTCAGTTTCCTCCCTGTGACGCGGGAGTGCCCTCTGCCCTGATTACAAATGAAGAAACCAGGAGCAGCCAGGTGGTGGAGCAAACTCTGACCCGCGAGTGCTGGGGCCTGGGACGGAGCCCCTCTCCTGCCACGGGCTGTAGTGCCGTTAGCCTCTGTGCGCCCCAGTTTCTCCTTTGAAAGGAAGGGGCCAGGTGAAATGATCCTTGAAGGGCCCTTCCGACACTAGCATTTCCGTGTCTCTGATAGAAGCGCAAGTGCGACACAAAAGTCGAACGTTTCTACTCTGTCCATACCATGGGCGCAGTAAGATGGAATCCCAGCGGGGCCTTGCGCCCAGCTCTTGAGATTCGAGGGGGAGGACCTGTACCATCTGTGGTTCTGTCTGTCCTCGTCTTTTTTGGATGGCTTGGCTCCGTTAACCTCTTCCTCCCCGGTCCTCGTCTGAACGTAAGCCGAAAGCTCATTCCGTCTGCTTCTCTCTGTGCCTTTTGCTTTCTGCCGGCAGGACAAGCACCTTAATCCTCTAGACCTGCCTGTCACTGTAAGTAGCCCCGCTGTGTGGAAAGGTGGGAAGGTCAGAGCTGGGCCGGTCTCCGTGTCAGGGAGAGGTGGCGCGCTGGCAGGACGCTCAGCACGAGTGAGGCTGGAGTCCCAGGAAGGATCAGCAGGTGCCTGCCCCAGGGACGGGGACCCAGTCTCCCCTCTGCCGCTTGCCTTTGCGCGGGGTCTCTGGTTCAACCAGGGAAGGTCAGAGTCAGTAACAGCCTGTGGCTTCCATCTAGACGACGCGGCAGCATCGCCTTCCTGCTTGTGCTAGCGCAGGACTCAAGGTAGATCCGTGCCCCTTCTGGACTCCGAGTAGACGGCAGGGCTGTGACAGGGTTCGGCAGTTGACAGAAGGGAGTGCGGATGCTCCTCCCTGGGCTAGAGGACGCTCTGGAGAGGCTGCGAGAGAGGGCGCGCGCTGCCCCCAGCACTGCGAGAGGCTTTGGTCTACGACTTTTATATCCCAGCTCTAGACCGCTGTCAGCTACCCACTCGGTGAGCTTCATGTCCGCTGACCCCCTGCGGTTACCAAAGACGCTTCTAGGCTTCCTTCCTCCTTTGCCAGCCGGGCCGTGCGCAGAGGATGCGAAGTGAAATCTGCTGTTGCTGGCAGCCTCGGCCATGTGGGATGTGTCTGGGAAGCCAGAGTGAGGGCGGCCTGCGAGCCCTGGGAGAGATGGCAGAGCTCACAGATACGGCTCCGCGGGAGGGTGACAGCTCCCCCAGGCCTACTGAGGCAGAATTATCTCTGCGGTGGAGTGAAGGCAGCAGTTGGAATGGGAAGTCATGCTAATTAACATTAGTGAGAAGCGATGGCTGACATTGGAGGGAGGAGACAGAATTATGAAAAGCTGTCAGAAAAATTAAAAGCATTGTAATCCAGGACCGTTTTGTTTAGAGGGAAATAGCTTCGCATCTCCACAGCTCCTCGGGGTGTTCTAGCGACACAACACAGAATAATAACCGATGTTCTTTCTGATGAAGCCAAGGCCTTGGCAGTGATTAAATTATAATCATTGTAGACTCTTCAGAAATAAATGTATATGATGGATTTTTTTTCCTCACTCACTTATAATGTATTTTTTAAGATTTGCATAAGAATGGTCAAAATAATGATTCCAAGAGAACCCTCCCAGCTTTGTTCCTGAGAAGACTGACTTATCGCGGGGCACTTTATTTCCTGGGTGTGCTAAATAAATAAAACACGTAGCTGTCAAAATCTGAGCCAAATAAAATAAAAAAGATCATCTCTTATGAAAATTTGCCCAAAAGTACTCGACACGTTGCTCTTCTGACCAGTCAGAATCCCGGGTCCATTTGCTCTGGGGCAGCCGTGCCCAGCCCTCTCTGCTGGAGGCCAGAGGGGGTACTGGGCCAAGCCCTTTCCTCCCCTGCAGCTTCGGGAGAGCCCCTCCCCGCCCTGGCAGGGGGTCCGCCTGGAACACTGCATGTGGCTTGGCAACCGTCATCTGCTGTGTGCCCCACGCGCGTGCAGTGTCCACGCCTGGCATCTTTGTTCCACGGTGTCTCGGCATCTTTGTCCCACGATGTCTCGTCCTTGAGCAGTCTGTGTCCCTCTTTGAAGACGAGGCAGCGAGTGTGCCACTGGGAAGGGGACTCTACTTGAGGACATTTGCAGAGGGCGGGGAGTTTTCAGAGGAGATGCCCCAGAGCTCGGCTCGGCCTGCCTCTCCGTAGGACTCCCAGGTGCGTGTCTGCCACCCTGCCTCACCCTCGCTCATTCTTCTCCCTAGGACATGGCCAACGCCTTCGCACAGAAGCACCTTCGGTCCATAATCCTGAATGTGAGTGCCTGGAACACAGTGTATTTGGTTACGTTTGTGGCAGTAAATACTCAGCATAGGTAATGTGCTATTGAATTACTACTGCGTGGGGAGGGCGTGCAGAGCAAACTTAGGACAGGTACCAAACCTTCTTAAACTGGAAACCTTCTTCTAGTACTCCTCCGTGAGCCGAGCTGAGCCTAGGACACCATTGCACCCGGGCTCGCAGAGCCTCCGGGAGGGGCTCCAGCCAGCTAGACTGCTTGTTCACCTGCGGCCCCAGAGGGAACACGTGGGAATAGATACAGCAAAGGAATGGAATTCATCCGCTAACCCTGACCAGAGAGAAATAAGCAAGTCCTTCTGGCCCAGCGGGACAGACAGTGGCCGTGGCAAGGTGTTGGCAGGGCTTAGTAGAGGTGTAGAGTGTAGGAGGGACAGAGCAGGGCCCTGCGGGAGTGGCTGTCAGGAAGCCCTCAGGTGAGCCTAGGAGGATCAGGGCAGACCAGCTGGGGTAGGGGTTCCAGCCGGAAGCCACCTGGAACCCAGCAGCGAATGGAGTTGGGGAGCGTGGGCCAAGGAGCCTTCGTCATTCCTAAGGACAACTGAGGGCCTGGAGTCAGGTTGGAGAAGTCACCAACGGTCAGCTTAGGAGGAGCGCACCGAAGGACTTGTGTGTGTGATGAGACTGTCCGAGGAAAGAAAGCAGAATAGAGTCGGGGGCCAGGGTCTGGAAAGAGGTCTGAGTCCCTGTAGCCCCGAGGGCTGAGGGAAGGGGGCTGGGGGCTGGGGCTGAGAGCCAAGGGTCTGGATAAAAAGAAGACAGTGACAGCAGTTGTCAAAGACAAGAACAGAGACACAGTGAGGGGAGTGAAATGCAAGCTCAGGAGCCGTGTCGAGGGCTCAGGAATGCAGCAGCTGGGCCTGGAAGCCCACCCGCCCCTGCTGTGCCACTGGCCAGCCTTTGATCCCGAGCAGGTCACATCACTGCCCTGGGCTTCCATGTGCTTCTCTGGTTGTGAGGACTAGAGCAGCTGGTGCGTGCACAGCGCTTAGCGGGTGCCTGGCGCTTGGCTAGCACCCTGCCTCCTCCCGCCTGATCAGGTGCACAGGTGAGAGAATTCGGGAGTGAGCTCTGCGCGTCTGCAGACTTGAGTCGTCTGCCAGACTGCACCTCGAGGAACTGGCTCCTCCCTGCTGGCTGCGGCCCTGGTCACCGCCCAGCAGGAGCCCCTGCCCCAGCGATCCTAGCCTGCTGCCTCTGGTGACGGCACGCGCAGGTGGCCAGCACTGCTGAGCAGCCGTCCTGGACACCACCCCTGCATGTGGGGGTGAGGGTGGCCTTCTGGCGGAAGTATAGTCAGCTTGATTCTCACATGTACCTTATGGGCTCAGAAATCCAGCTCACTTCCGGATCAAGCCTTGTGAACAAGCCAGGATCCAACTGTAGAGGAGAAGTCAGTGTCGGGACTCGGGCTCGGGCGTTCTGCAGGGAGATCGTCCCTGCCCGCTCACTGACGTACAGGGGTGTGGCTGCAGGGACCTGGCAGCGGAGTAAGACTCCCCAGGGAACCTCTGAAACTGCTCCTCGGGATGGAGCCGTGCCGCGAGCCAGAGCTGCCCAGAGTGATTGACTTCCTCCCCACCACGGTGCCTGCTAAGGGAGGGATTGAAGTGAACGCAGACCGAGAGCGCACGAACCTTCCTCTCTTCACAGTGTCTTATAAATCATGGAGAGGAGTGAGGAGGCAGGAAGGAGAGACAGGTAGGAAGAAATCAGGGCAGAGAGAGGAAACAGTAGGGAAGAAAAGGCTTAGAGAGGCAAAGGAAGAGAGGAGGCTAGCACTGGGGGCAGGAGGAGGCCCCGGGCTCTGGGAGGGATGGGGAGGAAGGTGCAGGGGGAGGAGGCACAGAGCCCTCAAGCAGGAGAAAGTAAGCTGGGGGAGTGGGGGGAGTGGGGGGAGTGGACGGGGACGTTGGGACTGAGTCTTGTGCTGCAGAGCGAGAAAGCGAGCATGGCGCATCTCGGAGAGAGAGCCTGGTCCTGAGGCCGGGGCGGGGGAGGGGGCAGGGATCAACTATCAACTAAAGTGGGCTCACGGAAGCCCCGTGCAGCTGCTGAGCACCTAGAATAAGCCCAGTGTGGCCGGGGAGCCACATGTGTGATTATAGCACTAGTTTACTTTTTTAATAATTTTAAGAGTTATTTAGGCTGGTGCCGCGGCTCAATAGGCTTATCCTCTGCCTTGTGGCGCCGGCACACCGGGTTCTAGTCCCGGTCGGGGCACCAGATTCTGTCCTGGTTGCCCCTCTTCCAGGCCAGCTCTCTGCTGTGGCCCGGGAAGGCAGCGGAGGATGGCCCAAGTGCTTGGGCCCTGCACCCCATGGGAGACCAGGAGAAGCCCCTGGCTCCTGGCTTCGGATCAGTGCGGTGCGCCGGCCATGGCAGCCATTGGAGGGTGAACCAACGGCAAAGGAAGACCTTTCTCTCTGTCTCTCTCACTGTCCACTCTGTCTGTCCAAAAAAAAAAAAAAAAAAAGTTATTTAAAGGCAGAGTTGGAGAGAGATCTTCCATCTGCTAGTTCACTCCCCAAATTGCTGTTAACAGCCAGGGGTAGGCCAGCCGAAACCAGGAACCAAGAACTTCCTCTGGGTCTCCCACATGGTGCAGGGGCCCAAGCACTCGGGCCATCTGCTGCTGCTTTCCCAGGTGCATTAGCAGGGAGCTGGATCGGAAGTGGAGCAGCCCCGCTATGCCACAACGCCAGCCCCTCTAGTTCCACTCGCCCATATGTGAGTGGTGGCGACTGTGGTGGGCCGCACAGCATAGAAAGGAGACTACAGAGCGGGGAGAGAACTCTGGCGTCACACCACGAGGGAAGAGGTCTGGCAGCACTGTCCCCTGCACATGTGACAAAGCCACATGGGTAATGTTAAACATTCTAGTAGCGACTTTAAAAAGAGGAATAGGAAAAATGAAGTTTAAAAATTATTTAATCCAGGCTACCCCAAACATCGCTTCAATCTGTGCTAAGGGAAAAACACCACTAAGGAGGTACTTCACGCTTCCTCCTAAGCCTTGGAGGTCTGGGGTCTGTTTTACAGCACATCTTGCTGTGGACGAGCCACACTTCCGGTGTTCAACAGCTCCATGCACCTATAGCTGCCACGTTGGGCTGCACACATCTAAAGCAATGGATCAGAACCAGAACAAGCTCTGAGAGTCGACCTGAAGTTAGAGGGAGCTTGAAAGACACTGGTCCAAGGTTGCAGAGCCGGGAGCAGTGCTGTCGGTAGACCTTCTGTGCCAGGGGAAGTGCGCCACGCCTCCACTGCCCCGTACCGTGGCCACCTGCCACAGGTGCCTGCCAGGTACTGAAAGGCTGGCTGGTGCAACCGAGGAGCTAAACGTGTAACTTCAACTGGCTTTCACTGGTTTAACTGCAAATGACCACATGTAACTACTGGTAGCCGCATCAGCCCACACAGCCCTGGAGACATAGAACTGCCCAGTAGAGGGCATAGCCGTGGCCTGCGGGGAAGTGAAGGGACAGAATTCAAGACAGAGGGGGACCCAGAGCACGGGAGCAAGAAGGAAAGAGCAGGGGTGAGAACACAGTGCAGTGGCGATCGACTGGGACAGACAGCGGGGGAGGTAGCGTGCGGGAGAAGGACACGCAAGGGCACAGCTGAGAAGACACGAGGCCGAAAGTGGGGGGAGGGCAGCGGAAGCACAGAGCGGGGTGGGGGGAGGGAGCTGGAGAGTAGGGGGTGGGGGAGCAGGGACAACACGGGGTGACGGGAGTATGGGGGCTGCATCGTGGAGTTCCACCTCCTCCTCTGTGTGGGTGTCTCAGGAGCACTGAAAGGAAACGACCTTTTCTGAGGGCTCCCTGGCTGGTGAAGCTATGGAAACATTCCGTTTTTCTACGGGGAAAATGAGCATCCGGGCTTGCTATCCACTGGACTGAGTGGCCCTGGGAGGTGCCTGATTGACAGGGCCTAGCCTCCTCCGTGTGGGGAGGCTAGGGTGGGCTGTGGTCCCGGCCCTGGGAGTGCGGAGGAAGGGCCTGCAGTGACTCACGTCTGCCTGAATGCAGCTCATTCATCGCGCAGCCCCCTATGGAACACGGAGTCCCCAAGTCCCCGAGGGTGGGAGGAAGCGCTGTTCCGGCCGGCGGCAAGGGCGTGCCTCCTTAGTGAACCAGGCGGCCCATTCAGTCCCTTGCTCCCGCCTTCGCTTTTTCTAGCATGTGATCCGCGGGAACCGCCCAATCAAAACAGAGATGGCCCATCAGCTCTATGTCCTTCAAGTCCTGACCTTTAACCTCCTGGAAGAAAGGATGATGACCAAGATGGACCCCAATGACCAGGTAGGTGCTCAGAGGGGCGCTGCCCTCCTGGCTTAAATCCTATGCTGCGTGTCATGGCTGTGCTGCCCCGCGCCCTGCTCTGTGGGCCAGGCACTGGGCGTGGTCTTTGCAGAACTGGTTTGCATCTTCCCTGGAAACTCTAGCATGAGCTGTGCCTGCTGGCAACTTCCTGTGGGCCGTGCCCATTTCTGTTGTGCGGCAGTAGAGGTGATGCCTCCTAAGAGACTGGCTGGGGCCAGAGGTTGGTCCAGCAGAGCCTGGCCCTGACCAGGCTTTCTCTCCTCGCTTCCCTCACCTGGCTGACTCACCTCTGCTGTCTGTCCCACCTCCCAGGCTCAAAGAGACATTATATTTGAACTGAGGAGGATCGCATTTGATGCGGACTCTGATCCTAGCAACGTCCCTGGGAGTGGGACTGAAAAACGCAAAGCCATGTACACCAAGGACTACAAAATGCTCGGATTTACTGTAAGTACTCAAAACATGGATGATGGTAGGCCTTCTCCCCGGACAGGAGGTTGGAGGCCCAGCCAAATAGGGCCCCGAGGACCTCTTCATGATGGCTTCCCTGGAACGGGTGGCAGCGGGAAGCTGGCAGGGCCCTGATGCTTGGTTTGCTTTGTGGAGGCGCCTTTGCAGGTGCACTGTTTGGCCCCATGAAACGAACCTACCTGTAGGAGGACCCAGGAGGCCGGCCAGGGTGGGGAGGGGATCTTGGCGCCCAAGCTGCTCAGTTCTTGGCAGAGCTACAGTGGATATTTGTGATAGATGATAGGTGAAGATGGGGTTAATTTACTTAAGTATGTTTCGTACATACGGCATATACAGCGCTGGGAGCACAAGTGAGGCCGCCACAGTCCAGCGCCCCAGGGCTCGCGGTTCTGAAGTAGAGGTGGGTGTGTAAAAAGATCCCAGACAGGAGAATCAGGTGCCGGTGGCACAGGGAGCAGGGCGATGGGGCTTCCGCTCGGTTCATGCCGCACACAGCAGGGCATCACATCGCAGACCAAACCTTTCCCTCTCCAGAACCACATCAACCCAGCCCTAGACTTCACCCAGACTCCTCCGGGGATGCTGGCCTTGGACAACATGCTGTACTTGGCAAAAGTCCACCAGGATACCTACATCCGGGTAAAGGCGGGGCCTTCCCTCCTGCTCCTGGAGCCGCGTCTCTTGCCTTCCCCTCTCCCCGCCCTAACCCTCCCATTCCTCTCCCCCCACAGATTGTCTTGGAGAACAGCAGCCGAGAAGACAAACACGAGTGCCCCTTTGGCCGCAGTGCCATCGAGCTCACGAAAATGCTCTGTGAGATCCTCCAGGTTGGGGAGCTCCGTAAGTCCCTGCGGTCGAGAGCCCGGTGACCCCGAGATCATAAGCGGATGTCAGTAGGACTGACAGCCTCGGGGTGGGGGTGGGGGTTGTTTTCAGTTGTTCCTAATTACTGCATGAAATGATGGACCCTGGTCTGATATCCGGGAGTCATAGGTGTTGCTCTGGTTTGAGCCTCGTTCAAGAGCTACCCCACAGCCTCGTGTGAGGCCAACTGAGTCTGCAACAGGGCAAACCCTGGAGCAGATGGCCGAGGAAGTGGAGAAAGGCCCGTCCCATGCCCTCGTTAGCCACAGTCCTCGGGACTCGGGTGGAGAAGGCAGTTCCTGGACAGGAGCTCCGGGCCCACGGCGGGCCCTTCATGCTTCCCGTTTCTCCACCTGCACAGCAAATGAAGGGCGCAACGACTACCACCCCATGTTCTTCACCCACGACCGAGCGTTTGAAGAGCTCTTCGGCATCTGCATCCAGCTACTGAACAAGACCTGGAAGGAGATGAGGGCGACAGCGGAGGACTTCAACAAGGTCAGTGTCACAGCGGCTCTGGGGCGCACAGAGGGAAGCTGTCACACGGCAGCCTCTGACCACTGGCCACTGCCGGGGGACCCCACAGCTGGAAAACCAGCTGACCTGCGGCGCTGAGTCAGACAGCTGGGGTGTCGGAGGGCCCCAGGCACAGCTCATCGTGGCTTCCTCTGTGACCCTGAGCAAGTGTCTTTCCCATGGTGCCCCGGGCCTTCATTTGCTCCAGGAAGCCAGCACTTTCTCCTGCCCCTGTGAGGGCACAGCCAGAACAGCTGGCTGGAACAGCTGGCGCTTCCCAGGCACCTGCTGTGTGCAGGCACTGCTGTGGTTTTGTGAACTGGAGGAGTGAGGAGAGGCAAGAGCGGACTGACGTGGTGTGCACGTCCCGGGTTCTCAGGAGATGGCCACCCCTCAGGGCCTTCTGGGGACCCCACTCCAGTGGAGCGTTGTGTGGGGGCCCCCAAAGCTGAGCCCCTCAGAGCTGAGTGTTGAAGGTGGTCCTCCCATCGTAACCCATCTGGGAAGCAGGAAGAGGAGAGGGTCAGCCGACCGCATCGCTTCTGTGTGGTCCTCTAGTCTCCCCTCTTCTTGTGCATCTGCCCCCCACTAGTGAGGCTGCACTGCAGGGCTGTGCGGGGTCCTGCTTGTTGCTCTGATGGGCGCCGATTGAGAGGAACAGACACGTGTTCCAGCACGCGGTGCGCCACGTGCCGTGCTCTCCGTGCACCGGCGTCTCGCGCTGCAGGAGACGCCACTTCCTTCCCTTGACTTTAAACACAAGTAGATGGAAGCCCGAGGATGTCGAGCGAGTTGCTCCATCAACAGATGAGGGGACAGAATCTGCGCCTTTTCTCTCTGACTCCAGCCCCGGGCTCCTTCCCTCTGACTATTTGAAATGTGCGAGAACTAAGCCATGTGTCGCCATCAGTCACCTGCCCGGGTAACCTAAGAAGGTGTGCACGCTCTCTCGCCCAGCCCCGGGTCTGTAGTGGCTGCTCTGCTCAGACCCCGGCCCGGGAGAGTGCACAGGTGCACCACAGCTGGCGGTCCTCTCCCCACGGTGGCGGCGGGAATCAGCAGTCCTCTCCCCCGCAGGTCATGCAGGTGGTCCGAGAGCAAATCACCCGAGCTTTGCCGTCCAAGCCCAACTCCCTGGATCAGTTCAAGAGCAAACTGCGCAGCCTGAGCTACTCAGAGATCCTGCGACTGCGCCAGTCGGAGAGGATGAGTCAGGATGACTTCCAGTCCCCGCCCATCGTGTAAGTACGGCCCCGCCGGCCCCGCCGGCCCCCAACAACCACCACCGTCGCCGGGCCCTTGGCTTACTCGCTGTGTGTCTGCCCCAGGGAGCTGAGGGAGAAGATCCAGCCCGAGATCCTGGAGCTGATCAAGCAGCAGCGCCTGAACCGCCTCTGTGAGGGCAGCAGCTTCCGCAAGATTGGGAATCGCCGGAGACAAGGTGGGAGGCGTTCCCGCGGGCAGCAGGCAGCCCACACGCTGCCCTTTGGCGGCCCGGGCCTTTCCCGGCACCGTCCTTGACCTGTTTGGCTTCCCCTGTGTTCCAGAGCGCTTCTGGTACTGCCGCCTGGCCCTGAACCACAAGGTCCTGCACTATGGCGACTTGGACGACAACCCTCAGGGGGAGGTGACGTTCGAATCCCTGCAGGAGAAAAGTAGGTTCTCGCTCTGTCGATGCGTCGTGGTAGCTGGGCCCATCAGGAGACCTGCGTGCTGGTGCTGGCCGTGTCAAGCTGCTTCCCTGGCCTTCGGGCCCTCACTGCCCCAGACCTGTTTCCCTCTCTCAGAGGCCGTCTCTGCCTGGCCTGCCTCACCGGGCTGTGTGGAGAATGCATGCGATCAGCCGTGGGCACGCGTGTGCGGATCATGACCAAGTTGAAAGGCAGTAGTTAAGAGCAAAATCTCCAAAGCCGCATCCTGGATTCAGATCCTGGCCTTTTCCCTGCTGGGGAATTCTGCCCCCTTCCTTGGTTTCTTCTCCTGTAGAACAGGAGTAATAGCCTCACTTCCCTCCGAAGGGGACAGCGTGAGTAATACATGCAGAATGGCCCCCAGGGCGGCTGGCAAGCAGGTGCCACTGTCAGCTTTCTTATGGGGAGGGGGAGAGGAAGGGAGGGGTGTCCAAGGCCCCGTACCCTGGGGAGATGAATCCAGGAGCCCCGAAGTGACCCCTGGAGAGCTTTGACACAGCTTCGCCAGGCCCTGGTCTATGGGAAATGACCGCCGAGGAGGGAGCCGTCCAAGGCCACCCTCCCGCCCACCCCCCCGAGCGAGTGTGGCCTTTGAGGCTGGGGACTGCGCTTCCTGGGCACTCTGCCCAGGCTTCCCTGCCAGCACCGACTCCAGCACAGGCCTCCAGAGGCTAATGCCACCCTCTGTCAGTTCCTGTTGCAGACATTAAGGCCATCGTCACTGGGAAAGACTGTCCCCACATGAAAGAGAAAAGTGCTCTGAAACAGAACAAGGTGAGAGGGGGCCGTCCCATCGGAGGGTGAGCTCTGGCCGGGAGAGGGCGGTCTGACGGGGCACGGCTGCTTGAGCTGGGCGCTCCCTCCATTGAAATTCTTCCCGAACGTGTTGTGTCCTTAAGGAGAACTTGGGACGTACGTAAGACTAGGTGGAACCCCGGATGTGGATCACGTGGCCTCGCAGCCAGGCAGAGCCTGCCATCCACTGTTCCTCTCCCTTAGTGCTTTGAAGAAAACCCCAAGAATTAAATCATTTTATCTGCAAATATTTAGTATAGATCTTTTTTTCCCCTAAAGATTTATTTATTATTTACTTGAAAGTCAGAGTTACACAGAGAGAGAAGGAGAGGAAGAGAGAGAGAGAGACTGAGAGAGAGGTCCTCTATCCGCTGGTTCACTCCCCAGAAGCCTGCAACAGCCAGAGCTGTGCCAGTCTGAAGCCCGGAGCCAGGAGATTTCTCCATGTCTCCCACGTGGGTGCAGGGAGAAGGACTTGGGCCATCTTCTACTGCTTTCCCAGGTGCATTAGCAGGGAGCTGGATCAGAAGCGGAGCAGCCAGATTTCGGACTGGTGCCCATATGGGATGCTGGCACCACAGGCCGCGGGTTTACCCGCTACACCACAGCGCCAGCTCCCAGTATAGATCTTTAAAACATAGGGAGTCTTTGCACATACCCACAATCCCATTATCATACCTAACAGGAAATAAAAATGTAATTTAATTTCAAATATTTCATCAATGTTTGAATTTCTACCATTTGTCTCATAAAGGTTATAAGGTACCTATTTATGTGTGTAACACACACAGACACACACACACACCTACTCTTGTTCAAATCATGATCCAAACAAGGCTGCTGTGATAATTAGTCTTTCACATTTCTTAATTTGGATGCTCTCTTCCGTCTTTTCCATTCTTTGCTTTGCAGTTTGGTGGCAAAAATGCCAGTTGCTTGTCTGATAGTTTTCCAGGGATTTCGCGAGTCATTTCCCCGTGACACAGTTTAAGCTGTCCGCCTGTGCCAGCTCTGTGCGTTGGTGGTGGCATCCAGAGGCCAGCCCAGTGCCGGCGGGACCCTGTCACAGCACAGTGCCTGCCGTCTCCTCCGACAGCCGCAGACGGGCGGTGCTGGCTGCTTCATCCCAGGAGTAAATTCAGCTTCGCAAATGAGCAATAGTCGTGCGGTCATCCCTTTTCACTTAAGAGCCGAACTATTCTGATTCGGGAAGCTTGCCCTTGTGCCCTGCTGGTAGGAAAGGGGGACAGACGTGTGCTGCTGCTTGTGTGGACCGCTTTGGAACAGCGAGTGAATCCCCTGCTATCTTCCGGCGGTGGCCAAGTCTGTGTGTATGCTTTTTGCTTTTTAGTATTTTTATGAACTAAACCGAGCAAATTTGCCTCAGCCCATTGCAGTTGTTTCCTGGTGCTCACGTTGTCCTTGTCTGCCCGTTGCTCTGCTGTGACTGTTTCAGCTGTTCAGAATCCCCCACGCTAATCACAGCACGACAGAGGACGTCGCTGTCGTGGCCAGGAAGCATAAAAACCATAGGCTAGGCCGTCGTGGGCTCTGACATTCAAGAGTGCGAGTGCGGAGAACGAACTTTCTCCCATCTTCACACACCACATCTTAGGAGCGGCTCCACTCCAGCCGCACCTGTGCGTGTGCCGGGGGGGGGGGGGGGGGGGTTCGAAGGTTCACCGCGCACCTGAATCCTCCCATTTGGTGATGCTGCCCGATTGCTAGGACTCTGGCCACGGTCTTGGTGTGCACAGCCCAGGCCGTCCCACTGCGCCAAGGAACTGAACCCCTTTCTCCTGCAGGAGGTGTTGGAATTGGCCTTCTCCATCCTGTATGACCCTGATGAGACCTTGAACTTCATCGCACCTAATAAATACGAGGTGAGCAGTGTGACGCTGCGCTGGGTAGGGAGCCCTCACCGTGACTGTGCAGCTGGGTAGCCAAGGCCATTGGACGCCAGGGCCTGCTGTGCTGTGGGCCGGGGCTCGGCACGACTCCCGCAGCGGCTGCAGGTCGCCTCCGGGCAGGCAGGGTCAGCTGGGGACGGCTGCCCTGCCTGAGGGAGGGAGACTCCCCCCTTTCAGTTCCTCTGTGGCCCCCCGCCCAAGTGACCTCGACGGAGTCCGTCTCCTCGGGGCTCCCACCCACACGCTGTAGCGAGTCCAGCATGGGCTGTGAGCTGGATGGAGCTCTTCTGACTTAGGGTCCCCTGGGCTCCAGGTCCTGGTGAGCTCCGGAGCCGCCAGCTGGGACCAGAGCGGGGCTCTGCAAGAGGGGACACTGGGGTGGGGCCTGAGCGCCGGGGTTTGGTTGGGAGGAGATGAACAGCAGGTGGGGGAGCAGGTGAGCAAAGGCCTGGGGGAGGGAACAACACGGGGGGGGGGGGGGCAGAGGCGCTCGGAGTCCAGGAGGTAGGGGTTCAGGGGATGGGGGCTGGGCAGGCAAGAGGCGCTCTGTCACCCTGAGACCCTCTGGTCCCATCTTAAACAGTTTTTGTTTACACATTTAATGACTAGGTTGCTTTTAATTTGCTATTTCTGGAACAGAATTAGGATCCTACAGGGATTCCTGCGTGTGTCCCTTTTTTTCACCCAGTGCGTGTTTCCCCTCCCATTCCTAATTCTAGGGGGAGTTTCGGGGAGGTGACGGCCCACTGCTTAGGTCTCACTTTGCCATGTTTGATAAAAACCAAAAGGTCTCTTGGGAAAGTGGTTTATCACTGCCGTTACCACGTCTGCCCATACCGAACGCTGCCGGGGCACTGCCCGAGTCCCGGCAGCAGAGGGGCCTCGGCAGGAGCTCCTGCTGCCCCGGGGCCAGCAGGTGACATTTCGCAACTTGCTCCCCACAGTACTGCATCTGGATCGACGGCCTCAGTGCCCTCCTGGGAAAGGACATGTCCAGTGAGCTGACCAAGAGCGACCTGGACACACTGCTGAGCATGGAGATGAAGCTGCGGCTGCTGGACCTGGAGAATATTCAGATCCCCGAGGCGCCCCCGCCCGTGCCCAAGGAGCCCAGCAGCTACGACTTCGTCTATCACTACGGCTGAGCCCGGAGCCGGGGAGCGCAGGACCCAGGCTGGGGGCCCGGGAGCCGCACTCCCAGCCTGCCGCCTTGTCTCTCGCTTGTACAGAATCTGTAGCGATCGTGGTGGCCGGTAAATGCCAGCCGCTCCTCAACCCCACGCGGGCCACCCAGCACTTCCTCGTGGCCCCTGTCCACGGAGAGTCCTGAAGGCGGGGCGTTCTGCCCTCCCCGCAGCCATGAAGCCTGGGAATGGGCCACGAGGAACGAGCAGCAGATGCCCTTGCCTGCCAGCCCGAGAAACCGAGTGTGCAACTGGACTTCACGACAGCGGGTCCCCCTCCCGCCGTCAGCCTGCTGCCCGGCTGGCGGGGTCCCCTGTGAGTAGGAGCTGGCCCAGGAAGGGCTGCGTGCAGGGGACAGATGTGCTGGGCGTGCAGAGCCTGGCAGGGCCACCCGTGGGCAACTGTGCCCGTGTCTCAGCTCCAGTACAGGCCGCGGGCCTCTGCTTTGTCTTCTCCATGAGGGCTTGCCCCAGCTCATCCGGTGCCAAGATGCTGCTGCCTCCTCTGAGGGCTGGCTCAAACACCTCTGGTCTCGAGCCACCAGGTCCCTCCTGCCCAAACAGGCGGAAACGCGTCCCTACACGGTCTCCTCCGGGCCGGTCAGAGCCCCCAAGGCCGAGTCCGGCCCTCTTAGCCTGCGGGACGGCTCCAGAGAAAGCCCCTCGGAGGCCTGGCCTGGACTGTGGTAAGGCCACACCGCGTCCCCATGTTTCTCTCTTTGCCATCCTCAGGAGAAATCTCCCACTGACCTGAACTGTGCCCCTCCCAACTGTGCCCCCCCCCCCCCCAGTTTGCTTTCCTCTGTGCTTCTAATCCCCAGGAGATTTGCCATCCCCGCCTCCCCATGGGTTCCGCCATCGGCCATGACTTCAGGGAGCTGGCTGGAGCCGGCTGAGGCCACAGCTTGCCAGCGGGGCCTCCCTGGTGCTCAGCACTCGTAACCACGCGCGTAGCCTCTCCTGTCGGTGAACACGGTGGCACTCAGCATCGGTAGCTGGCGTGGTGGGTACTGCCCAGTGAAGACTGGACTACGTGTTCTCTCTCTAGGCCATACTTATACAGCCGTGTATATATATTTATACAGTATCAGCCTGTCCTGATGGAATGCTGGGGTGGGGGGGAGAAAACTGAGGAACAAAAGTGCCACTTCCAGCAGTGAGCAGTGAGCAATCCAGCTTCCTGTCGGTAACGGTGTTTTCAATAAATACTCTTTCCTGTACAGACTGTGGCCCCCGGGACTCCCTGCCCCAGGCTGGGGAGTCACCTCGGCAGGCAGGCAGGTAGGCAGGCAGGCCGGCCTTCATATCGGGGAGCCTGGGAGCCCGGAGAGCTCCCCCAGACAGCCCTCAGCCACCCTCCCAGAGCCGCCGCCGCCGCCTCTCACCCACCCTGCCCTCACCACGCACACGCACACAGCCTGGGGATGGGGGCTCACAGACTTGCACAGGATTCTCTGCTCAGCCCTGCCAGGCGCAGCAGGCGGCACACTGCGCCCCCGTGAACACGCCCGCCTCCTCTCCCAGCCAGGGAACAGCGCGAGTACTTGTGCCCCACAAAGACGACACGGTCTTCACCCTGTGTGTGCTGGACCCAGGCCCCGCCTTCCAGCTGGTGTTTTAGGCCGTTGCTCCAGACCTCGTCCTTGGGAGCTGGGAGACTTGAATGACCGCAGTGATGAAAATAGATGTTTTCTCCTGCGTCTGAGGGAAGGGGGTGAGGACAAGCTCTTTCAAAAGGCATAGAATGTGCACGCAGTACAGGCCTTGGGGACTGAAGAGAGCCAAGACCTTGGGCAGCGATGGGGACCATTGTAGGTGCTTGGTAAGCACTGAATGAACTAACGCCTCCTGATGCCAGCTGGCGGCGGCGACAGCAGCAGTTTGCACAAAGCACTGCTTACACTCTGGCCTGGAGCCGTCTGTTCAGAGGGGCTGGGGAGCCCAGCTGAGTCACTTGCATGGATCCATGTTTGCAGCCAGTCTTGGTGCGGACAGCCCAGGGGGAGAGCAGAGAACAAAAGTGGGCTTCAGCGTGCAGCCCAGTCGGCCCGGCCGAGTGGTTCGCCCTGCGCACAAATACTGCCCCTTTTAATGGATCCTGCAAGAGGAGGAAAAGCTGAATTCCCTAGACTAACATTTTGGGGCCACTGCAGCCTGCCCCTCAGCTCCTCACCCACCGGTGTGAGTGCCTGGGCTCCAGGCAAGGCTGGCTGGAGCCTCCTCGCGCTGGGATGCTCGCCCCCAGCTCCACCTGTTGAAACTGAGATGGAGGCACACAGACAACAGTTCACAAACGTCACTCTCCAGCCGGCTTCAGCTCCCAGAAGGGGAGAGAGAGCTCGGGAGAGACTTAACATCGTAGCTTCCTCCACGGTAGCGCGGCACTTTGGGCATAAGACAAGCAATTCGTTCCATAAAAGGAAATAGGTGACCGTCTGGGGGACGCTTGCTGTGGGCAGGACGCCCAGCTCGGCTGTGGGGATCCAGAGCAAGTCCCAGGCTCACAGGGCTCCGCCCCGGCTCCGCCCAGCCCCGCCCCCCGGCTCCGCCCAGAGCGCCCGGCTCCGCCCCCTCGGCGGCTTCCGGCGGAAGTCGCTTTCCCTCCCCGCCCCGCGCGAAGTGGCGGCGCCTGGCCTCGTACTTCCGGCCGCGGGATCAGGCTGGGAGCGCCCCGAGCCGAGGTAGGTGGGCGCGCGGCGGCAGCCCGGGGGGCGAGGAGGGCCGGGCCGGGGCCCGGGCGGCGCGTTCCTGGCCATGCCCTGCGCGCGGACGTGTAGGGCGCGGCCGAGTTCCTGCCCTTCCCTGAGCCTCAGCTCCCCCGTGCCTGGGGGGCCCGGGGGTCTCCGGCGCCTGCCTGCGAGCCACCTGCCCTGCGCCCGTCCACCTGGCGTTGACCGAGCACCTAGGACGTGCGGGCGCCAGGCCCAGGCCGCATCCCGCCGTGCAGGCGGGGTAGGGTGGGCAGTGACCACGTGAGCAAACAAGACCACGTCAGGCGATGGCAGTGCCACGAGGATGGGGGCGGGGGCCTGGGGAGGTGGGGCCGAGCAGAGGCCTGGGGGACAGCAGGTGCCAAGAACGGACTTTGACGCTTGGCGGACGCGGAGACCACGGTGCGGGCGCGTTGTGGAGGGCAGAGGCCGTCCCTGCTGGCCGTGCCCAGGGGTGGCCCCTGAGGGCGGGGTCTCCTCTCTGCCCTGAAGCCACCCCTGGCTGCCTGGTGCGGTCCAGAGGAGGGAGCTGGGGACCAGCTGGGAGGCCAGTTGCAGGTCAGGAGGTGAAAGCAGTTGGGGCTTGGGCTGAGGCCAGGTGCAGAGAAGCAGAGGGGTCAGGAACTGTTGACGGGGACCGACAGCAGGAGGTGAGAGACAGCAGGAGGTGAGAGACGAGCAGAAGAGCGGAAGCAGGGAGTTAAGAGATCTTAGGCCAGCTTAGGTTCTCACGGTTATTACTTGAAAGGCAGAGATGGAGAGAGAGGTCTTCCATCCACTGGTCCACTCCTCAAATGGCCACAGTGGCCAGGACTGGGCCAGTCTGAAGCCAGGAGCTTCTTCCAGGTCTCCCACACGGGTGCAGGGGCCCAAGGACCTGGGCCATCTTCTACTGCTCTCCCAGGCCACAGCAGAGAGCTGGATCGGAAGTAGAGCAGCCAGGACTGGAACCAGTGCCCATATGGGATGCTGGTGTCACAGGTGGCGACTTAACCCGCCACGCCACAGCGCCGGCCCCAAGGCCCCAAGTTCTCTTGGGTGGAGCTGCCGAGCAGGCAGTTAGATACCCTGGTCTGAAACTTTCAGAAAAAGGACTTATGCAAAGAATGTAGCAGCCGCTGGCAAGTCCACTGGGTGTGGGGAGGAGTTGGGCTGGGCGGAGCATCCAAACGGAGCAACCAGGATCCACCCCTCGGGCACCTCATCGTGCTGGTTGGCTTAAGGGGGAGGTGTCAGCAGAAAAACCCAGAAAGCAGAAGCAAGGCCAGTGAGTGGGTGAGTGGGCCGAGGCATCCAGAAGGCTTCTCCGGGAAGGGAAGGGGTGAGTTGTGTAAGATAGGAGAGACAGGGAGCAGGGTGGGTGGGCGGTGAGGGGGCCGGGCCGGCAGCAGGGGCCTCTGGGGAAGTTTGGCTCTAAGAGACCAGGAAGAGGGGGGGCCCCTACTGTGAGCCGGCATCACGCGTGGTACCTGAGCCCAGTGACTCCCTTCCAGCTCCCATTACGGCTGGAGGTGAGTCCAGAGATCCCATGGCAGGGTCACGCAGAGTGAGTGCCAGGATTCGATCCCAGGTCTCTGACTCCAAAGCCCCCACTTGCAAGCTCTGAGCTGTGGGGCCCGTGTTAAGAGCTTCAGCAGTGCCCTGGCCGGACCCGGATGTGGCCACGGCTCCCAGCTCAGCCCCCTGGGGCTACTGAGGCCGTGTAGGGAGAAGTAAGATGTGAAAAAGCACTTGGACCCTTGTCTTTCCTTACCGTAAAATCAGGGCAGGGGAGACGGGCCCCGCAGTGTAGGCCTGAGGGCGCTGGATGAATGCTGGGTGGTCTCCAGGGGACTTCCAGCTGAGGCCGGGCGTCATGCTTGTGGGTGCTTGTGGGCTAGGAGTGCCGTGGACGTTGAGCTTTTGTTGGCAGGAGGTTACGGGCACTTCCTCCTCCAGGTCTGGGGGCAGGTGGGGATTTCAGCGGTGCAGGGGTGGCCCTGGCACGCCGGAGCAGGACCTGCAGCCAAAGCAGACGGTGCAGGAAGCTGGTTCACAGTGGCGGCCCCGGCTTGGGCAGGGGACGGTGCCGGGAAGAAAGCTCTCGGCGCCCGCCGCTGTAGGGTAGGCAGTGGTTCTCAACGGGGAGCAGTTCTGGCCCCCAGGTAACAGGTGGCCGTGTCTGCAGTTTTGGTTGTCGCGACCTGGGACTGAGAGGGGAGGGATGCTGCTGTCATCAGGTGGGCAGAGGCCAGGGACTCTGCCGAACACCCTCCAGTGCACCGGAGAGGGTGCCTGCCCACCGAGAGGAGAAACCCAGTAGACACAGGTTCGAGGCCTGCACGGCCCGCTCTTGCCGCCGGGGAGTCGCAGGAGGGCAGAGCGAGCCCTGGAGGAGACAGCTCAGGCGTTTGGGGAGATTAGGGGCTTGCGTGGTGGAGGTGGAGGGCGGGAGACTGGAAGGTGGAGCTGGCAGGAGTTGCTGGGCTGAGCGGAGGAAGCAGGGGTGCGAGCGAGGGCTCAGCCTAGGCAGGGGATGGGTGGTGGCGCTGCCTGCTGTGCTGGGCGTGGGCAGAGAAGGGGGCGGCTGTGGAAGCAGGAGCCAGTTCTGGACACAGCGGACGGGAGCTGCCTGCTGTTAGACGCCCACGTGAAGAGGACGTCCCTGGGCTCACAGGGCGTCAGAGCTGGGGTTCACCCGGGAGCTGGCAGCCCAGAGGAGGCGCCGCAGAGTGAGACCGCGCAGGTCGTGCAGGGCAGTGGCTTCAGCCCACCAAGTCTTAAGTCGTCGTTACTGCAGATGTGTCGTAGCAGCGCTCTTACCCTGAAATGGAACGCGGCTGATAAAGCTGCCTGCACCTCCTTGTCTACGACTCAGCGGTGCCCCAGCCGTAACCTGCAAGGCGAGGAGTTGACGATGGGGGAACGTGTGTCTCGGTGTCTGCCTCCCCAGTGCCAGTGACGCAGCCGGGCCTCTCCTCTCGGCAGCCTCTGGGCCTGGGACAGCTGCACGGGCAGGCTGGCACGGCCCTGTCGCGCTGGCGGCTCGAGGCCCCCAGTGCCCTTGCCGCCAGTGACGTGGATTCTCAGATAAGAACACATGGCCCCATTTGACCGTGAGTTCAGTCTCCCCTCGGCGTCCGTGGCAGTTGTCTTCTTGGACGCGTGTCTGCATAGCAGGTAGATCTGTGCTGGGGTCGCGGTCACGCGGGATACGGAGTTAGTCCTGTGGAGGGCCTCTACCTCGCCCTCCTCACTGCGTGTCCGGAGCAGGCCCCAGGCCCCTCTGCAGGTTCCCAAAGCTCCCCTAAGGAAAGCTGTAGCCCCGGGGCATCCTCGGGCCTCTGGCCAGAGGGGAAGTGATAACCCTGGGTACAGAGTACAGAGCGCAGAGCAGGCGATACTGAGGGGGGAGGACGGGGCGGGGTCTGCTGAGACTGTCCCCACAGGCAGGCTGGGGAAGGGAGGGAGGAGGGGACGTTCTGGCGAAGTGGCAGGTGTGACTGTGCCCGGGCCAGTGCTCCTCCAGGCACAGACAGGTCCGCCCGCCCTCCGCACACCTGCCAGGCTCTGGGCTCTCCTTAGGCTCGGCTGCACTGATAGGAAGGCAGAGAGTGGCTGAGCAGTTGATGCAGGCCAGGGCAAGGTGGCTGTGGCCTTCCTGGCCCATGTTAACCCTTTTAACACCAGATCGGTGCCTTGAGCGGTGCACGCACGTTCTGTCGCCGAGTGGAGAACTCAGGACGCCAGGTGGGCAGGAGGCTCGTGTGGACGTGCTGTCCCTGTCTTCCTGGGGCTCAGCCTTGCTGGGGACACAACGTGACTCACGCCACACTCAGCACACGTGCCGGGAAGGACAGAGCCGCGTGTCTCAGACGCGTAGGCCAGACCGGGGTGGGGGGTGGGGGGCTGGAGGTCTGCAGGGAGTGCGGTTCTCAGGGAGCAGGGCTGAGCCCGGTGCGTCTGGGGCCCTGGCCTTTCACCTAAGAGAAAGGCTTTCGGCAGCGTGGCGTGACGTGATCCGACCCGCGTTTCCAGGTCACTGAGGTGGCGGCCCGTGGGCTGGAGCTCCGTGAGTGCCTGTGCTGGCTCTGGGCTCCTGCGTGGAGCCAGGCACGGGCCTGTGGTCACAGGACACTCGGTCTCGGCCTCGCCTGCCCAGCTGCCTCTCTGTCTCCCCAGCAGCGGACCTGGGCACCGTGAGCCCCGCCGCCCGTTGGCCATGGGAAGGGTCGGCTCGGGCCAGCAGCCCCGCAGGTGAGGACGGCTGGGCTCCGCGGAGCACGGACATGGCGGCGCAGGGAGCGCTCTGGCCATGAGACATCCTTGTTGAAAGCTGAGGTCCAGCTCAGGGCCCCTCTGTGGGCGCTCTTCACGAGAGGCGCCGTCCCCGCTGGCCCCGAGCTGGGGTGCTGCGGCCTCCGCGGATGGGGAGGTGGGCCCTGGACGTGGCCTTTGTGTGGAAGGCAGTGCTGACGCTGGGGCTGGTCCTGCTCTACTACTGCTTCTCCATCGGCATCACCTTCTACAACAAATGGCTGACCAAGGTACCTGTGGGCAGGGAGGGCAGGGGGCCTCCCCGTGTGACCAAGCTGGGCCTCCCCTTTACATGTGTGGGTCAGCGGGAGACGTGGAGGGGTGAGCCGGGAACCTTGGGGGCCAAGGCAGCAACTCCTTACCGCCCAGCCTCCGGGCAGTCTGGGATTTCAGCTCATACCGTGTGTTGGTGCGCAGGGGCTCTTACCTGGCCACAGGCTGAGGGGAGGGCTGAGCGGGTGGCTAGCAAGTGTGTTGAAGTGGTGGAAACTACAAGGTCAGGCCCCTGGGCAGCCCCCTCCGGTGGGCGCTCCAGAGGGAGGCCGACTGGGCCCCTCGAAGGCTTGGCCACCTCACCCGGAGCCCCGGCGGCCAGGTGGCGGTGGGGGAGGGGCCGGGGAGGGGCAGGCTGTCTAAAGCTGGCCTGGGCGTCTGCTTTGGGCCCGCGCAGAGCTTCCACTTCCCCCTCTTCATGACGATGCTGCACCTGGCCGTGATCTTCCTCTTCTCCGCCCTGTGCAGGGCGCTGGTTCAGTGCTCCAGCCACAGGGCCCGCGTGGTGCTCAGCTGGGCCGACTACCTCAGAAGAGTGGCTCCCACGGGTACGTGCCTGGGGTGGGGCGGGACCCTTCAGCCAAGAACAAGAGCGAGGCCCTCGTGCCCCTGAGTCCCCCTCGCTGCTCTCTGCCTCCTGCTGACCCCATCTCCCACAGCCCCGGAGAGCCCCACTGTGGTATTGGCCTTGGGGTGCCCTCGCCCTGAGCGCACGCTCTGGGCCTGGAGCTGGAGTCTATGCAGGGCTGTGGTGGGGACCCAGGGGCATGGGGCCTAACCAAGGCAGGGTGCTCAGGATTCCTGGGCCCAGGCCTTCAAGGCTGACCTGAGCGGGCTGGGGGTGCCTGGGGGCATTCATGGGCCCAGAGGTCTGGGCACTCTGAAAGGGAAGTGAAAGGGTGTGAGGATGGGGAGGAGGGAGGGCGGGTGAGGCGCAGGGAGAAGAGAGAAGTCCGCTCCTAGGGGACGGGGAGATGAGCTTCCCTCGTCAGAGAAGTGCTGCAATGGAGTGGGACCCCACAGGCCCCAGCGCCAGGCACACCCGCTCCTGCCTGGCTGGGCAGACGTTAACCCTGGAGTTACTGGGTGGTAAGGAAGGCCTGGGGGCCTCCGAGCCGTGTCCAGGCTGAGTGTGGCGAGGGCACTGTCTCCGCAGCCCTGGCGACGGCCCTCGACGTGGGCTTGTCCAACTGGAGCTTCCTCTACATCACCGTCTCACTGTGAGTGCCCTCCGCGCTCTCGGCTCCTCCCTCCCAGCCAGCAGCTCTCCGGGAAGGGAAATCGGGGGAGCTGAACCCGCTGCCCAGCGCGGGAAACCGAGCAGAGCAGGCAGGGTGGGGGCGGGGGCGTGTGGCCGGGGACTGCGCAGTGGCGCTCCCTGCCGTGGCTTTGCTGCAGAGCGTGCCGTCCTGGTCCTGCCCGCTTGTCCTTCTCCACTCCTCTCATCCCTCCCACCGCCTGGTCTCCGCTGAGGGCTGAGTCAGGGAGGGGACTCTGGGCTCAGTGTCAGCCCTGCCGCCTCTGCTCCCTGGTGGCACTTAGAGGCCTCTCAGCCAGTGCTGCCCGGAAGACCCAGGCCGGCTCCTTCTGATCTTTGTACCAAGGCTGCCCAGCGGTCCCCCTCCTTTCCCTGCCCCGCCATGATTGCTCCGGGGCCTCTTGCTGGGTGGGGGGTCTGAGCCGCAGGCGCCCGTGCTGCATTGTGGGAATTGTTCTCTTCCAGGTACACAATGACCAAATCGTCCGCTGTCCTCTTCATCTTGATCTTCTCTCTGATCTTCAAGCTGGAGGAGCTGGTGAGGCCCGAGCTGCTCTTCTCTCCTTCCTGCCCCTGCAGGTGCTCAGTATAAAACGGGGGATCTGAGCGCTGTGCGTGAGAGGAGACGGGCCCAGCCCAGGCAGTGACTCCCCTTCCGGAGAGCGTGCCAGGCCCGGCAGGGTTCCGAGTGAAGGAGAAAGCAGGAGGGTGTAGAGAGGTGGGGCCGCCTGGGGACCGTGGGGAAGCGCTGCAGTGTTCAGAGCTGGCCGGAAGGCTGGGGACACAGCCGTGGACCGGCAGCTGTGCGTGCATACGTGCGTGGGGGCTGTCTGGGACCCTTGGGTGGGGGTGAAGGACGCAGGGCCCCCAACTCTAGGTGTGCTGAGCTCTTGCCCCTCGAGCACCCGGGTCAGCTCAGCTGCTCCCTGCTCCCTAGCGCGCAGCCCTGGTCCTGGTGGTCCTGCTCATCGCCGGGGGCCTCTTCATGTTCACCTACAAGTCCACACAGTTCAACGTGGAGGGCTTCGCCCTGGTGCTGGGCGCCTCGTTCATCGGCGGCATTCGCTGGACCCTCACGCAGATGCTGCTGCAGAAGGCCGAGCTCGGTGAGCACGTGCCGCCGCCCCGGGGAGGGGCCCAGCACGGGCCAGGTGGAGGTAGCGCAGGCCCGGCTTGACGGGGCCCGTCTCCCCGCCCCACAGGCCTGCAGAACCCCATCGACACCATGTTCCACCTGCAGCCGCTCATGTTCCTGGGGCTCTTCCCTCTCTTTGCCGTGTTTGAAGGTACGTTGGGTCATCCACTTCAGGGGCACCTTGGTAAGGCAGATCCCAGGCCCCTGCTCTGAGCCCAGCAAACATTGGCTGGGCTCCCGCGTGAGAAATCCTAGCTGGCAAGGAGGTGACCATGACAGTGACCTGCCCACCCCTGAGGGCACGTCAGGACTGGCCTCATTGTTTGGAGCATACTGACTCACGGAGTTCTCCCACCGCCCCTTTGCAGCTGAGACGCTGAGGTGTGGGAGTGAGGACAGCCTGCCCAAGCCCGGCCCAGGCTGCATCCTGCCCGCACGAGGGCCAGGCAGGGGCAGGGCATGCTGGGAAATGGGCCCGGAGGTTCAGCAGTGCCCAGGGGTCCCGGCAGTGCAGAGGTGGGCTGGGGACGGGAGTGGCTGTCCCCGCCTCCCGACCCCGCCATCATCCTCCAGAGGAGGGGGGCAAGGAGGCGCCACCCACCTCTGGGCCTTTGGGCTTGGGCTTTGTCCTCTGTCTGTCTGTCCTTCTGCCCTCGGGGGCCTTACAGAAAACTCTGAGCCACACCTGTGTAGGCTGCAGGCGGCACGAGCCTCCCCGGGAAGATTATTCTGCCGCCCGTTGTCCGGGAAACTTCCGTTCAGAGCCTTGTTTTTTTCCTTCTTAAAATCTCCACATTCCTTCCTTCTGCCCCCTCGGCGCCAGCGCCGCGCTCGCTCCCTCGCTGGGTGTTTACGCCATTCCCCGTCCCTGCAAACCCAAGGCCAAAAGCCCCTGGTCGTCGTCACTTAGCAAAGCTGCATGGATTTAGCTCCTTTAATCTTTTCTGGTAAATTAATCCCCCAAGCGCCTGCATGACTTATGTCGCTCTTCCCCGAACTGTGCCTTTGCGGCACCGCTGAGCCCAGCGCAGACAAGCGCCCTGCCCTGGGAGGCGGCTGGGGGGGGGGACCGTCACTCTGTGTTTCTCCGCTGCTTCCCTCCCCCACCCTGCGGCAGCCCGCTGCTACACTTGTGCTGAGTTGGGGCTGACCTTGCCCCCTGCCGAGACCCCACGGGGACCATTCACTCGGGGACAGTGCTGGAGGGGCCGGGGCCGTGGCTGTCCCTGAAGTTGTTTGTGTGTGCGTCTGGAGTGAGGGCCCCTGGTCCTTGTCGCCTCCTTATGTGTTTATGTGATTTCTTTTGAAGAAATGGTTGGCAGGTTACAGTGCTCCTTAGAGCCACAACCTGGTCTACACGCGGTCCACTCCCTTCATAAGTAGGGAGACCAAAGGCCCAGTCCCCTAGCTCTGCCCCAGCAGGATCTAGCCTAAAGTGGAGATGTACGGGGTCCACTGGTCAGTGGGACCAAGGGACGAGCCTCGTGGGCCAGGCACTGCCCAGCTTTCCTGGGTCCCTCCGGCCTCACAGCTGCAAGGACCACACGACGCCCCGACCCCTCCACACCAGGAGGTAAACACGAGGGGCTTCACGGGGCTTGTAGGGAGGTGGAGTTAGAAGACAACTTCGTTTTGGTGCCCAGAAGCCCCGTTGGCATCGCATGTGTAGTTTGTCCATGATACGCGTTTTCCTTGGGGCCTCTGAAGCCGGCCAAGGCCCAGCAGGTGGGTGTGGCAGAGGCGCAGGGCGGGGCCTTCTCCGTCTGTGCCGGGCAGCCTGGGGCTCCGGCGCTCGCTGCCTCAATGCTTGGCTTACATGGCCCCGGGCGCCCTGGCAGCCTCCGCTGCTTCCCGGTGTCGCCAGGTCTCTGGCCCGCACCTGTTGCCCAGGGCCTCGGACGTCAGCAGGTGCTGAGACAGCACCCCCGAACCCAGCCTCCCCCTCTCTCCCATTGCTTCCAGGTCTCCATTTGTCCACATCTGAGAAAATCTTCCGTTTCCAGGACACAGGGCTGCTCCTGCGGGTACTTGGGAGCCTCTTGCTTGGCGGGATTCTCGCCTTTGGTTTGGGTTTCTCTGAGTTCCTCCTGGTCTCCAGAACCTCCAGCCTCACCCTCTCCATCGCTGGCATCTTTAAGGTACAGACCTGGAGGTGACCCCAGTGCTGTAGTAAGGGGAGCCCCAGAGGGGCTTCTGCCTGCAGCTTCCACCCCAGCTCCTGTACGGCAGGTCTCTGCAGAGAAGAGGAGGAGGGGGCCCTTGGGTGCTGGGTGTGCAGCTCTGAGTGGGGCAGAGATGGGGAGGCAGCAGGAACAGCCACCCCACTGGGGGTATTCAGCAAGGGGCTCCCCGCCATGGTTGACTCCGAGGCCTGGGGTGCCCCTTCTGGTCATTTAGCAGTGGCCTGGACCGTCAGCGGAGGAGGCCCAGCGTGCACTGTCGGCAGAGTTCCGTGATTGATTGGTGATGCCTGCCCAAGGCACAGTAAGGCGTAGTTGCCTTATGAGGGAGCGCCCTGTGTGGCCAGTCTCTCCTTGACCGCTGCCTTGCTCCACTCGCCCTGCCCCTCTCCCCCCACTCCTCCCCACTTCTCCCTTTTCCTCCCTGCCCCACCCCCGCCACTTCTCCAGCCCTCCACGCTCAGGGCCCGAGGCCAGGCTACAGCAGAAATGCAGGGCTCCTGACGGTCTCCTAGGAGAGCTGCCAGCCAGGGGTTGGGGCCGCTGGGGTTCTCTGCAGGCAGTTTGTGAGGGACCCTGCGTGATGCCGCACTGGACGGGGGAGCCCCGCAGCGCCCTCGCTCCTGTGGCCTTGATCTGCGCTGGACCCACTCTGCCCCGCCCCCTCTGGTTTGCCTCTTTTACAACTGACAGGCAGAATTCTGCGGAAAGCACCTCTGTGTTGCATCTCAGTAGCAGAGGAGAGGCTGGCGGGAGGGCACAGCAGGCGGCCTGGGCCCTGACTCCGCCCTGTGCAGGGCGCCAGCTCATCCCCTCCCTCCCTCCCTCCCTCTCTGCCCCAGGAAGTCTGCACTCTGCTGCTGGCAGCTCACCTGCTGGGCGACCAGATCAGCCTGGTGAACTGGCTGGGCTTCGCCCTCTGCCTCTCGGGGATATGCCTGCACGTGGCCCTCAAAGCGCTCCACTCCCCAGGTACGCGGAGGCCCCTGCCCAGGCTCTTAGCACCTCCCAGTTCCCCTCGACCCCGCCCCAGCCCTGCCAGCGAGGGCCAGGTGGCTCTGGACTCGCCCAGGAGCCGTGTGCCCCGCACTGCCTGTCCCCAGGATTCAGAAAGTAGGCCTGGCCGTGCTGCCGCCGCCGCCACGCCTCTGGGGCCCACTTGGCTCTGCACGCGCCGCAGCTGTGGTCTCTCATCCCAGGTGACCCCGGCCCCAAGCCCCTGAAAGGGCTGGGCTCCAGCCCTGACCTGGAGCTGCTGCTGCGGAGCAGCCAGCAGGAGGACGACGACAACGAGGACGACGACTTGGTGGCGCAGGTGCGGCAGTGAGCCGGGCAGCGGCGCGGAAGCACAGCTGTGGGCCTGGGCCGCCCTCGGTGGCAGCTGGAAGCGTGGATCAGGAGCCACGGGTGTGGCGAGGGGCCTGTGGCTCCCACCCTGCCCTCTGGATTCAGTGGGAGGAGCGAGCAGACTGCCCTCAGCTGCTGGCTGGGCTCTGGCGACCAGGACCATTCGGAGGCATCACAGCTCTCCGAGGGGCGCGTGGGGGCTGGGGCCTCATCACCTGGACGGCCTTTCTCGGAGCAGGTGTATTTATAGTTGGGAGATCTGGCTTACGCTGCAGTGGCCACGTTGTGTGCCTGGAGGAGCGGCATCAGGGAGATACCGTGGGCCGGGCCTCTCCGCTCCCTCCCCGGCCAGAGGCCTTTGCCCAGTGCGGGTCACGAACCAGGCCTCCCCTGTGTCACATGTTCGCGTGTGCGCCTCGGGGCCCTCCGTGGGCACCACCACGCCCGGCAAGCAGGAAGTGGGTGTCTGCTGAGCGCCGGACCTCGCAGTCCTGACGCGTTCTCAGCCTGGATTTGAACCCTAGCTCTGTGACCTTAAGCAAAGCACCTGCCGCTCTGCCGTAGTTTTCACATTTGTGAAATGGGACAGTAATGTCTCAGTCATTCTGAAGATTAAGGGAGTCAATATTGCTAACAGTTATTTTTAATTATCTTTATTTTAAAAATCATTTCAACAACCAAGGAACCAAGATCCAAAAGGTTAAAAAAAATAAAACTCCTTAATGTGTAGTGGAGGAACCAGTGCTGTGGTGCAGTGGGTAAAGCGGCCACACACGGCGCCTGCATCCCATATGGACACTGATTGGGGTCCCAGCTGCTCCACTTCCGTTCCCACTTCCTGCCGATGCACCTGGGAAAGCAGTGGAAAATGGCCCAAGTGCTTGGGCACCTGCACCCAAGTGGGAGACCCGGAAGAAGCTCCTGGCTTCGAATCAGCCCAGTTCTGGCTATCTGGGGAGTGAACCAGTGGTTGGAACTTCTCTGTAACTGCCTTTCAAATAAATAAATCTTTAAAAAAAAAAAAAATACTGTGGTAGAATGAGGATCCACGGTCAGGCTGTGTGTGCCGCATATCCGTGACATATCCATCACCAGCTGCTTCCTGGGAGGGTCTGGGGCCCCAGGGACCTGCACCTGCCACTCACCGACCTGGGTGAGGCCTGTGCTGCTGTGCACTGCAGTTCCCTCTGCGAAGTAGGGGCAGGAGCTCCAGGCCCTGGCGCTGGTGCTGTGGTCCTGTGCCTGGCCTGCCTGGAGTGGAGGCAGAGGAGTTGGGGTCTGAGGCTCCAGGGGCAGAAGTGCTTCCATGCACTCACAGCAGGTGGCGCCATTGCCCCACACTGCGGTTCCCGGAGCCCAGCCTGCCGGAGCACTCTTCCAGCAGAAAGGGTCCTTGGAAGGGGACAGGGGTCCCTGTAGGCGGGGCCAGGATGGGGCTTGGAAAGCTGTCCCGACTAGGTGGAGCCCGACAAGGTCTCCAGTCCTTGCGAAACAAATCTGCAAAGTTGCTGTGGAGGGCCAGATAGTAAATGGTCTCCGTGTGGGGACATTGAGCATCTGTCGCGACTACTCGCCCTGCCGTCGTGGTTCGAAGGAAGCCGCAGACCACACAGAAACAAGCACAGGGCCTGTTGCAGTGGTGGGACCCAGCTCGCTGGCTGCTGGCCAGCGCCTGCTGGAGACCAGTCCGTCCGGTTGATTGACTCCCACTCCCGGGCTTAACAGCCAGAGAGGCTGAGCCCTAGGGGGCCAGCGACTGGCCTCTGCCCTTGGGAGCGAGTAGAACCGAGAGCCGCTTCCAGGCCCAGTTCCCAGCGCACTGGAGCAGGCAGAGGTGTGGCACCTAGGGTGCTCCACGGGGTGCCTTCTCTGGCCGCGGCACCTCTGTCCACCTTGGGTTTCGCAGACCTGGAAGCCAGGTCAGAGGAAGCCCCTGCTCCCGATGGGCAATGTTGTGGGGAGAGTCAGCCAGGAGAGCAGAGGGCACTTGCCAGGGCCCGCTGGCTCAGGTGGCTGAGGGCACCCTGCGTGCCTCCCCCGACCCCTCCCCAGCACAGGGAGCCAGCGCTGCCGTCTGGTGCAGTAATTACAAGGTGCAGAGCAGAGCCCTCGCCAAACGTGTGTTGGGTTCAATGACGGCCCTCGCTTACCAGCCAGGCCTCGAGGGGGCTGCCCTCTCCTCCCCCACCCACCCGCTCAATCACCTGGCTTCTTAGACCACACAGCGTCCACCCTTGGCTGTGAGCCCTAGAACCACCCATGCTGTCTGCAGCCATTGCATCTCGGGGCTGCAGCGTCGCCATGGCAACTCGGCACTTGCACAGGTTGAGGGAAGCCAAGGATGTGACTCGTCTCTCCGAGGCTGTGGTGTCTGTCCCCACCGCACAGCCTCCAGCTCCAGGGCCCCCGTGGGAGGAGAGGAGGGGAGGACCCACCTGCAGGTGCGGGCTGTAAGTGTTGACATGTCCACCACCTCTCCCGGGAGCCTCTGGGGGAAACAAGGCTGACGCCCCCCCTAGGTAGAGACATCTGCAGTCGCTGTGGAGGTGGCAGGAGGGCGGGCTGGGGTTTGCCTGTGGGAGAGACCTGAGCCATCGGGCAGGAACTGGCGTCCCTCACCCTCCCTTCCACTTCCCCTCTCCCCTTGTTGGTTTGGGGCGTCATCTCCATCTGTTTCTGCTCCACTCTGCTGTGAAAACCCTGAAAACCCCAGTGGCTGCAGAGCCGAGCCACGTGGCACCAAGAGAATCCTCCTGCGGTACTTGCTGCAGCTCCTCGTGTCACGGACTGGCGACAGGCTGAGACCGGTCCCCAGGATGTAGTCTATAGTCTAGAGACATGAGGTTGGCAGCAGGTGGGGGGGGGGGACACCCAGATAATCCACTTAGGTCAACAGCGTTCAGTGAGCGCCGGCCACATGGCTGACACTCGTGGACTTGGGGACACGCACGTTTGTCCTTGGAGCCACCCTTCCTCCCAGCCCAGGGAAGTGTTGAGGCAGGGGCGTGGGCAAGGGGGATGAGACAGTGGAATGGACCGCTCACTGGGCTCCCTCTGGGAGTTCTCACGGGCTGGTTAATCCCTAATTGCCCAGAGCAGGAGGAATCGGTGGCTGCTGTTTCACAGACGTGGAGACCGAGCTCATGGGGTCAAGCACAGGTGGCAGTGCACACTGGCCTGGGTTGCACACCCCGTCTCTGCCCGGGATCGGCTGTGTGGTCCCGAGCTGACCCCCCTGACCTGCTACAGAAGGAAGAACTGGCGTCTCTTGTGAAGATGTAACAAAATGCCACGAGTCAAGCGGTTCGCACGGTGCTGCCGCACGGTCCTGACCACTGTGGAGGTGTCCCAGCGAGGACACCCTGCGGCACGCCCAGTGGACGCAGGAGCCAGCCCCGGAGCCCCGCCCCCGAGGGCCCTCTCCTCGCCGCCCTGCCCGGCAGTGTCCCGTGGAGGACTTCCCAGTAGTGGGGGCCTCACGGGTCCCAGCAGGGAAATGGTTTGCCCTGGAAGCAGAGCTGTTCCCCATTACTGCCACCCGCTTCCTGCCGGCCCCCAGCCCCCTCCACCCAGCCTCCGCCTCTGTTCAGCCCTGACATCCGCCGGGCCCCTTCACCCCTGCTTTGTAATAACCAATTAGCTTGAGTCTGTTCCCATGGTTATTTACAGCCTCGTTGGCAACTCACACATCCCCCTGAAGCAGGCCCGCTGGCCTCCTGCTGGTGGGGCTGTCCCTGTCTCTGGGATGTCTGATGGGCGCTCACCTGCTGGGGACAATAGAGAGACAGCATCGGACCGGAAGAAAATGCGTACGGTGCCTTCAATGTTTCTGGAGCACCCAGGATCCCTGCCCAGTGACAGCGGCTGTGGGCACAGACAATACTGTGAAAGCACTCCCCGACCTCCAGGGACTTCTACAGGGCTTTTAAAAAAAAGTTTTATTCATTGTTCATTCATTCATTCATTCATTTGAAAGGCAGAGTAACAGAGAGAGGGAAAGATCTTCCATCTATTGCTTCACTACCCAAATGCCACTGCAGCCAGGGCTGGGGCTGGCCCAGGCCAAAGCCAGGAGCCAGGAACCCCACGCGGATCTCCCGCATGGGTAGTGGGAACCCAAGTACTGGGGCCATCATCTCCTGCCTCCCCCCACCCCCAGGCGCAGCAGCAGCAAACCGCTGGCAGCAGAGTGGGCCTGGTCCCAGGCACGCCAGCGCAGCCTGCAGGGCTCCCAGGGGGTATGTTTGGCTGCTACAGCACAACGCCTACCCCTTCTGCCCGGCTTCAAGCCCAGCGGGCTCCCGGGGTGGAGACCCGTGCAGGACCTTGATCAGAAAGTGGTCTGGCGCGGGCAGAAGGGTGCGGGCTTGGCAGAGGGACAAGCCGAGCTGCAGGGCAGCCCCAGGGCTCTCGGCCCACCCGGAGAGCAGCTCTGTGGCTGAGCTGGCACTGTAAGCTGGTCCCCAGGGGACGGAAGGTTCCAGCATCTGTGCCCCAGTTACCTGCCCCTGAAGGAGGCGTGGCTTTGGGGGTGGCGGCTTTCTTCAAAACAAGACAGTCCCCCAGGACTGCGCCGTGGGCTGCCTGCCAGCCTTGCTCCTGGCTTCTGGGGCATAAATCCTCCACCCCAAAGAGGACCTGGGCACCACAGGGCAGCGTCCGCCACACCCAGGGGCACGCACAGAGAAAAGTGAGCACCCTGCATGTGTGCACACTTTCCTGGGAGACTGAGTCCTTCACCCCCAGCCGATGAGGACTCACTGGTCTGGGGAAAGCCCCGTGGGGCCAGAAAAGCCCCCTGCAGGAGTTCAGTAAGATTGAAAGGCAGGGTGGGGGGTGTGCCGGGGCTCCCTGGCACAGTGGGGTAAGCTGCTGCCTTTAATGCCTGCACGCCACGTCAGAGTGCCGGGCAGAGTCCCGGCTGCTCCACTTCCAGTCCAGCTCCCCGCTACTGTGCCTGGAAAAGCAGCAAATGATGGCCCACCACCCCTATGGGAGACCTGAACCTGAGTGGGGTTCTACGCTTCTGGCTTCGACCTGGCCCAGCCCTAGCCACAGTAGCCATTTGGGGAGTGAACCAGCAGATGGAAGATCTGTGTGTGTGTTACTCTGGCTCTCAAATAAATAAATACATCTTTTTAAAGTATGAAAGGGCCGGCGCCGTGGCTCAACAGGCTAATCCTCCGCCTTGCGGCGCCGGCACACCGGGTTCTAGTCCCGGTTGGGGCGCCGGATTCTGTCTTGGTTGCTCCTCTTCCAGGCCAGCTCTCTGCTGTGGCCCAGGAAGGCAGTGGAGGATGGCCCAAGTGCTTGGGCCCTGCACCTGCATAGAGGACCAGGAGGAAGCACCTGGCTCCTGGCTTCGGATCGGCGCAGCGCCGGCCATAGCGGCCATTTAGGGGGTGAACCAACGGAAGGAAGACCTTTCTCTCTGTCTCTCTCTCTCACTGTCTAACTCTGCCTGTTAAAAAAAAAAAAGGTATGAAAGGATGGACAGATGAATGTGGATGATGGATGGCCTGTGTGATGGCTAACGGATGAACAGGGAGTGAACGGACGGGTGAATAGTAGATGAATGAATGACAGATGACGGATGAGAGAGCAATGAAAGATGGATGGGCGGGTGGGTGGATGGACAAACGGATGGGTGGGTACTAACTGAGTGGGTGATGTCTGGATGCCGTAATAAGAATGTTTGCATGACAGAAAAGGGGACGACCGATTCCATCTGTGGATCAGGAGAGCGGACTTCCTGGAAGAAGCCTGAGCCCAGGCAGGAGTTTGTGTGCTGTGGTCACAGTGGGTTAAAGCCCCAGCCTGCAGCACCAACATCCCATATGGGCACTAGTTCGAGTCCCGACTGTTCCACTTGCAATCCAGCTCCCCGCTAATGCGCCTGGGAAAGCAGCGGAGGATGGCCCAAGTGCTTGAGCCCCTGTACCTGCGTGGGAGACCCAGAAGAAGCTCCTGGATTCGTATCGGCTCAGTTCCAGCCATTGCGGCCGTGTGGGGAGTGAGCCAGCAGAAGGAAGACCTCTGTGTGTGTGTCTCTCCTTCTCTCTATAACTCTGTCTTTCAAATAAGTAAAATAAATCTTAAAAGAAATGTTTTTAAAAGGCAGGGGAAGAGCGTACCCAGAGGCACAGAGCTGTGAGTGGGTGCCACGGTGGCGCACAGGGAGACGGGAGGGACGGGGCTTGGACTGCCTCTGCAAAGCCCACAGGTGCCCAGGAGGAACCCTGTGGGAATGTTCCCCTGATCTCTGGAGCACTGTGGCTTAGGGAGGGAAGTCCATGCACGTGAGAAGCCCTGGGACGTGTGCCGTGTCTGTCCCTCCAGTCCTGGGCTCCTGGTCCTGAAGCCAGGTCCTGGGAGGTCATCACGATTAGCAGCCTGGCTCTCCAGAGAAGCAGGCTCAGAGAGGCTAAGCGACTTGCCCGAGGGCGCTCACCTCATTAGCCACGCAGCAGGGAGCCACCCCACCACCTGGCTGGCTGGCTGGCCCCCTGGGACCGGCACAATGGGCTGCCGAGACTGAGGGCTGGCCGGCTGGCGTCCTGCTGCCGATGTTTTGCCCGGGGAGGTATCCCCCACTGAGCCCAGGCCTCCCCCCTGTTCCTGGGCTGCCCCATGAATTAAACATGCCCCCATGGTTAACTCAGTAATGCTTTTATTAATAGTTAATTACTCAACGTGCACTGGGGAAATGAGACTCACTCAGGCCTCGTAAATTAAGGCAGTGATCTCGTGAAGGAAGCCAATGGGAGTTCATTACCCGGCCCCCTCCGCTGCTGCACCTCTGGGCTTGCCATTTAGCAGGGCTAAACTCGACACACCGGGGGCGGGGACGTGGGGCCATGGGCCCCTCCCGCAGGCAGGCGTGGGGACTGGACAAGGAGCAGGGAGGAGCCTCCAGCGATCTCCTGGAGAAGAAAAGGGCCAAAGAGAGGGGCGGAAGGGAAATGTCATTCTTGCACCGAGGTGGCCCGCACCAGCCTGTGCTCCCTGTCACTGCCCGGGGCTCGGCGCAGCCCCTGGGGATTCCCAGACAGGGCAAGACCACCTGCCTCCCATGAGGGTGTGGGATCCCCTCACTCGATCTGGGCCTGGGCCTGGACCTGTGGTTTCCCATCAAGACCCTCGGGTCCCAGGCACTCCCCTCCAAACGTCCACACGGTCCCAGAGCCCCTGGTCTGCGGCCAGCTGGGGGATGAGCTGTTTACCTGGCCGGCTTCTTGGCATGGAACTTCCTGCCTTGTTTTGTTTCCGGGACAGAGAAGCCCCTCCTCGTGTCCCCGCGGGAGAGGGGCCAGCATCCACTCTGCTCTCCCGTGTGTCGGGCTGGTGCTGGGGGTTGATGGTCATCGGCTTCCATTTCTAACCCCTGCCGGTCTCCGTTTCCTCACATAGGTGGGCCTGGGGATGTGGTGGTGACTAAAGGAGGTTCTCTGAACCCTGCTTAGAGCACGGTAGGGCCTGGGGCACAGCAGACCAAGCCACTGCTCACAGTGCCGGCCTCGTGTCCCAGCGGCTCTGTTTCTGATCCAGCTCCTATTAATGCACCTGGGAAGGCAGCAGACGATGACTCAAGTACTCGGGTCCCTGCCATCCGTGTGGGAGACCAAGAAGAAGCTCCTGGCTCCTAGCTTTGGTCTGGGCCAGCCCTTGCTGCTGCGGTCATGAGTGAACCAGCACATGGAAGATCCTTCCTCCCTCTCTCTCTCTCTCTCTCTCTCAAGTCCTCTAAGAGACACTGTTTTATTTATTTATTTATTTATTTATTTATTTAGACAGGCAGATTTAGACAGTGAGAGAGAGAGAGACAGAGAGAAAGGTCTTCTTTCCGTTGGTTCACCCCCAAATGGCCGCTATGGCCGACACGCTGCACCGATCCAAAGCCAGGAGCCAGGTGCTTCCTCCTGGTCTCCCATGCGGGTGCAGGGTCCAAGGACTTGGGGTCATCCTCCACTGCCCTTCCGGGCCACAGCAGAGAGCTGGACTGGAAGAGGGGCAACTGGGACAGAACCGGTGCCCCAACCGGGACTAGAACCCGGTGTGCCGGCACCACAGGAAGAGGATTAGCCTAGTGAGCCGCGGCGCCAGCCAGACACTGTTATATTTATCTTCTTCACAATCATGCTGCCGGCTGTCGCCATTTTACAGATAAGCAAAGCAAGGCTTTGAGTATGTTCTCTGACAACCCAGAATTCCACATTGCCGAAGCTCCATCATTTCCCTTCCATGGAGGCAAAGTGGGGCGCTGGGCCCTTCCTGCAAAGAACACAGTGGCCAAGCCCCCAGGGCCTGGAAAGATCGGCCTGTGTCCCCCCCCACCTCATCACAGAGCCTCACCAGGCAAGGCAAGTGTGGGATGAGATGAAGGAGCTCAGCTTCGGAGCTGGGCTGGCCTGGGTTTGAATCCCACTGCCCCCAGGGCCAGCACTTTGGTCCCCAGGGCCTCAGTGTCCATGTCTGGAAAGAAGAGGCCACAGCCTCTTTGCCTGTGACGTGGGGTTGTGATGGCCTCCCTGGCTGGGCGGTTGGAGGCCCTGCAGGGACCACGGGCGCCCGGTCTGCCTTGCAAGCAGGACAACATGGAAGAGGCGAGCTGCTGCAGTTCTCACTGGGGGGTCGGGGCAGAGCTTTCAGGGGTAAACACTGCCCTGGGGACGAGGTGACCCTTGCTCTACTGAGCGTGGTCATGGCGATTGCCACCCCACACCCACCCAGGCAGCGGTGGGCCTCTGGCCGTGCCCCCCAAACTGCAAAGCCACGCATGGGCAAGGAGCCGGGGGCGGGAGCTTGCAGGCTCGCCGGTCAGGGAGCAGGAGACGCGGGGCGTGCAGCCCCAGGTTCATATATAATATGTGGCATCGGATTTAAATGTCACTGCTGCAGGCGGCTGACCCGGGCTCCCGCACAATGGGCCGCAAGGGGCGCCTCCGCCGCCTCTTCATCTTCCTGGCGGTAGCTGACCAAAGGGAGGGAGATTTGGTTTCTTAAAAAACTAAACAGTTGTTGAGCACTCCGGCGTTGCCTGGGCAACAGCCGAGGGGGAGAGAGAAGCATCTTATTGTTTAAAGTTATTCTTGCTCGATTTCAAAGGTCTGCTCTGAAAAGCCCACATTCTCCGGGCAGCCCGGCGGCTCCTCTCCGCCGGCCCAGCCGAGCCGGCGCGGCTCCTGCCCACCCTCGGCCTCCAGCACCACCCCCCCAGCTCTCGAGTCAGTCCAGCAGGATCCTGACCTCTCCCTCCCACCCTGCCCAGCAGCTAACTGCTTGTCCATACGTCCCCTGCCGGGGCCTGGGGACCCGAGGGCGCTGTCGGTCTCAGGGACATGGGGGTCGGCTGACCACATGATCCTGACCTGCAGCGGGGGCGGGAGGAGTCTTGACCGTGGACGGTCCTGAGGCGGGCATCTTGGTTCTGGAGCCAGCCAGGGGCAGGTCAGGTGGCTCCTGGGGGACAGGATTGCTGAGATCGCATCAGGTGGCCTCTGGCCTCCTGCCGCGTGGTGTGGGGACTGTTTGGTCGTCTCTCTTCCCCAGGAGACTGTCAACGCCTGACAGCCGGGCTGTGCCTGATCGTGTCTGCATACCCAAATCCTTTCAGGAGCGAGGCGAATTCTGAAAACCCAAATGGGATGTACATATATTTTTAATTACAAAGTGTTTAGATAGCAACTACACACACGATACACAATTCAAAAGCTTCCGCAGGAATCACTCCCCGTGTCT